>NW_028232783.1:600000-1027268 GCF_057557595.1 Rhyacophila brunnea
ATGAAAGAAAAGGGATTGTTTGCGCAAAAAAAGGAAGATATTGATTTTATAATCTCAGATTTATACAAAAAGAAAAGGATAGAAAAAAGTAATATGTGTGTTAAAGATAACGAAAGAATTGATTTTTATATTTTTATGAAATTTTTGGGACTAGAAATTTTATTTAATCTTACAAATGCGAAAATAACTGAAGACTTAAAAATCGAATTGTGTAAAAAAATAGCCTGCAATGTATGGATTAATAATAAGATGCAAGATCAAAGGAATAGTACCATTATTTGTGAATGTAAATATCACATAGATGAAAATGTGAATATAAGCATCGAGGAAGCAAAATGTAACTACTATTGCGAATTTTTCAAAACTTTAATCAATACCTTAATTCGAGTCATGCACGAAAAAAAAGAAGAATTCTATAGCCGAATGATCTTCGAGAAGATAAAATCTATTTATGGAACAGAGATAATAGATCCTAAAATAAGCAGAAAAAACTACACGTACAGCAGTTATAATATCTGGAATGAGAATGTTAATTTTTTTGATATTCTCAGTAAATACTGTGGGAATTCGGAAAGTAAATCAATAAACTGCTATTTTGTGATTTCTGAAGATGACTACATCGAAGAATCAATTTTAGAATTAGATACATCATTATATGAATCAGCACTAAAATATAAAGCAAAGGGATCGAAAATAAGCGATACAAACAAGCTCCTCAAATTTATAAATTTTCAATCAAGAGCTATGAAAGTCTTTAAGATAAAAGAAGGAACGGAATATAACCAAGAATTCATTAATCAACTGCATTGCAAACTTGGAAACATAACATTTTTATATATCAGTAATGATGTAAGTGACTCGAATCGATTTAAACACAACTCGTTTTCAGCCGTATATAAGAATTTTTCAAAATTAAGGAAACAAACTGTTGATTATTTATTAGCTGATTGTGCTATTCGAAATGCTTTTACTGAACTAGTAAAGAATTTTGAATGTTTATCGTATTTCAAACAGCCAGTCAAGTCAAAATTAAATGAATTACAGCTCATTCCGAAAGAAAGTCGAATAAAACAAATAGAAGAAATATCTAGTGAATATAAAAATATTAAATCTATACCAATTACAAAAAAATTGACGCATAAGTCAAGAAATGAAGAAAAAATTGCATTAGAGCAAAAGTTAGAAGAAGAATCGATTTTAGAAGCATATTCAAGTAAATCATATATTGAGAAAACCAAAAACTATTATACAAAAAAACATTATAAATATATAACAAGTGAAGTCAATGCAAAAAAAAAACATCAACCATCAAATGAAGATATAGATATCCAAAATTCCTTAAATTCGACCACATCCCCGAATATATCTACAAACTCGGAAATTTTTACAGAAGTAACACAAACGGAATCAGAAATGTTAACTGATATGCATGAATCTACTGCAAAAGTTCATATGAAAGAAGCGTCAACCGATAAAATCTTTTCCTCACGATGTAAGCGAGAAATGAAGGATCGAACAAAGAAAATATTGAAACCTATTGGAAGTTCCACAAAAAAATCACTAAAAAAATGTAAGGGTAACAAATCCAAAGATTTTCCAGTGTATCTTAAACCGATGGATGTTCTAACCTCTAGTTCGTCAAATATTTTGACTTCAAAAAACGGTAATCGAGAAGGGGAAATCAATCAAGATATCAAGCAAAGAACTCTTAGTGTACAACTTTACAATTTAAAAGAACCTTGTGATAAAAGTAAAAAAGAAGCCCCCTATCAGAAAAATACAGATGTAGAAAAGATATCATTTACTTGTGTTTCTGATTTATCTGCTCATACTCCGAATAAAAAGTCAGAAATAGAATTAAACCACTTAAATTCTACCTTGATACCCCTACCTTGCACAATTAGCTTAACAAAACCTCGAATTGATAACAACAAGGGAAAAAGTCAAAACAAAGAAAAAGAAAATGAACCCATGTTTATAAATGACAATGAAAATTCGTTTACACTATTCACACACAGTCGAAATTCAAATCAAAAAACAAGCCTAGACACAAACAATTCTTTTAAAAATGTGCTAAAAATAGAAAAATATTATGCCTTGTTTGATAGTGAAGGATTAGATTATCTGAATATTGTGTTGGGCACAAATTGAGGGGCTAAAATCAACGATAAAATTGAATAATTGAATTAAATACAGGCAAAAGATATATTTTATTCGAAATAATAAAACTTATGATAGTAATAAGCAAAATTGTATCGTATAGTGTCAATTATTTATTATAAATTTAAAAAAATAAAATGAAAATGATTATAAGGTTTAATTTATTGTATTTTCGTGATTCAAATATATATTTGCATATGGTGATATGTAATCAAATTTTGGTTTATAAAAAATGGTAAATTATATACAATAGAATACAATCTCAGTATATGTTTATAAAAAAAACTTTGATAAACCTATATAAAATCAATATACATAGAATTTAGAGGGTGCAATCAAATGAATACAAATTTTTGGCGATAAACGTAATTTAAATATTTATTGTATAAAATGTTTAGATTTATAGCTTTTGATGTTGCTATTCAATTTAGCCTAAAAATAAAAATATGTCTTGTTATAATTTTGCGAAATAACCTAGAAATCAAATTTATTCTAGTTTGTTAACCTAAAAAAATATTCTTATGTGATAGATCCAGTTTATATTTATAAAATATTGATATTATCAGGTAAGTTAAAAGCTCGTAATTTCTTTTTGTCACTTTTCTCAAAAAAAAGTCCAAAAACACATATAAAATAACAGAATCTTTTTAAAAATTCATTAAATTTTATGTATGAGCAGTTTAAAACATTTACTCGTATCATGGAGTCCTCTAAAACATGCGAAAAAAATTTATAAAAAGCTAAATCTTTTAAAAAAAATATTCTTAAAGCTCCAAAATGTTTTTCTGCCATAATACAAGATGTAAAAAAATGTATCTTAAAACTTGCTGCAAAACCCAACATTTTAAAACAATTTATTTCCTCCGTCTGTCATCAGTTCAGAAAATGCAAATGAACATATTATATAATATTATATTGAAAAGATGGTATATGACATGACTCTTTGATGTATTATACTATTTAAGAATTCGCGAAGATTATAAAAAATAAAATTCAAGGTATAACTACGAATTAAGAGAGCATACTTAAAAAAACTTAATCTTTTTATAACTTTTTTTCTGTATCTTTAATCGTATTGATTTATTATGGGCTTCCGTAGAACTTTTTGTGAGCAAAAATGATATTTTATGCCAAAAACTTACGATATAGAATTATTTATGATAATTTCGCGCTAGATAATTAAGGTTATATTCTTGATACGGTGTTTCTATTAAACCAGAAGAGTTAGAATTAGAAAAATCATTAAATTGTAAGCATGTCGAACAGCCCGTTATTTTATTTAAATTGAAAGAATGAACCTTTAATAGGTAGTTTTTTTTATATAAATTACAAATAACAAAAAAAAATATGTTCCGTTGATGAAATCTTGGTACAACTTAAAATCAATATTCTTGGTTTAAGAAAATAAGCAAGAATAAACTAGAAATTATATTTAAATTGGCGATGTTCATAAGTATATGATAGAATAAAGGTAACGGATAATAGATAAATCAAAAATTCCATTTTTTTTGAATTAACCAAAGTAAAATGCAGAAAACGTATTCTAAGAAGAGATGATAAGATTCTCTTTTGAAAAATTCACAAAATTTTTGATAAAGCCAAGAAATCTTTAAATATATGTAAACCTTGATCATATTTTTGTAACGTTCGAATAGAATTTAATCATGTATAAATACGATATTCCGGTGGGATTTAAGGATACCCATCCATTTCTGCAAATTATATTCTGATTCTATATTGATGATTATTATAATAAAACCACATGAAATTGCGCCAACATTTTATAAGTAAGATGTTAGAATTGAAAGTCTATGGATTATAAATAAAACTATTATATATCTTAGACTTCTACAAAAAAAAAATGGTTTAGGATAGTAAGTACCATGCAGGTATTATAAGTCTTCAAAGAATAAATATTTTTACATTTGTGTATTTTATATCTAAATAGTTGAATCACATATATTATTGAGTTTTAACGGTTTATCGAGTAATTCTATATTTAATGATCAAATATACAATAGACCATTGCACTTACTTTTTGTATCAAATTTAAGTGGGAAAATTTGATATTTAATTTAATAAAAATATTTGTCGTATGATTTCAAAAAAATTAATTTTATTTTGTATAATTGTATCATCCTATATTTTTTATTAACTTATTTAATCCTTAAAAACTACGTTAATGTTTCTTCTACATAAAAAAAATTATTTTATATTTATGGGCAAATTTTATTTTCTAATTTCACTTATTGTATATTTTATAGCATTAAACTTTGAAGAAAAATTTAAATGCTATCTACTATTGAGTTTCTCTTATATTAGTTCTTAAAGAAACTATGTTGAATATGTGCCATCTATATTGATATTTCATAATAAATTCATGTTGAAGTAAATGATGTTTTATTAAGATTTTATTTATGTTATCCATGTTTATACTTTAAATAAGATAGATTATGGTTTACAAAAGCAAATATATCTACTATAATAAATTTGCCATAATAAAATATCTTATACTTTTTATAAAAAAGAGTGTTGGAAAGCCAGTATAAAGAAAGCATAAACGTAATACATCCAACTTATTTCATAAAGACGAAAGAATCCATTAAAACTGGTAAGTGATTAATAAGGAAATTAATAGTAATAAAAATTGAATCAATCCTCTTATGTTTTAAGGGGAAACCATAACAAAATTGACAAAAATCGAAGACCTATTATCATGTAGAGTTTTGAAAGTAACATTTTTTTCCATGAATTTAATAAATTGTCCTTATAAATGTAGTATATAAGCTGATTTTATTAAATACACGCATATTAGACTGAAAAATCTAAAAAAAAGAAAATTATAAGTTATTAAAACTTAAACACAAAACAATTTTTAACTAAGAAAATTTTAAAAAAAATAAAATTGTATTTATTTAGAGCTAATAAAAGTTAAAAATCGGCCTATGGGAAAATATAAAGGAAACAAAATGTCTCGATTCTATAAAATAAACAAAAAAAATGTGGCAAATCTGAATAAAGTTATAAAACAAACTTATGCACCAAAGATACCAAAAGCATGATGGTTAACGCACAAATACTGCAATCTACCTAGCTAAGTTAAATTGAAAAAACAAAAAAAGAATTATATGAAAAAGCGGCTTGATTGTAATATAAAGTATATGAACACAAAAATGTATTACTAAAAACTCGTGTTTATCGCGTTATAGTAATTAAAAAATCATATTTTTTACAATAAAAACTTAAAAAAAATCTTAATGGCAAGATAAAATTCTAAAAAAAGGGCTGAGTTGGAAGGTTAAATAAATGAATATAACGTACATATAAGGATTAGAAAATACATATTATAAATGATAAAATATGGTAAAAATATCAATTTTAAAAGGTCAAATCACCAATTTGAATTAAACAGCAGATGGTTCTACCAATCTATAATAGAAGAAATAAAAAATATATTTCATAATCAGATATAAAATATTCGTAGAATTTGAGTTAAATGTCGAAAAAGAAGATGTGAAACATTATGAAAACTTTCTCTATGAGTCCTTAAGCGAAGAAAAAACATAAATATACTCCCTTTCATTTTAGAAATTTCTTATTTTATGTGATATCTATTTGATAAGCAGCAATAATTGACTGAATATAAATTTTCAAAAAAAAAATGGTCAGAAAAAATCCATTTATTATAACAGATAAGTTCTATAAATAGAGTTAATCGTAGTGATCACATAACCATTTCAAATTTGGTGGTCTGAAATGGAAGTGAATACAACTAATTAATCTCTACGATATCAACACCCATACGATATTACAAATCTTGCGGCTAGAACTAGAGAGACTTGGCTTTTTTTTGCTGAAATCTGGAAATAACTGTGCTCGGGTATAAGAAACTTAAACACAAACCATAATAAACATCGATTTTACAGAATTACAACAATAAAACAACCATAATGAATTGATATTAAGAAATCTTATGAATGTGTTAACAAAAAATTTATAAGGGCTATAATTGGAAAATTTAATCTTCCTATCTGATCAGGTAATTTTTAAAGTAGTTTAATGGCTAAATTGATAATTTCGGTGCGTCATAATAATAGAGAGATCATAAAAAACGTATGATCACATATATATTGCGAATAGATAGTTTTTTTTGCATAATCTGCCCTATGTTTGTCCATGTTTAGCAGTAAATGCAATTTGTGTTTTCCATTGTATATATAGGAAGAATCTTAATTTTAAACATATTTTAATATATTATTCATTGATCTAAAGCTTTTCTCGAAATATTAGTTACTCATAAGCTTTTGGCAGAATTAATAATTGGATACTTTGAGACCATGAACTGACACCAGAAAAATATATATCAGCTACAAATAATTCCAGATGAAGCAATATAGTTAACCTATTTTAAAGACGAAGAATACTAATAACTGTGAATCTATATCAAAATAAGCAACATTTTCATTCTTGCCAGAAATATTTGTGAAAATATGCACAAAATTTTTCTGAAGATTAAGAAATCTGATAAAAAGTTAATAAAAAGCTAAAAAAAATTTAATAAATAAACTGCTATGCAATTTCACGATAAAAATCATATGGTTTTTTAAAAATTAAAATCTGAAAGATTTTGCACTAATAATTGGATCTTACAGAAGTTCTATTTATATAATTATTTAACCTATAATCATAAAAAAAGAAAAACTATTTTAAAAAGATATGCATAAAAAAACAGGGGTCAAGTAAATAGAATTTTTAATGGAAAAAATGCTGTGCAATCGAAAAGTATACATATCACATATAAAGGTGTATCATAATAATGGTTTGTAACTTATTTGATAGAGTAAGGTAATAAACACATCTGCCACTGAAAAATAGTTTTTTTAACAAATATAATATGGATCAGTTCACAAAAGATACTAGATTTGTATCAAAAGCAAATTTAGTTTACAGAAAAATCAAAAAGGATTGTATTTAAAACCCTCTGTATAAAAATGAGTTCGCTCATGAATAAGCTGGTGTTTCTACATGGTTAGTATTTAGAATATGTAGCCAAAAAATAGCAATAATCTGTTTTATATATTGTATAAACATGTTATTCGGTAAAATTTTATAGCGCTGAATTTGCTGTGAGCCTTTTTTATTGGTAATATATTTAGCATCTAGAAACAAAAAAAGAGGCTTGGTCAGCAAGTTTCACAAAGACATTACATGAATCTCGTGTCGATAAATATTTTTTTATCGAGTAAATATAAGTTAAAAATTATGTTTGAAAGCATTATATATACCATTTTGATATAAATAACCACTAAAATTGGATCTGATTCTCTAAAATTACAAATTTGGAGATTAGGAATAAGCTGATTGTCTTGAACATACCTTTCTTTTACTATTTTTTTAAGTATTTCCTATGGAGAAATGTATGACCAATTTTTCATTAAAATCATTAAAAGTCAGAAAAGGATTTTAGTTTAACAGTTTCTCTGTTTTAAAGAAGTTTTTAATTGATATTTTTTAATCCTTTTTTTACTTGTATAATATCTAATTTAATAGCATCATTTTGCACATATGTTGTGCTGTAATGGCCATCCGTATAACATTATTAATTTCCAAGGGTATATGAATTCTTTCTCACACTTTCACACCCACCAAAACATTTTTTATACTATTTATTTATGTCAGAATACCCAAAGGGTTTTGTAATTTTTTTCGTAAATTGTACTATTCTAGCAAGATTTCTCTTAAGTAAACTAAGAGCATAAATTATTTATTTTATTTATTCATTGATATTCTCAAGATAATTTACTAGCTTTGGCTCAGTGCCGATGTTTATTTTTTCTCTAGCGAAGTTTTTCTTATTAATTATCCATTTTAGTACTAGTCTTCGTATTTTTTTTTATGTTTATCTTCTATATACGAATACATTTTTCTAATTGATCTAAATCGTTTCTTTGGGAGTTCAATTTAAAATATTTATACTTTTAATAATAATTTTCGTATATCCGTCAAAAAAGTATAATTAAAGAAACCACGCGTTTTTTTATAATAATATAGCAGATAAAAGAGCATTCATAGATTAAAGCAATCCGAATTTAGGTTTTTATTCATGAACTTATATAAATTCGAAAACATATAAACTGTTTCTTTTCCGCGACATCTTTTACTTTTTTTTCTTGTTTTTCATCGTATTATCGCATTGTATACTGCCTGCTTGTTAAATATCTTGTTAGGACACCACATTTATTAAAAAACCTAGTAAAGTGGGCGATAAGATTATTTTTGCCTTGAAAATAAAAATTCGGAATAAATAAATGTCGATGTGTTGGTTGGAAACATGGAAAAGTATTGCCGCTATGAATGACCCAATTGAATCACCGCTAACTGAAACATCCTCATCGTACCATTATGACTTTGATTACTTGCACTTTCGTTCGTGAGTCGATTAAAGTTATTTCGGCGCCACAATAAATGTACGTTGAAAGAAGACGGCTTAGTTTTTATTTGGGTTGGTCTAAAGTGTTTGCTGTGGTATTTTGTAGCATCCATAATTAATTATTGGTTTGGTAATTTATTAATGCCTTTGAGTGAAAGTTCGAACCTTCACTTATTTTATTTGGATTGAAATTCAAGTATTAACGCTACTCTTTTGCGTATTGGAACTCATCGAACAGTCTTGGTATAAAAGAATGTAATATGATAATGTTGTGGTTATGAACTCTTGCTGTCTGAAGTTATCTTAGGTTCTTTCTAATTTAAAAAAAGGTAAAGAGATATATAACAAATAATTGAATCAATTCACATATATTTATGGCTTTCTGCACTATATAGGCTATCCAAAGGTTTCTGTGTTTGAAACAAGGTAAAAGATAAAAATAAAGCACAAATGAATATTAAAGTTTCCTTAAAAAATAATAATATAATAACAATAATTGAAACATTATTAGGTAGATAGTTGTCATAATTAAATTATTTAGAATGATTTACGAGGATACAAAAAAACAGTTATTTCATTTCGTTGATTTTTTTATCTACGATGGTTCACAGGTGATAGTTGTTTTCTTCGGTTATACAATGATGGTAATACAATTTGTACACACAAATGCTAATCTTTTTCATAATAATAGTAGTAATCTTAGTCATTCATTCAATACAAATTATAATGCTTACATGTAGTAGAGTTGGTCTTGGAGGTCTTTATGAGGGGGAATGAATTCTGATTCTTCTTTTCCTACGAGGTAGCATTTTGCTCGAGCAGCTGCAAGATGTGCGTAATAGATGGCAGGCACAATACTCACACTTTTCGTTGCTCTTGGATAGAGATAACACATATCGTTTACGAGTTGGTAAAGTTCCTTGGCCGGGAAGTTATATTCATCAAACAATACGTGGTATCTTACAGGACGTGCAGTTCCTTGAAGGGCGTGGTGGGAGACTAAGAAGAAGTCGAAGAAAGCGGGATGGCCGACAGAATCAACAACAGTTCCTGGGATAACATTACCAGATATGGGTTTATGGCTAGGTTCGTGGCTAGTGTCAAGAGACTGGAACTTTACAGTATGTCTTTTTTGTGCAACGATATACGTAATTTTAGGGTTATAATTGGCACCGAGTTTGTTGCAAGCTTGTTTGATAGCGAGGATTTCCTTTTCAAAAACCTCGAAGAATTGAGTTTCGCCTACACCGTCCCTAAAAAACATGATGTGTTGTGGTTTTGAATTTTTGTTGGTCTTATAATATTTTTTTAGGTTTTCAGTGATGATTGATGCGAGGTCAGAAATGATTTCTTGTCTTCTTTCTTGTACTCTCAGGGTTGTACTAAAGTTATTCAAGGTGCTGTCCATTGAACATGCTACGGCCACGATAGATGGGCTTGTTAAGTCACCTTGACCGGGATGTGTTACATCAGCCCCAATAACTATCATATCCTTGTATTTTAATGGCTTTTCCCATTTCCAGTTCTTTCCTTTCAATTTAACATTAATTTTGATCATTATATTAGAACAGAAAGTAGGATCGCTGAATTTTTGGAAGTTTTGAGAGACTACACACTGCGTTACCAGATTTATACCATCACATTCGCTTCTCCACTTGACTTCTTTATATGCACCGAATTCTTTTCCAGGAAGTACGAATAACACGAACTGGTACTTTTTAGCTTTAATTTTTTGGGTGTACTCATCGGGTTCATTCAAACCAAAAACATCGAATTTTGGGTTAAGCTTTATTCCAAAGTTACCTGCTATTCTTATAAAGTCTCGCATGGCATTGTCAATTGAATGAGGATCGAATCTTGGCATGTTAATGTACATGACTGCCCAATCGTTTACAGTAACGGGCATTAGAGCATATAGTCCTCTCAAGTTCCATGATCCTTTATTTGGCATAACAGATTTTTGACCACCATATTCGAGTTTGGGAGGATTTAGAACTATCCCCTTAGTTTCAACAAACTCACAAGGGCCTTTGTCACTTCCAGCGTATTTCACATTAAATGTTTTTAAATCATCATTTTCCGTTATTTTCATTTCAATTACTTTGTTTTTAAGCGTTTCGAATCTTGGTATTGGTGCCTTAGCTGCTATTCTCACCATCAAAGAAACCTGTGTATCATCAAGTTTTTTCATGTTTCGTTGGAGTGGTGCTATGGCTAAAACTTCAAGTGGGAAGAAGCAATCGTCTCTCCCTTTTCTTTTTCTTACTGCGCATGGTAAGTTTGGATACTTTAAGGGTTGGTACGTCTTTGCAAAATACTCAGCTACACTTATTTCTTTCGTAGTAATGTTGTGTATTTCTTCGTTAAACTCTTTTGGATTAGTTATTTTAGCACCTGTTGTGCGGTCAAAGGCTTCTTGAATTTGGAAGATTATTTCTTTAGCACTTTTTTCAGATAAACCGTCACATATAAAACCGAATTGCTTAGGGATGTGGTTTACTATTAGCTTAAGCTTTTTCAAGGTTCTACTTAGAAGGGATAATGCTGTTTTAGGATCTCTGCCCATCAAAGAATAAAGCTCGTCTTCTTCATTTCCATATCCTCCAACCCTCTCAAATCTTATATTATCATCAGTAAATAAATGATTTACCTCACTGCTGGTAGTTGTAGTATTATTGATGTCCGATGTATTCGAGTTAGAAATTTCATTATTATCAACGGAAAATAAATGATTGACTTCACTGTTGGTAGTTGTAGTATTATTGATGTTCGTTGTATTCGAGTTAGAAATTTCAGTATTATCATTTCCGCCTCTTCTTTCGTGCCTTCGATCTTCATATCCTCCTCGTGGAGGTCCATCTCGTCTTGTTGGTCCGCCTTCTCTCCTATTATATCCACCTTCACCTCTTCGATCATCACCCCTTCGGTCATCTCGACGTGGACCACCTCTGTTATTATTATCGCGACGAGGGCCACCGCCACCACCTTTCGTTAATAATTTTTTAAAAAACTCAATAACATTTACATTCTCAAAAAATGTAACAAATGATATATCCAAATTGTTTAACAACCCCATCCTAGATAACTTCAGTGTTTGACTTACTCCACTCCAAACCTCAATACCTTTACTAAGCTTAAACATATCAGAATCTGTATATGAAGACCTAGAATGTGTAAAATACTTATTCATTTGATAACTTCTCATAATAACTTCAAGTACCTGAATATGCGTAGAATAACTATTAAAGGTTGATAAATCTTGTGTATCATTCTTTACTCCCATAATATCGTCAAAAGTATACGTATTCTTATAACTAATCTCCATAACATTTTCAAGTCCTCGATTCTCATTCACAAGCTGGATAGTATCGCTATCTTTATGTATCTTCTTATTAGTAACAAGCATGCTAATCCCATCAAAGGCAAATGCTATACCCTGCAACAAACTATTGTCGCCTTTTGATTCGATGTCTCGGGAAATAAAACGTTTGAATAGATGAGGAACAGAATTTCGTTTGGCTTCTGGTGTAAAGGTAACCAGGTAATGGTGTGCTTCTTTTGGTAACGAAGTTACTTTGACAAAGTTGGTTCTAATCGGATGTGATGCAGGTACAAGTGTGGTTGGTCGACATGCGGGATACTTCGTTAACTGCTCGGACATATTTGGAGGGATGACCCAATTTGTTTTAAATAGACAAATGGAAGAATTTTCAAGAAAAAGGAGGGAAATCAAACTAATCAGAAATTCATTATGTTATTTGTTTATTTCATTTGGTATAATCTTGTGTTTTAATTATCATATATTGGGAAATAATGGTTGACTTCAGGTCATACGGTTATAATTAAATTTAATATTGCCCATAAAAAGATTTTTCAATTAAATATACACGGTCCCAATTCAAGAAAGCAATTAAAACCTTAAATTAATTAAATTTTACCATTGTTGATTAATTCAAATTGTGATTCTATGCTTATAATGTCTGAATTAATTTCAAGTCATTAAATAGTGTGGCATAAGATTTTTTATTAATATATAAAATTCATTGTGTGTAGAACCCATCAAATATAGCTATAAATATATTATATAATTGTAAAAAAGCTATGGGCCTTATTTTATAATTGTAAAGATATTATAAACACAATATATGATTGTAAAGATATTGGAAATTGCATTATATCATCGTAAAGAAGCCATGGGCTCCATTATATAATTGTAAAGATATTATAAACACAATATATGATTCCAAAGATATTATAAATTGCATTATATGATTCTAAAGAGGCTATTGACGTTTTCATAATTGCAAAGATATTAGAAATTACATTAAATGATCGCAAAGAAGCTTTGTCCTAAATTATATATTGTAAAGATGATATAAATTACGTTATATAATTGCAAATATCGATATAGCAGAGGAAGAGATGGCAAAAGTATTGATGAAGTTTGCTCTAAGGATAGTATCACTGAATCTGTTTGAAAAAAATATAAGTTAAATCGAAAATTAACATATAAAAATAATATTATTTATGATTGCATAGGTACCTGAAGAAACTAGATGTCACGAACCAGGTTGAGGCATATATTCAAACCTTGGGAATGGGAAAAACCCTTGAATTAATAGGTCTCGAAAAAAGGAGGGGTATTGAAGAAGAATATGGAGAGGAGAAGATAGCCGAAAGTATAAATACGCTGTGTGTACAGAGAATCAAGCAAGCTGTGCCTGTGAACAAAAACTAAAATTAAGACCATAAATTTAGCCTTTTTATAAAAAATACATTTATGATTGTATGTTAAGGAGTTAAAAATACCGGACGAAGTAGAAGCATACATGCAACTTCACACACTCCGCAAGACACTTGAACTCATCTCATTTGTGATAATAAGAGCAGTTGATGAAGATAGATCAGGGGAAGGTGTACAAAAGATGCATCAAGGAGCTGTGCAATATCCCCAACACACAGACTACGTCTAAATAGATAAAATCATACAAAGAAAAATAACCCATAAATAAATAAAAATTAATGATTGCAAAGAAGCCAGCAACTAGATTATATGAGCGTTAAGATGATATTGTATTATAAGAATGTCAAATATATCATCATCAAAAGACATGCCGTATGTCTATTTCCAGAAATTATGCCATATTTGATCATTCAAAAAATAATCAATCCAATTAAAATGAAATATTTTTATTTACGGCATAGCACAAGAATCGAAAATAATTAAGAATAAATCCCAATTCGTTGATATATTAAACTTAGACTCGCTGGCTCTCAACATAGATCACAAACGGGTGCTCATAAATATCGATTTATAAAATTTAAATGGTTTGTATAAATGTCAAAAAGAAGATTAATGGAAGTCAAAGAAATTTTGAATTTCTGTTACACGATAATATTTCGTCATAGAAATGACTTTTTTAAAATTACTTTGAGTTAAATAAATAAAAAAAACATTTTCGTTGCATCAAATGAAATTCGTTCATTTAATTTTCATCTAAAAAGGAATCAAATGTATAACTAACTCTAATAATCAGTCACAAAAACATTATTCACTATTCATGATTTGATATCTATATAAATTAATATAATACACAATATTGACTCTATCTCTATGATTCTGTTAAATTGACCAAATATTAATAAAATACAAACTTCGTATTCTAAAAAAATATTAAAATTAACATCGTGATAGCTCGATTTCTTTCTTTATAATATAATTTATAGATTTGAATTGACTAAACCCTAAATTTTTTAATCTTTACATGATGTCGTGCTTTCTTCTTATTATTCTAATATAGTGGAAATCATTTTAATTAATTTCAAATATAAAATACATTCGTTTTAAAGCCGATTCTGATTTAGTATCAGTGGCAAATATATGACTTCTACGGAAATTGTATTTTCATTTTGCATCTCGCCGTCTTAAAACATATATTTACGAGACCTAGATTTATATAATACAATGCACCAATATGTATGTACTCATGATTTAAAACATTTTTTCGTAGTCGCTAACATGTATATCTTATTGATTTAAATTTTAGAAATCATGTCTAGTGTGTTGAAATAAGCATTTTATCATACTAAACCAAATAATATTTCTATATATTTTTTCTATTTATAGAGTTTAAGTTTTTTAAATTTTTAAAAGGATTCTCTTTTGTTTTTGGCCAAAAACTTATGAGGCAAGGCTCATTAATTAAGCAAAGATCTAACAATTAAAAAACTATAATATAGTTAACTTTTTATCACTGACGAAAATCAAAAATTTCAAAATTTTTATTTTGAACGAAGTAACTTTTATCATATTAAACCACGAAATTTAAAGAAAAAAAAACATAACTAAAAATTTTAAAACCACAACCGAAGTTTGATTTAAATATATATTTACCTTTTTGATTGTTATCGTTGATAAATTTTTTATTTGTATATTACTTTGGCTATTTTTTCTGCTCTGACAAACAAGTTTTATTTATTTTCAGAATGTGGTTTTCTTGATTTTGGGTGATATTACGCATATATTTACCTATATGTAAATTCACAAATATATACAAATTAAATCTTATATAGCTTACTGCACAATTATTTGAAATGCCATTTCTCATATTTAAATTATTTATTTTGTATTATATCAATGTGCATTTGAAAAAAAAAGTCTCAAATGCCATTGAATAAACTATATTTTCCTATATTGTATAATATTTTTAAAATAATTATATATTATATGAATATGAAAAAACCCATTGATTTTAAAACATTTTAACTGTACCGCATCAATCCCGTCTCCTTTATTGCAAAAAAAATTCAATTGCCAATAATGGCCTTAATAGATTTTAAATGCGTTCAGGAATCGATTATAAACGTTATGCGCTAAAATCAAGTACATGTTTAAAGCCGGTGTTCTTATATTGCCGAGGGTCAACCTAAATTTTCTATCTTATTTCTTTACAATTAGGCTAGTCGCTATCATCTACCTATTTGTTAATTCAGAAATTTAGCCTTAGGTGGAGAATATAAACGTTTATAAATTACGATTGAAGATTTTAGCTCGAATATTTTGACTATTTATTCATGTAGAATTGTAAAACTTGAATTAATAAACCGTATTTTATTGGCACTAATGAATTTTTTTCATATATATATATAATTATTTATAACTGAATTTATTTAATTTAATTGTTTTGCATATCTTTGATTCATGGATTCAAATTTTATGAAACTTTTTTTCTTTCATGGTACTTTATCATAAAAAATTATTTATATCCGATTTTTGGTTATATAAGAAATGAGAAATTGTCACTTTTATGAATTAATTTTGTCATAAAATACTCATAACACTTTTTATTTTCATATTTCGATGCAAAAGCTACCTATTACAAAAATTTATTTTTTTATATTTGTTTAAACCTCATTTTTCTTTTTCATATATATAAATTCGCAACGGCATATTCCATTGTATTTTTTGACGTAATCTAAGCACTTCGTTGTTTAATGCTCATTTATTCTTTGAATATAAACGAGTATATCATAACAAACTTATTTCATTATGTCTTGCATTGTATAAAATTTCAATTTGATGTCGCTTAACTTGGTCACAAAATATTCCCAACCATTATTTTAAATAAAAGATTATAAGGCTGTTTATGTTAATAAAGCTCAAAATTTTATTCATATACAAAAAACAATAAATAAGGCAATTAATATAAGGTTAGAATGTTTATATCCCGTACCCGAGTAAGTTGTTTGCGGACAGGATTGATTTTTGGTGTATTATAGGCTATATGAAACTATTTTACATTATAAATTTAAAATATTTTCTTAGGGAGTGATATGTTTACTACATTTTTAGAGATAAAATTTGTGTTTTTATAGGGAATTCGTAATATACTTCGATTAGGGAATTTATTACTTGTTTTGCTATGTTTAGAGATCCAAGAAGAATCCAAATTGGCTGTAGAAGCTTGAATTTGAATTCTAAAAAAAATTCTCTTTTTTTAGTTCGCAAAATAAAGTAGAGGAATGAAATAAAATTATTCCCCTTATGCCTAATTGTTAAAATTTTGATGCATATAACGTAAAAATACAATATTATATTGAGTTTCTTATTCAAAAAGTACTAATATTGCTTTAAGACGTTTATCTAAACAAATAAAATTGTATTTTAGATAAATTTCTAAGTAAATTATCCAACATTCACACATGTTCTTTTATTTATATAAATTTAACATAATTTTTACCATTAAATGTCTAATTTTTTATTAAATTTATGTTAATTTATAATTTTTGACTAGTATCAATTAATAAAATATTCTAGTTTTCTGATTTGAATGGCCAGGTATTATATTTTTCTCCAATAAGATTTTAGCTTCCAATTATTTATTGCGGTATTTTTGTTAAGGCTATAAATGTACATCATATTGGCTTTTAGATAAAGAATAATAATGCTATATCATTTTACAAATGCATAATTATACATATTAATGATTATATTAAATATTAAAAATAATTCGTAGTTCGAATCAATATTTTTTTATCGAAATATTTTAGGTAAAAAAAAGACTCTAATATTTTAAATTATTTTTCTTTGAAATTATTGGTTTTTTATTTCAAAAAATTTATGTAATCCGTATTTCATTACCTTTGCCGCATCATTTATTCTATTATTTAGCTAAATCGGCTGTATCTTTCATACTATTTATGTGAGTATCGAATGTTAAAATTAATAAAGAAAACAAGTTTTATATGTAAATATTGGATAGAACACCTTACATAAGATTTTAATAAAAAATTTAAATTTTGCAAAATAATGGGAATATACGACATCTATACCACGATAAATTCTCTTAGATATTCTTTTTTATAAATCAAGTTTGTTTTAGTACATACAATCAGCTATTGTTACTTTGCCTTTTTTGACCAAATTATGAGTTTTGCAGACTTCTTAGTTCATTTGTAGAAATAAAATTATCTGCAAACGTCAAGATATTATATGATATAAATTTCTTTTATAAATTTGGTTTTTTTGATGTTCATATTGAAGTTTTTTTACTTATACCTTTTAAATTAAATATTGTAAATTTTTTGGGAACTCTTTTATGCCTCAAATTCTTCAGACACTCCAATGTTTCTTTTTGAACACTAATTACTGATTTCATAGAACTATTCTTTCACCTCTATTGGCGCTCTTTATTAATCAGGCATGCCTAATACTATTGCTTGTTTCTGGGGCTTTCAAACGATAAATATCGTTTGCTATTGGAAAACATAAAAAAAAGTTACATATTTACGATATCTCTGTAAATACCAAAAAAGGTAAATATATCAAGTATATGAGGTTTATTCCAGCCCGAACTTTTATGCTTGGCTATTTAGAACCTAAATCCGTATAGTTTTATTTCAACTAATAAATAAAATAATAATGTGCGTTATATAAAAACAACACGAAATATTTAAAATGATTGAAACGACTTCATATAGAGATTGTGTGCGTTGATGTTCGTAAAAAAATTCCCTAGAGATTTGATTAAGAAGATAGTAATAATTTTTTCTATTATTAGCCAGATACTCAGACATTTATTTATGATTAAAATTTAATAGCATGTATTCAACGTAAGATTGTAATTTTTGGAAATCAAAAGTTTGATTTTTCTAAGGTATTGCCAATATGCTAGATAAAAAAGCAAATAATCAAAAAATCTATTCTCTCTGTGTTCCAAAAGATATTTTATTAAATTTCAATATCTTAAAAATGCAATTAAAGAATTCCAATAATTTTCATATATTTTATTGCACAGAAAAAGTTGTCGCTTTTTTCGTGAAATAAATTTGAATTACGTTTGATATATAAAAAATATCTGGAGCAAGCTTTTTTTGTAGCTATATAATATAAATGTCAAATTTAAAGCTATAGTTCGCTTTAATCGCCATATTCTCTACTTGATGCACATATTTTTCTAACAACGGGATCGTAATTTAATGAAATATTTATTTGTAATTATTTTTTAAAAAAAATTGATATTTTTGTAAAAAGTTGCCTTAAATACAAAATCATATCATTATGGAATCAAATATTATGTTTAAGATTATATTTATGTGAAAACCTCACCTTATAAAATTTCAAAAGCAAACTTTGATATTTTCGTTTTTCAGACGCACCGGAAAATCTTTGAATCTATCAAAATTGATGCTGTATCAATATTAACGTATAATGAATAAATATATCTTGACGAAAAGACTATTAATAAACGAACAACATATATTGAAACAAAATTTTTTTATTAATTATAATATTTAAAAAAAAAATTATGTACGAAAAAAGTGATAGATAAATTCAAAATTCAAAATACGTATAAAAAAACCACTGAAAAATGCAAAAGTAAAATTGGAGGCTATATGTAAATTATAAATAAAATTTTTAATTCTATTATGATAGCTTAAATTTATATAATCGACTGTGAACATTAAGATTCAATATTTCCATAAATAACAATTATTCTTGATTAAGATGATGCATAAAAATGATGTGCAGTGATTAATCTGCATATAGATGACCCATATGCTTTTTGCATTTTTTTATAAATGAATAAAATATTTATAGAATCTAAATAAAGTTTCGTAGATAGCGATTGCATATTGTATCGACGAATGGTAGATATAATGAATTTATATGAGGTTTCTTGAGGAAAATTATGGATTAATTAAAAAGAAGATTTAATTATTCAAAAAAATTTATTTATCGTTATTAGGTGAAAATATATAACAGTGATCATTTTTTTTTCAATATTTATGCTTTTTTTACAATGTTCATGATGAATACTTCAAGAATGCCTTCTTCATAAAATTTTAAACAAAAAAAAATTGCTTTTTATGTTGCATAAATCAGATTATATAAATGAAAAATCACTCTATTTTCAGTATGACTACTAGAAATTTATATCTTTTGTTTTTTTGCAACAAAGGAAAGGTATTTTATTGTAGTTTAAATAATGTTTATTATCTTAAGGTAGCTGAATGCCCTTTCCTTCTATTTAATTGTTTGGTAATAAATTTAAATATTACGAAATTTTTTTTTGTGATATAGGATTTATCTGACAATCAGATAATTTATAATCCGCATGCTTAATCCAAAAAATTATATAATTAAATTCTTTAAAGAAGACTAGACGGTGAAAAATAACATACAAAGATTGAGGCAAAAACCAAGAATTAGTCTTGTTGAAATTTAACAAATTAATCACAATTCATGTGCTCAAAATAATTTTGAATATGGCTGGTATAAAGTTAAATAATATCGAATATCCACATATTTTAAAATGCAAAATGCATTATTTTAAAATAAAGAATATACCTTATAATATTTTT
Organism: Rhyacophila brunnea; assembly: GCF_057557595.1. Taxonomy (NCBI): domain Eukaryota; kingdom Metazoa; phylum Arthropoda; class Insecta; order Trichoptera; family Rhyacophilidae; genus Rhyacophila; species Rhyacophila brunnea. The sequence goes on from NW_028232783.1 coordinate 619,955, forward strand.
ACATTAAAAAGTGATTTATAGATGCTTTTTGATTGCAAAAAAAAATTAATTAATTTAACTTTTCATATATATTCAAATTAGAGATAGGGTTTTCATCTCTACTTTATGCGAAGGTTTACTTTTAAACCCAATTATTTTTTGTTTTGTTGGTGTGAATTCGCTTACCCATCTCGACGATGTGAATTCTATCAATCTATAACAGATAGACGCATTAAAAACCTTTTTTATATTGATTGCAATGGTAAGGCTTTATGTTTGGCAGCAAGAAATGCTGGCTGATCTGTTCACTACGACATGCACCAAATGCAAACAAAATATTATATTTAAATTATAAGTACCGTAATGTATTTTTTTATGCTTCGCATATTTTTTTTGTAAAATTTCCCCCGATAGATACTTTGAAGTTATTTTAAAACAAGATCCTTGATTCACCCACCCGAATAAACATATCTTGTCGACGAAAACTATAAGCTAAAAAAAGCATTTATATAACACAAATGCCTCATTATAACTATATGAGATCATCTTAAAATATAAAGGATTTTTTATTTTTTAAAATAATAATAATTTCTTCTTTTTAATTTAGAAACTACCTGGTTTGTTCGTCCATTTATATCAAATGATATATGAACATGTTAGGGTCAAAAAGCGTGCCCATTTATCAAGCAAATCTTTCTTTGATAATAAAATAAAATATAGATCATCACGATCTTCATTTTGTTCATTTATAATTAATTTTTATTGGACACCATCTGAATTTTCCATGGGTTATCTTTAGAAACACATATATAAATCTACGAAGTGACATATACTAAAATATATAAGTCACTGAATGGGATTATTACAATTTTTTTATGATTTTTTTAAAAGAAGAAGTATATTACTTATAATCATGAAGAAAAATTTTTCGCGTATATTTTTCGTTTAAAAGCGTATAAATTTATGCGATAATTCTTTCCCTCATTCATTCTATCGATAAAAGTGAAATAGTAGTTTTAATTTTATAATGAAAAAATAAGCTAAATAGTTTATGTTCAATACAATTAATTCAATGAATATTAGATAGCAAAAATGTCTATTATATCCATAAAAGAAAGCCTCAAAAAGGTTAAAGAAGATAAGTTACATGGTTTAAACAACTTATTTTCATAATTAAGCAGAAATATTTTATATAATAGCGTTTTCATTCAACATTTTTTTTGTAACAGTGCATCTTATATCTTATTAAAAGCAAGTCTAATCAAAAATTTTTTTAAAAAGGCTTCATAGAATGCAAACAATAAAACAAAAATAGTTCTTTATTAGGGCATTATTTCGAAAATAAAGCGAGGCTTAAAATATACTTGAATAAAAAGGTAGTAGAAATCTAATCAACAGTTTCTCATAAATTAAATAAAGATGGAAATATACCTAGGTTTTTAGACATATAAAATAGAAGTAGTGATCTAAAATGCTTCTACATTAATTTTTTCGGATAATTCAGAAAATGTTACTGGGGTAATGTAGCAATTAAAAATTAATGAAAATTTTTATGGATTTTTCAGAATATGTAAAGTCTTTCTCGATTGCTATTTACTCTAGGTTTATATAAAAAGGCCATATTTAATTCTAAAAATTCTTTTATGTTTACAAAAATCTTTCATATGAATATACAGCTTTGTTCTTGTTTTCGAGCTCATATAATGATTTTTTATAAAATCTACTATATTTTTGTTGTAACTAAAGAGTATCATAATACACTGAATTCTCGACTTCACAATTGCCCGCCCTAAGTGCAACATAAAATTTATAACAGGCCTTATCCTGTTCGTAAATAACTCTGTTGCATTGAAACGAATCTTTGCAGTCTTTTGAACTCGGTTTTTGATGATTTTTGAAAATTTCTTTCGAATTTATAAAAGGTTACAGCATGGTCAAATGTAATTATGATAAATGCCATGTTTAGTTTATAAACGGTAAGTTTTCAACACTATATTGATTCCTTGATAAAAAAAATTACTTTGCATTTGATAATATTTGTGTTATTTGATTTATCAAAAATATTTTTTATTATAAGAGATTTTGAATAGAATGGTCAGCAGGATGTATACACATGAACCGTTCGCTCTTAATGCACCCATTAATTAAATTTTTAGTTTAATATTATAATTAAATGAACTAAAAAAAAATAATCACCGTTATACTGGGTTATAGTGAATGCATACCGGATACTTTAAAAATACTATGAATAAGTTTTTATTTTGTGGATAAAAAATATTTATACGCCCTTAATATACCTTGTTTCTATATAATATATATTTGTAATAAATTTGCGTATTTTCTTCTTATTTACAACTATCTATGCCTTTAAGGTACACATAATATAAAATAGATCAAATGGTTTATTTTGTGCCTAAAAAACCCTTACCCAAATTTTTTAATTAACATAACTTTTAGAAATATAAAAAACAAAATATTACTTTTTTTAAATATTTTTTATTTTGTACAGAAATCCATTAAATTATTTTATGCTACGTCTTTTGAAAGGTACTATATTTTATTAACTTTCAACCGTTTATTTTAATATATATATCTTTTATCTACACGCCATAATTTTACAATAATAATAATTTTCGTAATTTAAAGACTGAAAAATTATATATTATCCTAATTTATTCTAGTTGAGCTATAAAAAAGGCATTTTTTTTTATTACTTTCATCTCAGAAGATTTTTATATACTATAAAAACCATTGAAAAATCAAATTATTGCATAATCGATTTATATACTTGGAAAATGCTACATAAAGTATAAAATAAATACACTATAATATAAAATCATCCATATACCTTAACAAAGAGTTAAAAAAACGTAAATATTGTAAAATCAATTATAGATGCATTATAATAAACGCAATTGAATAATATAATTATATTTGTTGCTATTACTGCAAACGCAGAAATAGGCTTTAAATATAAAATACCGTCTTCTTAAACATTTACCAATAAAAAATTAGCAATGAAGTTTTATTTTCGATTTACATATTTATTTTATTAGCGTAGCAACAGATTTTTTTTATAAAAAAAACTTATACATAGTTATAAATAGCCCGCCTATTAAATGCGTTATTTATAACAAAATTGCTAAATATAGTTCTAGTTATCACTAGAAAGAGCGATTCAACTTGGTTTTTACATTTTCTTGCATAAAAAATTTTTCTTTCAAAACAAAAAAGTGTGAAATATTATACAATTTACATGCTAGCTCTAAATTAATTAAAAAATTTATATATTTAAAGTAACCGTGTAATATAACAACATACAAATCAAGAAAATATGACGTGATAGTTTCAACCTTTTTAATCTTAAAAAATACATGTTTATTTTTATATTGTGGTCAGTTTCCATAATAAAAAATTTTATTAACATATCTATAGGCCACAAGTTATAATTTTAGAAACAATTTTAAAATTTTTTAAAAAAATCATTTGCAATGTATTTTTACATTTAAATATTTTAAAAACATAAAAATGATCTCTTTTGGATTTTATATATTCTTTTAATCTAAAAAATTCCTCTGTTTAAATCAATATTCTTAGACTTATTACCAAAAAATATTAAAAACATTTCCCTATATATAGATTCTTTTTTTTAATAATTTCGAGTAAATATAGCTCATGCTATTTTAGCGAATAAAAGAAGCGAAACAGCAATATATATTTTTCAGTTTTGATGACACTTTCATACATATTTATGGTTTTAATCATCATTGAATTTTGTTCATAAATTATTGAATTGATTTCGATTTCTATTTATTTTGACTTTTATAAAAATTCTAATCGATTTACTTCATGGATTTATGTTTTACTTCTATATATTTTCAAAAGTTTGCAGTATATTAATTGGAACTATTGCTTAACTGCTGCGTCTCTCTGTGGGACTCCCCCAGCACTTCTTGTCATCCGTAATCACCGTGGATTGGGTCTTTTCTCATAGGTGGCAGTCATTTTGGGAAGGGAATGAGATTCTGTCAATTGTTCATCGCTATGGTATACAAGCTACAACCACACTCTACACTTACCTATATCGTTGCTAAACGGTGTGGGATCCTTTTCCATATTGGAGGCACAGTTCAACGGCTTACACAGCAAACTCCTATTTCAATGACTTGAAATTGCTTTGTGGATTATCTTATATTGTTCACTGGCTTACACAGCAAACTCCTATTTCAATGACTTGAAATTGCTTTGTGGATTATCTTTTATTGTTCACTGGCCGCCCCTTGGGTATTTTTCTTTAGAGTAAATTCGTTTGGAAATTAATGGGGTGGGTGGAAGTGGAACCCGCGACCCCTCACTGGGGTCCGACTTACAAACCACTCAACCATGCCACCTTTGACTTATATAATTTATAATTTTAGAAAAAATTGACGGGGTTTTAGATTTAAGGGTAATTTTTTTTTGATTTTCATGTTTGCTTGCATGAAAGTTTCGGATCGCTTCTGAAAACGGTTTTTATATATGATATAATCAATTTCTTCTTCTTTGAATTTTTTCATTTCATCTTATTCACATATTATATATCCATTCAAGTGTCTTTCTGAATCCTATTATTTCTTCGTATGCTTCCTCTACCCTAGAATCCCCAACTCCTTAATATACATCTTTTGGTATTTTTCAGCCGTATTAGGTCATGTTATATACGTGCTACCATATGATATAGTTTGCATCCTTAATTTATGGGAGAAAAAAAAGAAAGTTTGAGTCTTTATAGCAGAATATTTTATATAGTCTAAATAATAGGTGAATTTTATTGAAATAAATTTATAAAATCGCTAGTTATTCTTTATAATTTTAATATGGTCTGATCTATTGTCAAAAAATCCTCGATAAATTCTATTGATAAGTGAAAATAAAATCAAATTTGATAAACTAATGCATTTTTTCTGATTATTCATAAACATTTTATTGGAATTATACCAAAAAAGCACAAAGAAATGCGTAAATAGATGAAATGTGAATGCATCACAGGGTGGTGAATGAAATGTACTAGATAATTATTTTCGCTATTTAGTGATTATATTTGAACGTAAATGCGACAAAAAAAAGGTTTTTAATTTCATTCGGGTCACAATTCATAAGTTTTTTATGATTCCTGCAATTTTATAAATTATTTATTTTGCCGTTTAAATTACATTTAGGACAAATGATGATTTTTATGAATATTAATCAATTTTAAATTTTAATCAGGCTATTCTACGATAAATTTTTTTATTTTTCAACAAGCAAAATTTTCTGACACTTTATATTCGGCGATAAATAAAGTCAATAAAGCACATACCTTTTATAAACATTCCCAATTTTCTTTTCATTCGCTGACTTATTATTCAAATTTTATCCGCAAATATAATAGTCATGTGTAAGTCTCCGTCTTCGTAACATTCCCCAACTCTATAATTTACGATTTATAGCTTTTTGTGACACCACTATGTCACTAACTGGCGTGCGATATTGTCATGTTCTGCGCTTTTAAATTAGTGTGATTTACTCACAAATAATTCATATTTGGGCAGTTCTTTTTAAAAAAGTTCGTCGAGTATCAATGCTGATAATTTTAATTGGATTTTTATTTTTAACATGGATGTGTATGTAAGAATGGTCATGTAAAATTTTTAAATCTACTGTCATCCTGGTATTCATCTTATTTATGTACTTCTGTTTATTTAAAGTTTCTTAAAACAAATATTTACAGATTCCCTTTGACCTATTATTCTTACTATTGCACAGAGAAAATATTAAATGAATCTTTAAACTTCCATATTTTTGCGTTCGTAGAGAAAATAAACCAGGATTTTTTGAATCTGCTACCCGGATGATATAGTGGTTTAAAACTCTCTCCAGTGTGTTGAAATTGCAGTTTTCACCATAAGTAAAATTCTATCTAACACATTTATAAAATGTAGTATCAGTTATATTGACTTGATAAAATTATTGAAATATCAGTTTTATCATAAATAAAAGGAAATGAACGAATAAATATAAAATGAAAGAATTTAATGAATATATGTCCATTGAAGAACACACCAAAACTAAACAGAATAGTCATGAAGAAAGGCAAAAAAATTTCGCCTATAAAGATTCATTAAGGAATATGGACAAAGAAACTTTAATCGGTATGATTTTTTCTCTAAGATTAAGAAACGATAGTTTGAAAAGAAAATTGAAAGAATGTATGGATGAAAAGATGTCAATAGAGCAATTGAAATTATATGAATTGAACTTGATAAGTGGACTTGATAAAATTGAAAAAGTTTTCATAAGATATGAATTGGATGAAAGCAGGTGGATAGAATATTACCTTAAACATGCAACTAAAAACATCAATTATTTATATATTAAGCATTATGAACCAGAAATCAAAACAGACTGGGTAAAGTTCAAAAATAAAATTCTAGATAAATTTGCTAATAATTATTTCTTTAAAGGAATACCTACTTCCATTAAGAAATCAAATGAAAGTATATTGACATTTGTTGATAGGATGAGAAATAAGTATTACAAGGATAGAAATAGAAGAGATGAAAATCTTTTCTTGCATAATGTAATACGTGGATTAGACGAAGAGACGAAGAATTCATATATTTTAAAGCAGACGCGCACGATAAATGGATTTTTAAATGCATTCTGTCATAATTGCCATAAAATGTTATACCACAAACATTTAACTAAATAAAAATTAATCATACCTTTTAATTTAAACTTTAAAATCATATACTAACAAGGCATTGTATATTTTATTTAAAAGAACACACCCTGTTTATTCCATTATTAATGTGATTAATTCAATTTATTATTTCTATATAAAGTAAAGAGGCCTTATTGTATTCTAAATCAGCAACAAATTTTTAAGCCATTAATTCTAATTATTTAATTTTCCGAAATAAGGATTTTTAAATGATTATGTAAATTAAAATTGTAAATCTTTCCACTAAATTTGATTATCTATTATGATACAGGATAAAATTATGGTATAAATTAAAAAACCTTATAAGTTCGATTAATCGCATCTGTATATGCTCACTAAAGAAAATTAGGTCGCAGCGGCTTACATATATATTAGATTCATTACATATTATAGAATTTTAGTTAAACGAAATAAAACGATTTTTTATGGCTGTAATAATTATAATAGAATAATTCAGCCTATTTATGCACAAATACAGCATATTTTTCAGTCTATATGTTAGATTCTCTGACTTAGTTCACTATTACTGCTAAAATAAATTATTAGAAAGTAATATTCTTCAAATATCTATTATAAAGATAAATAGCACAATTTCCCATTATTTTATCCATATCTTCGCTTTCTTTAACGAACTATATTTACGATCTGAAAATTAGAAAAAACACATAATAAACGAATCAATGCGTTTTTGAGGATGCTAACAAGCAATAACAGGTTGGTTTTTTTAAAATGGTAAATTAATTTCCATAAAAATACTTAGATTCGTTTATAATTTGCCTTCTTTATATCTTTTTTCATTTTATTTCAAAATAATACGAATTTGATGGTTTTTAAAAGTTATTACGTTTAATAAGAAGTTTTATCATTTTCAATACCATATATATTTATATAAAGTTATATTCCGAAGAAATATAGACATTCGCTTTCAAATAACGTCAAACTATTACATAAAAAAAAGCGATTCAGCTGTAAATTTCAAGAAATAATTGAACCAAGAACAAATCCTTTTTTAAAATTAACTAAAAATTTGTATAAACATAAGATATCCCTATCATGCTTCTTGCATGACATCTTTTTGACATTTTTTACCTGATACATGATGTTTTCGTATCTATTTTTTATCCCACGATTCTCTTTGCGCACTAAAAAAAAATGTCATTGTTGCATATTTGTTAATCCAGTTTTTTTTGTTTTTTTTGAATAAATAGATATTAAAAGGGCAATTTAAGGTATACAGCATCTTTTTTTTCCTATAATTTAATTTTTATTGTAATGCCTTGTTAATCTATATAAAAGCCAAATCCTTGATGAAATATATTCATTTGTACGTATCAAAATAGAAAATTTAATCTAAAACTTATGATGATCATATAAAAAGCTTTTTTATATTTATCTATTAAAAATTTTAAAGCATAAAATAGATTAAAGCTGGGCATAAAGAATACTAAAAACCGAATAAATTCCGTAGTTTTTATTGGCCAATAAATAGGCTGCAGATAGATTTTGCATCGTATTCAAACAACCTAGACTAAATGAACCAGAATAAGTTTCGTTCTCTTTAATTTTCAATATTTGATTTATCTTTAAGCCCCAGTAATAATCAATTTTAAGCCATCTAAAAATCCCAATGCGCTTTGAATTACTCTTAAACTTTTAATTGCGATAAAAAAAATAGCTTTAAGGCATATAGATAGATGAAATATGTTTTTGTACGCTTTCGTAATTATTTTTTAAATAAATATAAGCTTATTATTATTTTGTTTGACGGACGTAAATATAACATCGAAACTATTAGCATTTCTAAAACATAATTTAATACTGTAATAAACTGTGAACTTATAAAGGTTTGGAAAAATCTTTAAGAGGTTTTTCTTCTCACGCAGTAATATATAAAAATGATACATCACTAATTTCGTTTAGTCTTTACTAATTTTAAGTTATCAATTCACAATTTTCTAATATTTATGGGATTATTTTATATATTTTTAATGTTTTTTGATATATTATGTCTATCGTACTAAATATTATTTAAAGTTCTTTTACTCACTCTAGTATATTTCACAAATTCCTATTCATTGCAAAAAATTATGCTTATAAATTATATTTCTTTAAACAAATATTTCTCTAAAAAGGTGTAAATTTATTTGGAAGCCTCAGATTCTGGTTTTTAGCATATTCATCATACTTCTGAGTTCTACAGTAATGCTATCTTTTGTAATATATTTTCTTTGAGGTATCACTTTGTTGTGATTTTTTAAATTTATATATCGGTCATTAAAAGTTGAAAAGTATTTATTATCAAAACTTGAGAGAAATGATTTTACAGGATATTAGAATCATATAAGGCGTTAGTGATTATAGTTTTTTCTTTTTCTATCTTATACTGGCAGGATTATGTAAATTCTACAATAAGTGATTTTTAATAAATAGAATGTTGTGTGTGCATTTATCAGGTTAAATTGTTAAGTACTTCGTAATGGGTATATTAATCACTCTAAATTAATTTTAGATATCTAAATTTGTTATCTATGCTTTACATTATCACCATGAATACTATAGTCGATTTTTTTCATTGACCTATATATTTATGTAATGCATGTTATATAAACAACAATATAATTTATTTTTGCGAAAATCATCCTTATCCAAATGTTTTTTTACAGATATCACGTTATGCGTTAAAAAAGCACATTTATCTTTGTTGATATCTATATTATTTATAGTTTTTATTATACGAACGTAATTGGACAATTTAGCATAATTTAAAATAAAAACTATTTGATTTTTTCATTGAATTTCAGTGCGCCTAAATAATTTATTTTTAATTCAAAAGTTAATATTTAAGTTTTATTCTTGAAAAGAATTTTCCTACATTTCTTTTATTTTTTTATATCATTTATATTGTATAAAAGTACAAATTTTGTCTTTTTTCAGTTATACCTTCAACATCAACTATTTCTTTGTAAAATAAGGCTATTTACTTCCCGACAAAGATCTTAATATATCAAAACAACTTTTTCACGTATTTTTGGTGCCTATTTCAAAATAATCGGGTTTCAGTGATTAATAGAGTTAAAAAAAACATGAATGATGTGTTTGTAGTTTTTATTTATAATTGCAGTATTATTAGTTTATTCTTTTTTCTGAAAAAAAATGAAATTACGTGAATAGATTAAATATCTTTTCATAGAATATTTTTACCAAAATCAAGCATGATTTTGTAACATTTACAAATTGATCATCAAAATTTTTTGGACAGTCATATAAAAATATCGTATCTAGCACAAATTGATACTCTAAATATTTATCATCTTAATAAGTTTCGAATGCTGAAAAATTCAATTTGAAGTTTTTTATTTTTAAGATCTATATAGTTCTCTCTAATCTAGATTTCGATGCCATAAAATTATGTAAGAAGATGCAAAGAATTATAGCAAATCTTAAATTATATCTTATATTCTTAATTTTACATTTTCGATTTTTCTATAAATCAAAAGTTATTTGACGATACTAACGTCACTGGTTACTAAAATGATATAAAATGTAGTTTATATATGTTAAAAAATAGAAATCTCACTTTGGATGCGTAATTATATAATTAAGTACAAGCATTTCGAAGATTCTTTAATCATTATTTTATAAAATATTTCTATTAAGGTAAATAAAATTGTATTATTAGATTTAGTCTATAGTATTTCAATATAATTAATGCTTAGAAGACTGATGAGATGCTTATATATCATGGTTTTCTTTTTTTATATGGGTTAAAAACACCAAATCAAGCATTTCTATGATAACCTAGTGTTTTTTGCAAATAATATATTTTGAGGAAAATAAGAATTTTATATATATAATTTCAAATGATTATTCTTATTTGATTTCTTTTTTTATTTTTTACTTTAATTTTAAGTCCTAATTTATGTTTAAAATAATATTTTAATCATTAAACTGGATAATTTGCCTATATGAAAATTCTTAAAAAATTTAATCAACGGTATTTCATCCTCCATACAAATAATGAATTCTTTAAATACACTATTTTAAATTTTGATTTTGTACATAATCTGCTGCGATAATTTATAATCGAACAATTTTATATAGGTTGCAAACTACTTAAATCTTTATATCAAATATTAATATTGTTTGAAGTTATCTTTGGATACACAAAATGACATCATTTCTAAATTTCAGCTATGTATCTATTGTATCAGCAAAGTTTTTTTCTTTTTCTTACAACTATATTACTTATAACAATGATCTTTATATGTATCAGTTATAAAAATAGAAAAAACATTCCAGAATTTCCGTTTGTATTAATGGATAAAAATAATATATCCTACGATCAGAAAATCTACAATTTCAATTATTTTTGTTTTTAAATATGCATTATATTCAAATTTTGATTAGGTCATTCCATCATCATAATTTTTTTTACACCATAGTATTTTTTTGAATAATCGAATATATATGTATGAACATGGAAAAACAAATAATTTTCGTAAAACACATCCAAAGATACGAGAAACATATAAATCAGCGATAAAATTACAATCACAAGAAATTAATCGATAAAAGGGGATAATTTGGCATACTTCAAATTATAACTGCTGAAAATAAGTTGAAATCCCCTTTTCTCGTGTATTTATAGATAAATTGTAATTTTAAACTAAAGGGTACCCGAAGATATCAAAAATCTTCGGATTATATGATAATGTGGGGCATTCATAAAATTTTTCATATAAAAAAATGATTTTTTAAAGAATTTAAATGCCTATATATTTAATTTTATACCAATTTCTCCAAACAAAGCGGGTTAATTTTAAAGCTGTTTTTATACAATATTATGCAATCGTAAATACTCATGATGCACCCATTTATAGATCTTACAAATAATTTATAAATTAATATTTGTATCGAATTTTATGTTTGAAAAATTTATGTGAAAAATTGGATTTTTTTCTGCATATCATAAGGGTCAGCAAATGTGCAGTACATAAACACTGTAGTTTTATACTTAAATAATAAAATTGATAAAAATAGCATAATTATTTATAAAAAAAATTTATTTTGCTTGAAACCAGCATAAAAATTTCTCATTTCATCTATCTGAAAATATTATGATATTTTCTATATTTAATTTAAACATTCTTTTCTTGTAGTTGTGGATTCCTATAAAACACGCTACGGAAAAACAAATTTTCTTGCTACACATCACATATTCATAAGGTTATGTATACAATATAGGTTCTTCTATTATATATTTTAAAATCCTAATCACATATACTAAATTTCTGCGGAATATTAAAAATTACAAATGCATAATGACTACAATATCCTTAATAGTAAGATATAAAGCGAAAATATATACGTTCCACACTTCATAGACAGTCCTTAATTCTTAAAATAAGCATTAAATTGTTTTCGAATTTCTTATTAGAGGCATATTTGTAAATTTCTAGTCATTTTTGAATGCAAAAAAGGTTTTGTATATAATTGGATATTCTATAAAATAACAAAATTTATGCATCATATCAATTTGTAATTCTTAGTATAGTTTTTTTTTTATTAGAAGATATTAAATTAAAAAAAAATACAATTATAGAAATTACATATATTAAGAAATGCTTCATGATAATTTTCAAACCCGTTTCATTTAAAACAAAACAGTCTTATTATTTAAATGGCTTTAGTATAATTCATATAACACGAAAATTTCACTTATTTTAAAAAAACCACTTCTTGTCAACACTTTTCTTTCTATAATTTATTTCGTCTATAAATGAGATTGTAAATAGTTGAATAAGCCATATCTGATATATCAAACTTATAAGCCCATATGTAACAAGTATATATATAGTTTCATTAGCTTCACTCCCATAAAAGGCACTTTTGATAATCCATTGAAAGCAATGCGCTTATGCACCCATCATTTAATTTGCATTTTCCTCTATTTCTTAGCTGATTACTTGAGGCAGCAATTTAGAAAATTAAACTATAAAAATTATAACCAGCGAGAATAAATTATATAAGAAAAACACCAACTTAAATAAGAAGCACACACAGTTATGCTCGAAATTTTAAAAACATGCATTAGTATGAAAAAGGTGCCCAAATCTTGTAAAATATATAATAACATTGGCGTTCAAACCACATTAAGACAACATTGTATGCATTTATGCACATCTAATCTTTAATCTATTTTTTATTTGATAATTATCACAGTCGAATAAATCGCTGCACATATAAAAAATATTATTAAATTTTTTAAACGTACTTAGGGTAAAAGTATGTCGATTTTAAATTAATCAAAACAAAAATTTAAACTTTATTGATTTAATTTGAATTTTGAACTTTAAATTCGAATTTTATATCAGCGCCGAAAAATCTTACATTTAGAATAAAAGCAGAGAAACTGATTCTTACAAAAATTGCTTATTTATTCATATTTTTAATTTTATCATTGTGTAATTTAGGCTTTTAAATAATATACAGTTTGCCAAGGAAGATACTTCTGACGCAAAATTCAGAAATTCTACATGGTATTAAACCCCATTATATAATATAATAAGTAGTGAAAGTAATCGAATGTTTTAAATTCTCTATATAATCCAATAAATTCAATTGACAAATTATTTTTAGACAATTATAATTTTATATTTTCTTATATAATTGATGCATGTGGAAAATATGCTTAATTTGCGCATAAATTATTTTAGTTACAATTCCACTTCTTTAACCTTCCCTAAAATTTTTTCATTATTATATATACTTCGTTCACAAAATCATAAACTCATTGGCCTTATACTGAGCTGTGGTTGAATCAACCATTTAGTACAACATAAATATAACTAACAATATATAGGCATATGATTAACTATATCCGAATAGATAAAATGATATTAAATTGTTCATTGAAACAAGCTCAATTGGACATTTAACCAAGGGATGCAGCGCTTCCAGCACAAAAAAATTTCTGTAGAAAAATTAATGGAAAAACTGATTCATATATTGTGAAAAATCACAGTATTCAAGATATATTACGAATAAACGAAATTGTGTGCAAATCGAGCCAAATTAGACTCTAATATTTGAGAATTATCATCTAAAGGAAATTATACAGAATTAGAAAATCGAGTTATTAAATTAATATTGGATATAATAGACACTGAAATCGAGTTTAAAAAAATTAAGATTTTTATTTATTATATATTAGATGAAAAATAACATTAATAACCCTTTAAGCCATGTAAATCCTAAATAAATATTTTAAAGTAGTTATTATTGAACAGGCAAAATTCCATTATAGTGATCTCTTCTAGCAGAAAGTACTCATATATCAGACAATTTGTAGTTTTTAAAACAAGGAATTATATAAATAATAAGAAAAAGACAATTGTGATTTCTTTTAGAATAATAATCAGTACTTTAGAACTTATAAAAATAAAAATTCATTGCTTTTGAACGCAATGCATATGTTGTGCGAAGGAATAATAAAAATATCAGAAACGCATATAAATAAAGAATTATTATTCAAGTTCTTTACACCTAAATTTATATGAATTCATCATGGGACATTATGAATAAAACTCGATAATTACAACATATGTAATGGCTTGTAGATAGAAAAAGAAAATAAAAATATACCTTTCTAATTATTACTGATGAACAATTCAATTTCATTTTGTCATAGATAAAGTTTCATTTTATATGAGATCATTTCTATTTTATGAATTTTTACGAGGCGAAAAGTCACATTTTTATTTTGAAATAGCCAATACATGTAGTGTGTTAGTAATATTATAAAATGTGTCTTTTTTTTAGAAATATAAAAATAAATAAAAATTGATTTATAACTAATATTTTCATGCGATATCTTAGATGCCATAAAAGAATAAAAAAATGCCCACTACACCTAATTAAATAGTATATTCACCCCAATACTCTTTATTTACCCAAGCCTTCATCCTCTGTGTATAAATAAGCATGTATAAAACTATCTATTCATTTTATTTATAGACGTATCCACAAGTTTCTATAGATAACAATGATATAATTTGGGTTTATTTGCCGCTTTTATTTACGAAAAATATCTTTTATAAAAGTATTACTGATATAAATTAACCTTTTATCGTCAATAACAGCAATTTTTTATCATTTTCGAAAATCTATCTAATTTATAAGCAGTTTCAAAAAAATCAAACACAATATTCTTAACATATTAAAAAGATATACACTGTAAATATTATTATTCTAGTCATTTATTACACTTTACCACAGTAAATTAATTGTAATAATCATTAGTTAAATTGTAATTCACCATATTGGAAGTAATCCACGGTGTTAAATTTAAATTAAGAATACAAACCATAAACTATATTTGAATTGCAATCATACCGCCGGAATTGATCTATATAAAAGGATATTCTATGAAACAAATGATGTTCTTTTGAAAAAAAATATTGAATTTTTTGCCGCTTGGCGATAATCAGTTATATAATATTGAGCAATTACTTTGATGAAATTTAATATTTATTTATGGGGTTTTTTCTTTTTATAGCTTTTATCTATTTAGACGTGCTCAATGGGTTGGGAATATTGCACAACTCCTTGATGCATCTTTTTTTATCATAATTTAATATTTATTTATGGCTTTTAAGGCAATTTCTATAACTATATGGGAATTTTTTGGTTTACTATACATATTTTTTTTAGAATTTCTATATATACACATAAACTAAATAATAGTTTAAATAATAAATGTGCTTTTCTAACCTAAATGATAAAAAATTTTCCTATCAGACTTTTCTGCGCTTTTTCATTTGAAATATATATGCTTCAAATTATAGATACAATAATTTCTTACAGTTTTATGGAGATAATTTGTCTGTCTGCAATCAAACTATTATGGAGTATTTAAAATTATTCTTGTGTTTTATTTATTATTTTATGATGACTTTTAGGCTTTATCGAACATACTATCCTTTCTTTAATTAAATGTCGATTTAAATCACGCTTGAAAATATATTGATATCTAAGAATTATAATTATAAGATTTGTAGCCGTATAAAAAAACGTATTAAGGTTCAAAATTAATATAATAACATGCTAATATAATGATGAAATATGGCGTTCGCTGAATTATTTTACAAAAAATTGCATAAAAATGTTTTAAAAACTAGTATTCGGCATTTTATTGGGTCAAAAATGGCATATTTAATTTTCCATTCTGTAGTAAAATCGATGTGATGAAACTACAAAAATCAGAGAGAACGTCATGTGTATTTTGAAAGATTTATTTACTATCTGTCTTATAATCAAATTATTGTAAAAATTTTGAGTTGAAAAAGGTCAAAGCTGTAAAGCAGAGTTTATGAACATTTTGTAATTTTTCTGGTGCTTTGAAAAATTCATACAGTTATTAATCCATACAAAAATAAGTAATGCATGATACTACGGGAAATTTTAAAGGATTAATTGATGAGAGTTTTCATTTGGATTCTGCAGAGTAAAATTTAACTTCGATTATCTTTTTTATAAAATTAAAAAATATTAGATTTAAAATCCAATAAATATTTATAATCTTCACAAAAAAGAAAGTATTGCATCAATTACCATATACATTAAGAAGTTACTTGAATCTTAACCAGTGTTAATTTTTTCATTTCAAACAAAATATATAGAGTAACAAATATAGAGTATTATATGCAACTAAATTATAATACATTCACAATTTAGCTCTTTAATTGCAAACATGCGAAAATATTTTTCCCAAAAATGACTCGAGGTTTACATACTAAAATCTACTTCCTACTGCATTTTATTTACAGATCGATTTTTGATAACATTAAAAACTAACACAATTAGGAATATACATCTGAATGTAAAGTGTTATATTGTATTTTTTTTATCATGCTGTCATCGAACCCCTTTATTACAATTATACACATAAATTTAGGTATTTTTTCATTATATAAAGGCTACAAGCAGTTTTATAATCATCTGATCGGGCATATATGTGATTTTTGTTTAGTATAAATCAAAAATAAAATAATTTTTTCTAATTTCTTACATAACGTAATCGATAATTTTAACGGAAATATCAATTATGATATATTATAGATATAAACACGCATAATAAATATACGAGGTCGTTTGTGCGCTTATCTCAAGCTTTTAGTATACAGTTTCAACAATTTTTTTTGAATTTCGAATAAACTAAAACCTTTTATTGTTTTTTATATACGAAAAAGGTTTGACCGATATGTCTTTTCTCCATATTAAAATAAATTGACTGTGATTTTATATTTATATAACACAAAAAACTTAAATTTAAATATTATTTACAGCTGTTTCATATGATTTTTTTCGAAAGTGGCTTGAAACTGAATATTCATCAATATTTTGGTATTTCTTGTAATTTTATAATTTGTTTGTATAATTTTGCTGCATATTCTCTAGCTATAGAGACTTATTATTTTATTTTAGTCTAGTTCTTGTTTTTAAAGATAAAAATGTGACTTCTCATTATTTAGTTTTTTTTTTCGAAATCTTCATAATATACTCTTAGCAAAGTATAAAATATATCATTATAAAATCACGGACATTTTCCCTAAAACTAATGTTTTAAATATAAATATAATATGATCATTCGATCATCACAAAGTATTAAAATGATTTATACCACTTTTATGAAATCAAAAAATATTGAATATTGCATTTACAAATTAATATATATTATACGACATTATTTATGAATATTAAAAAAAAAATTTTTTTATAAAATGTTTTTAAAATAAGTATATACTCTTAAATCGGAATATATCATCTAAATTACATTAATTATATTCTATTTTTTCAATAAATCCAAATAATTTCAGTTTATTCAATCTTTTTAAATAAAACTATAATGAAAAAAAAACTATCCAGATATTTTAAACCAATTATCCATAAAAAGAACAATAAAAATATATTTGTTGTTCTTCAAATTATTCAGGTTTTTAAGCGCATAAATATTTTCTGTGTTGGAATATTCTATTCTTTGTAAAATAAATGAAATTTATAAATCATAATATTTTTAAGACATACTATATCGTTTAAGAAATGGATAATAGCCTTTCATAAAAAAATACTATATAATCTGCGAAATTTTTAAAATATTAGACTAAAAAAAGTTGCTTATTTTTTAAACTACATAACGAACAAATGTATTTGGAGTTTACGTATTTTTTATAAGAATTCCATGCTTATTAAGTTCAGAATAACCTTAATTCATAGGTATTCGCATGATCAAATAGACATTTTCAATAAAGGTGGCTTATTTATTATTAATACGATCAAGTAGATCACTTCCTGATGTTTTTTTTTAATATTATCGGGAATTATAACAGGTGATAATAAAGCAACAATATCATTTTATTTTTTCTGCAAATGAAAAAATATTGCATAAAAACAGTGATAGATATAATAATCTATATAACAATAATAAATTCGAATATTAACCGATTAGAAATATTTTGAAATTTAAAATTACAGATTTACGTGAATTATAACAATGAAATTACTCAATTGTATTGATATAGTTTATAAATTCCGATCTTACTAAATAGTTTGGTGTAACACGGTAAATAAACAAAAAATAAAATTTTATGTATTCTAATTGAGAATTAAGTTGCTTTAATTTCCTGATGCAATTTATTGAAAAAATACAGTGAAAATTAAACTATTTTTTACTTATTAATTAACCCTTTCAATTGGATTATTGAAACACGAGCGCGTTAATATAATATAAAATAAAATGCATTGCGCAATACGTTAAAAAATAAAATAAATAACTGTGCTCGCAATTATAAAAAGTAAAATCATATTTTTATATGAAAAAAAGTGAATCCATCATATTTTTATTATTTAATAAAAAGCAGAAATGTATAATTTCAAAAAACGAAATTATAAATCATGAAAATAAAACTAAGTTTTGGGGGGAAATGGATAAAAAAAAGAGACTATTCTGACATAAATAAGTGATTGATGTGTAAATTAAAGGACCAACATAAAACCTCAACTTTTGTATATATTTAAAATCAGAAATATAAAAAAAAAACAGTAAATACATGATTATGTAGTTTTTTAAAAAGTCAAATATAGGGGTTTGATAACAAAATAAGTGATTACAGAGTTATTTAGGTATGAAAAAGGTATTTTTAAAATAAAAAAATTCGCAAGGCTGCATCTAATCTGAAAAATACTCGGCTTTGTATCCAACAAAAATAAAGAATATTTATATATGAATTAGATAATACATAATTTTTTGAAAAGAAAAATTATAAGGTTCGTCTTATTAAAGTAATGCAAAAGCTGTATCTGAAAAAGAAGATATACATCTTCAGAATAAAAAAATCGTTGTAAATTAAAAATAAGGTTAGCCCAAAGTATTTTGGGCAGAAGAAAACATACTGTGCTGTTTATTAAAAAATTAAAAAGGTTGTATCCAATAAAAAAAATACTGGGCTATTAAAGTAAAGAAAAAATGCGAGTGTTTAAATAAAAAAAAGCTAGATGCTCAGTTTTAAATAACAAAAAATCGATAGGTTATTTAATTGCTGTAAACGCTGGCTGCATAATTTAAAGATAAAATATGATTTTATTCATGAATATATTTTGTATTATAACGTATGTTTTTTATTCTTCAGGCTATACTTAAAAGTTTACCGTGGGAATATCATATACATACTTTTTACTTTCATATTTACCCTTAAATGCTCTTATATGCTTTTCTCTTTTCAAGAAACAATGGAATGGTAATTAATGGCAAAAAATATGAAGGATTATTTCGATAGAACATAAAATACAGACTAATTATTTGAAAATGGTGTAAACTGTTTTAAAATATGAGGCTGCTTATAATTCATGTAAAAATTTAATTCCTGGTGCTATTGTGGTTATTAATCAATTCTAAAAGATCTGTAACCTTATTTTTCATGACCTTTAAGCCCTCTTTGACAATACTAGAAGCATCACTGCCAATATTAACTTCCACAGACATTTTTATAGGAAAGTCACATAGTTTAGGATCAATGGTTTCTTCCTGGACACCGGGCCATTCTTCTTCAACATTATTTTCACACCAATACTTAGTATGTCTAGATTTATTTTCTTTATCATAATCAAATTCAACTATATTTACAGTTGACCATTTCACATTATCTTTAGGTATTCCTTTTCTTGCAATTGCAGTTAATTCAATTTTATGATTTTTAGCTAACTTCCCTAAAAATGTGTCTGTTAATTTGACGTCAGATCGGCCATGATTTGGAACCAACTTGTCTGCGCTAAAACCCATTACCTCGCTAGTCGTATTAAAAACAGAAAGCTCATATGTCAACGAACATCTGTCACAAAATGTTTTACAACTACACTCGGTTGGGAACAATAAAGGATCCACTCCATCGTAATGAAACGGTATTAATCCTATTCTGTGCACAATAAATTCATCGGGCATGACTGTGGTGTTCTCTTTTACAAGCACGATGTCGAATGCTAGACCTGGTACTTCTGATAATAATATCCTCCTAAAAGAGTTGGCAAATCCTATTGATGTTGATTTGAGTGTAAAATCGATCTGGTTGTCTTCAATTTTCGTAATATCAATCAACATATTCTTAAACAAGGGTTCCTTTTCAAAATCACTTTTTCATGTCAAAATTTTTTATAAGCATTATTTTATATTGAAAAATATTAGTGCTAAATGTTATATAAAAATAAACTTTCAGCATTTATACAGCAAGACACTTTAACTCATCTCATTTGAAAGAAGAAGACCAGTTGATAAAGATAGATTAGGGGAAGGTGCCAAAAGATGTATCAATTAGCTGTACAATATTCCCAATGTGCTGACTACGTCACAATAGATATAATTGATAAAAATAAACTTAACCCATAAATAAAAAATAATGATAGTATTTATTTATTTTTTATTTATGGGCCATATTTATGGTCGTAATTTTAGTTTTTGTTCTCAGGCACAGCTTGCTTGATTCTCTTCACACACAGCGTATTTATACTTTCGGCTATCTTCTCCTCTCCAAAGTCTTCTTCAATATCATTCCTTCTTTCGAGACTTATTAATTCAAGGGTTTTTCTCAATCCCACGGTTTGAATATATGCCTCAACCTGGTTCGTGACATCTAGTTCTTTCAGGTAACTTCTATGATATCTTGTCACCACACCGTCCCATGTTATAACATACGGGATAATTTTTGTCTTGCATTTTTATATTAATGACAGTTCAACTTTAGATATACAATCATTTAAAAGATGAATTTTATTTTATTCTACCCTAAAAAAAACTTCTAGATCTTTTAAAGTAAATAAAAATACATCTATCATTAGTTCATTTCTATTGTTATTTTATTTGTGCTTCTTGTATACTCCACGTTTTTTAATATAAAATTAAAATCCAATTTCTTCTCCTTTATTTCTATGAAGATAGTCTTAGGCAAAAACATGATATTTAATCCATTTGTATATTAAATCATGATGTAATCATTCTTACTCAAAATTTATAAAGCACATAATTCGAAAGGCTAAACATTTATCTTAAAATTTTATAAAACTTCTTATATTTTAAAACTAATTATATATATTTGCTTTTTATTATTAAACTTAGAGTATATCGAGAAATTAAAATTTGGCAAATTCTTATTTATGAAATACTAAACTTTATCTTCATATCATTTTATTATATCTCAATTATTTCGAAGGTTACGTTTTTTTTTCTTTTTCAGCAATCATAAAAATATGTTAAAAGTTTATTTGAAATAATTATAAATTTTAAATATCAGTGAATCCATCTTTATGAAAGAAAGGCGGTTATTGCGACCAAATAAATTATAAATCAACTGAAGTCTTATTTTACAATAATATATGAATATATTTAGAGATTACATCGAAAATAACAGCTTAAGACGCATAAGAAAAATTAACCGGGGTATATTATTTATAAATATATTCTATTCTAATTTGCGTTTTTTCGTGTCTTTTTATGATTTTTTTTGCAAAGTTTATTTTTTTTCCAGATTTTTATATATAGATGATCATAATAATGGTAAAACGAATAATCTTTTCGATTACACATAACGAATTGGGAATATTGAAAATTACTATAACGAGCAAAGTTTTTATGGTGAATATATTCCTTTTTTAATCTTTAAAGACTGCTTTCCACAATAAAATCTTATATATTCGTCAATAAATTCACAGCTTTCTAGTGATGAATATTGCAATAATAGATTTTAATTACCAAATTTGATATATGTAAAATTTCTATGAAAAGCAAATACAGTAAATTTAAATTTTCTTAAAAGACAATTTATGGTAAATCATCAGATTTAAATTTAATATGCCAAATTTTAGTTTAGAATGAATATTTTTGTGCTTTTTACGCTGAATTTAATATTAATAGATTGCTCACACAAAAAAAATATTATTGGAGCGTATTATACCGAACATCAGCGTCATATGATCAAATTATTACGAGATTTATATGAAACAGAGAGGCAAGAAATAATGAGAAAAAATGAAGACAATTTGTGCCTAATATTGAGTGTTTCTACCGAAACCTTGCGAGAAGGCGGATATTCGGATCTTAAAAGTGCTTTGGGCTGTTTATATCTTCATGAAATAACTGGATTGGCTGTTTCATATGAAGATTCTACAGTAAATAACATAAATGATGCGTTGAAGAAAAATTATAATAAATATTTAGACTTTTTGGGATCATCTAAAAAATCAACATTTAAAGAATTTGGTGATGAAATGCAATATCCATCAGATGATAAAAATATGAAATTAAATGATGAGGAATATGGGGATATAGAGAAGTATAATGGGAACGAGATAGATAATATTGATAATTTTTTAGATCAAATTTTTATTGAAAAGAATGAATGCTCTGATAATCATAAAAAAGCCATATTTAACGATTTTATAATCTTAAAGGATCATGAGTTGACTAATTTTGAACGTGATTTCTTGTATTTGGAGATGAATCAGATATTTTCGAAATATAACGAAGAAAGAAGGACAATAAATAATTATGCATTGCAAAAATTGAAAAATATGATAATTAATAAATGTCGTTTTTTCCTAATGTACCAGAAAGAGATAATTGAATCAAATATTGAAAAGCTAGAGAAAATAGATATCAATCTAGAAGATAATGTTTTGTATAAAAAGGTCGAATCGATTTTAGAGGAATTTAATCACGAGCTACTTGCTAATATTATTAAAAAGATAGAATCGCATTCTCAAGAATCAACTTCAGAGAAAGGCGAAGAAGTTAATATTTTATTAAAAAATTCATATTTTAAACCGCAGGACATCAGTGATATGAAGGAAAAACTCAAAAAGGATATGCTGAAAGACTCTTATAAATTTGTGGCTATATTAATCGATAAAAAAAACCATGCTATAGTAAAAAACAACATTTTTAGGCAAAATCCTTTGCACAAAGGATCATACAAATATATAAACTTTGGATTTTTAGCTACTACAGAAATAAAAAAAATATATAGACTGACTGCTACTTTAACAAAAGAGATTGTCGAGACTAACAACAATGTTGGGGTTCCGATTGCATGTTTTGATTTGAAATCCTTTAAGCTAGAAAATTCCATACTAAAGCTTCTTCATTTTTGTGTTGGCAAACATTCATTTCTAAAATCGATTTTTATTGAAATTAAATATGATGTTTCCGATGAATTTAACCCATGTACAAATGTTAAATTACATAAAATATCCTCATCCTTTTCTATAAAAAGATATTACGATGAAAAAACAACTAGATGGAAAATAACATTTCGAGAAGACTGTTTTGGTATATGTTATTTAAGGGAGGTATGTCGCGTTAGTAAATATTTTAATTTTGAATCCGCATATAAATACCCCGAAATTACGGCTGTAAAGAAATTATTTTGTGAAAATCTTTTTTCTAGCATCGGAACAGGTAGGGAAGTAAAAATTTTCAATGATACTGTCATAAGGCAACTATTTTTGGATAATTTTGTAAAAATGGATATTCATAATAAAAATGACAGCAAAACTAAAATTAAATCGAATGATCGAAGTTTCAAAAGAAAAAAAATAAATTTATAATCTTTATGGAATGAAAGAATAATTAAAAAAGATTTAGGTTTGAAAGGTGTAAAAATATAAGCTGTAATTAAAGTATATCCATAAGAGATTTAATGACGCTATAAAAAAATCAAAAACATATTTAAAGCACTTATTGTGTTGTTAAAAAAATGGATTTTAAATAAATAATTTTATTTTAGCAGATTTAAAAACATTTAAAATTTCACAAATTCATAGTAAAAAGTGATTATCCTTATAAGACTTGTTAATTTGTGAAATTAGCGTTGTATAAAAAAAAATTAAATGAATTAAGAAACATGAAACTTAAATCAGTGAATCTTAAATATAACAATATTTTATATAAGATTTTATTAACTAATATATAAATTTTTTTACAAATTAAAACGTTTTTAAATAAAAATTATAGATATTAGTTAATAAAATCTTATATAAAATAAATATTATTATATTTTAATGTGCATGAACTAAAAAAAGATCGTTAAAAGTGATTTAAAATTAAAAGATAGAAATTTTCAAACGCAAAAAAATGGATTCTTTTGCTTTTAAAAATATATTTTGGCACATGCTAAAAAATGTGAAGCTTCAGACAGAGAAAAAAACCATAAGAATTCTACTTTGCATTTATATAAAACTATTTGAAGTTTTTATATATTTGCAGTTTGCTCAAATAAATAAAAATTAAATTCAAATCAATGATAAAATTTTATTAAAGAAGCAGAAAATAAAGGTTTCTATTTTATGTGAGGGAAATATTTATATACAAAATGGGATAGAGCTTATTCAATCAATCAGCAGCCTATTATATATTGCATATATGCTTTTGATTTTTATTACCTATTTTGTATATTTAAATAATTTAGTGAAATTTTATCTTTAGGCTTATTAAAACTTATATTTCTTGGGCCCATGAATTATTAGAAATTTACATTTGTATAAATTTAATTTTTATTTACCACTTTTATAAATAAAAATAAGGAAATAAAATTCCAAGATTTTATTACTATTTTAAATCTTTCAGACATATTATTAATTATGTTACACAAAACTAGCATAGACTTTACGACTTCGATCTATAAATTATCCTCCCTATCATGAATTTTTGTAAGTCTATTCTGCCATAAGTATAAATATAAGTTAATTTTATGTTTTAAATTTTTACATCATCATTATCATATGAAAATTTTATTCGAACCAAGTGATATGATATATAATATCAAAATAATATATGGGATTTAATTTGATAGCGTAAATCGGATCATCCCTTCACAAAACATTTAAACTATACCAATAATATATTTAATCCCCTTTACTTACGTTCAGTAATCTAAGTAAATCTTTTTCAGCGCATAATAAAGTTTAAATCCAAAAGATTTTTTATACTGTGGCTGGATCTATCCGTTGTCGCTGTATCCTTTGATCTGGGCGGAGTTTATTACCTGTTTGGTAATTTATAAATGTGAAAAATTCCATAAATTTAAACTTCAATCGTTTTTTATGATTACAATAGAAATAGATATCCATGAAATTCAATAATAATACAAGAAGCCATTTATATATACTATATGCCCTTTCGGCACAGATTTACTTTAGATTATGGTATTTACAATTAGACTGTACATAAAAAAAATCTTGTTTGCATTCAGCGATTGGTAAGTTATAATTATTTATCTTAGAATTTTATTTTTTACATACGGAAATGTAAATTATTTTTGCTATTATATATGTTATACTGTAATTTTTTTCTACATATTGGGATTTTTTTGGTTCATAGCGTTCACATTCCCTTTAAATAATACTATTTTTATCGTTATTTTAAACGAGTGAGATCTTATATTTTTATTTTACCAAGTTTGTGCATAAAAAACATTAAAATTTAAAAATATTATATAAAGATGTTATTTATATGAATATAATTATAGACTTGAAAAATGTGATTTTTAATAAAAAAAATTTCGCCAGAACTTCAATTTACGAAAACTAATATGCGTTGATCCTAAAATTTGTTGAACAATAACTTGACGATTTTCAGTTCATGTATGAATGTATATATAAATTTTGGGTAAAATTAGTTTTCAACTCCTTGATATTGTTTCAAAAAAATTTATGTTTGCTTTATATGCATATATGGCTATAATTTCCTTTGGTCTCTCATCTTTACAACCTTAATATATGAGTCTGTACTTTCTAGGGTTATCTCTTCAATAATTTGTTCGATATTAATTTTTGTGAGTATACTACACATTGAATGATATTTCCACTCATCAATATATGATAAATAGTATTTGTGACCACACATTCCCATGTTTATACCTGTGTTATTTTTTTAATTTTTAATTTGTAAATTTTTTCTATATTATTATAGATAACTGATTATTTTATCTTAGATTCTCCTTTTAAATAAAAGTCAGGTTGTAATTACTAATTATTGCGATTTCTTATTATCAGATCAATTTTTTCTTTCATCCATTTATAAATCACTGGTTCATCATTAAAATTTTATGTATGTTTTATCACTGATATCACATGTTCTATTACTTCTAGAACTGTGCCTCTTGTGATTTATCAAAATACTTAAAAGTTAAGAATGTTTGTCACCATAAAATTCGTACATATTATTACGTTATAATGTCTAAGGTTTATTCTAAATTTACTCGATATGTGACTTACCGATTTAAAAACTCTAAAGTGTTGGGATTTTAGATTTTTTTATCTGAAACATGTATCTGTTCTAAATACAAAAACCTTTGCTTTTATAAAGAACGAATACACGTATTTATCAGAGTTTTTTTCAATATTTTTATCTAGAATTAATTTTACCCTTTTAATCTTTATACATAAAAAACAATTTGCTGCAGTATCCTTTTATATATCGTAATCAAATATACTTTTCAAGGCAAAATTTATATATAAACTATAAAATATTTGATATTACAAAAGTAAGGCGTTATAGGCTGTTACCTACTTTGCCTTTTGCAAAAAAAGTCTTATTTTAATAGCTATGACATAATATTTTAATATGTAACATCAATTAAAAAAATATAATGTTTATAATGTTTGTATTTTGGAATGAGCTTCGACATATTTGAACCAAGATTTTTGTAATCCTATGATCACAAATACCGTAATTTTGTATTTTTTTTGACATAATGCAAAATATTTTGGAACTATATTCAGATGATTTTCTACTTATATGCATACGAAAAAACCAAAACCGCACTTATGTAATTGTAGAACACATTCAATATAAAGTATGATTACCCCTTGTCTTATATACAGGGAAGAGCAGGCAAACAGGTGTTATATAATAATCACATGATCGAATTCGCGTATAAATCACAATTAATATAGTTATTGATAGTGTTTTTATAATAATTAACATCATATTTAAGATATAAATATTGCTAAAAAGAAATACTTTAATTTACATAATGTTATATTAACGAGTTTTCACAGTAAAATACAGCCAATCAAATGAAAAATAAATTTCAATTGACAAGCCCTTCTTCAAAAGAAAAAACTAGAAGATTAAAAATATATGTAAAGCTCAAAAATTATTCAATGATTAGTTTGGAAGCTTTTTTTGATATAAATTGTGTAAAATTTGAGCTTCTTGAAGATTAGAAATAAAAGAAAAACCCGTTGTAAAATATTTCTGCCGATATAATCATGCTTAAGAAATTTTCTATCTAGAAATAGAATCTCAAGCAGACTAAATCGCAATTTGAGAATCATAAACATGTCAATTCTACAGAGTATTTTAAATTACAAAAAAATACATGATAACCATTAAAACACACTTAAAGGATTTCTTTTAATAGAAATAAAGAATTTATGACAAAAATATATACTTTTATGATTTTGAGCATGATATAGTAACATTATTCTAAATTTGTTTTTTGTGTTTTTATCTGATTTATATCGACCTTTTAAGTGCAAAGAGAATAAATAGATAAATTTGGTTCTAGAATGACTTAATATGTCAAATATGGGAACGTTCTCGTCTTCGATTCGTAATAATATTTAGGTAAAATGTTGTATAAAGTAAAAATATTCAAATGATATTTATTCATGTATTTTATCTATCATATTATAATATTTGTGCTATTTTTGTCATTATAATAGAAAAATTAGCGCATGTGGATTTATTTAAAATTTTTAGAGTTCATTGTGCGATATATGTAAGCAACGCCTTCTAGTTTAAAATGTGTTTTTCTTCATAAAACAAACATATATAAATCTATCAAAATATAATGCATAAAATAAATATTTCGATTAAGAATATTTTTAGGATTGCAAGAAAAACCTAAATAATAATTTCTAATTAAGAATATTTATTTAATCAACATAATTGCCCTTTTAAATATAATAAAACAGCTTTAAAAAACATTTTTAGTGTGATTACATTTAAATTGCTCTTTAATAGGTTAATTAATAAAATGTTTATTGTATATTTCACCTTGTATAACAACCTGATTACTATTATATGAGTAAATACTATTAATAATTGAATCAATATATTTTTTACCAGAAATATATGATATTTAATTACAGAAACCTATTAGCAAATGAATTCTTGTTGGTTTGGGGTTGGAATACATGTGAAGATTCAATTTTTATTTTAGTGATTTCAGATACCTTTTGTACTATTCTATCCCCTAGACCCCCTTTTAAATATTACATTCAGAAATATATATTCTTTAATTGTATATTAGTACTTTAGAAATTGGTGAAAACAACTTTACTTGATTTTCCGTCTGCAACCGTGTTTATATTATTTATCAAAGAGAATTTATGTATTATAGTTCTTGTGTTTACGGATTTTTGTTGTTTATAAATATAAAAAGAAAGTCTTGGATGTTTATTTCCTGTATTGATTTGTTATTCCTTTTAGTTTTACATTATATTTGTATTATTTCTTCGACCGAGTGTCTGTATATCCTCGGTTTCTTTATTAAATTTGTGTTCTCGAAGCATCTGATGTTATACCTTGCCGTTTCATAATTTTTAAATTTATAATCATGACAAAAGCTTTTTTGAAATCATTCATTTAGTGATCAGCCATTTTTTATGTTCCATTAGGGTGTAGGTATAGATATCAGTCGAAAAAAAAGTACGTATGTAAAAGATATATCATATACACTATTTTAACTATATACTATTTATACTTTCAAGATTCTAAAGACGCTCCTATATCGTGCTTTGAATTATTACTGTTTTCTTTTTTAAGATTTTGTCCCTGCACTACAGAATTAATATATGTTTATGCGTAATAATTTTATAATGGTGGAGATTCTAGCATTTTTTCAAGCATACCTAAAATTTTTATCTAAGCGTTTATTTCTATTCGTCACGAAATTCCGGTACGGTAACTACGGTTATAGTTCACTTAGTATGCAAATTTCATCAGCCGAAAAAAAAATGTTGAAATTATCCACTATAGTGAATTTATTTTTACTTCGCGTATTCTTTTCTGATATTACTTGCTGCCTATTTATAAGATCTTAATTCTAAAGCTCATCCAAACAAGGTGAAAGGGTAAAATATTGGCATTAAATTACGAAAACCTATAAGAGAATAAAAAAACAGATATCACATGACATCTTAATTACCTGGTTTAGAAGTTACGAAGTTGAGTAAATATTTAGAGTTATGGGGGTTTTGATTAGCAATTATATATAAAACATCAAAATTTTTACAAATTACTTTTTTTTGAAAAATAAAAGCTGGGTGAAGTCCGGAATTTGATCTAAACATATAGAAATAAGTAATCTTACAGCATATTATGATAAATTGAGCATTTTCACCTGGGCATCATATTAAAAAATATCCGACAACTACGAAGATAAAAGTTAAAAAAAATATCAAATAAGAATTACTTTCCATATGTATTTTTGCCAAGTTATTTTGAACTACATAGATTGTCTTCATACCCTTAATATGCACTAGATTTGCAAACTTATAAATTATACACTATTATTGACTGTTTTATGTTCGAATTGGATGCAGTTAAATCGGTATAGCCAGATAACATGCCGTTATTTTTTTTACCCTTAAGAACATATTTTATAAAGCTTTTTTTCATAGGTTTTCTTGATTTTATGAGAAGTCATAAAAATATGGATTACACACTCGTAATTTAACTCCATCATACTTTAAACTCACGCACCATCTATTATGTCCCCTTGATTTTTTTACTTCGTTAAAATATACTTTCTTTCTGCCATTTAAATCATATTCAGATCAACAATTATATTATATCATCTTCGATTTTTTCCTACTTCTCTTCTGATATTTTTAAGTTCACCAGAAAAATCATCTTTTCAGAAATACTTAAATATTATATATTCTTTTATTTATAGTATCCGATAATAATAGTCAAAATAATCATCAGTTTTGACAATTATTAATTCGACATATTTAAAGCTTCTGATTTATCCATTGGTTCCCCTTTAAACATTTCATTCACCCATATCACTTTTTTTTCTTACAAGGCAGTATGTAATTTATTAAACAAAAACTATCAAAAATCCATCTTTATTTTTTTTTATAAATTCATTGTTGTATTTTTTAGTTGTCACATCTTTAGATCTATTTTTTAAAATGGTAATTCAAAAAAATGAGCAATCATAAATCCGACATACTAAAGTCAAGTTAGCCATAAATTTTTTTCATATACATTTAAGTTATATATCTCAGTTTTAATTCTTTAATATTGCGCTTTTGTCCATCAATCCTCGAGCTTCCGTCTAAAATCGATGAACAATAATTGATTTAAAATCTATGGCTAAAGTGTATAAAGCGGGACACCTAGAAAAGTAAAGTTTATAAATATCAAAAGATAACTTGACAAATTTCTTATTATTTCAAATGGATTTTCTCTAGAAATGGTTTTTTTTAGCTATTTAAAAGAACAAACCCTTTTAAATTAATAAAAATCAATATAATGGCAATAATAACAAAAAAAAGACATCTGAAAAATCATAATATTATCAAAAACATATATAAAAACTTAAAGATTTAGAAGAAAATTAGCCCAAAAATAGTAAAGCAATTTATAGGTCTAGGTTATTAACTTGACATAGTAAAAATCAAAGCTTTAAGTGGCCAATTTTTATTAAAACAAAGTTATAAACTAATCTAGTTTTTTGTTATTTTGGTTTTTAAAAAACAAAATACTCTTATCAAGTATCCAAAAGTCGTGTGATTGTCATAAAAAAGAGTTCTGGAATTGATGAGCCTTTCCAGTAAAATCAGTGTAGACTTTTTTTTAATGAGAAAAAAATATAAGTTAGAGGACCCGGTATAGTAGTAGAAATTAATGAAACAAGAATGAGGCAACGCTCATAAAGATGGGGAAAAAATCAGAGAAAGTTTGATGTGTAGTGATAATATAAAGAATTACTGGAAAAAATTTTCTTCGTTTTTCAGTTGTGGAAGAGACTATGACAGAATCAAAAAAAGATAAAAAAATATGCTGAAAATAATAATATAATACACACTAATAGCTGAATGTCATATCTTAAGGTTTGTGAAGAACTATAATTTACACATAATATCATTTATTGCGCCTTATAATATAAATACCGAATTAAAGGCTATAAAACTAATGTATATGTGGGTAAAAATAATGGTCACAAGCTTGCCATTAACCCAGAAAAGAACAAAAAAAATCATAAAAAGGCATCTTGAATGTTAGATTTTCATAAAAAACAAAGATTTAAGAATGAACTCCCACGAATCTTATAGGAAAATTTTATGATAAAATCAAATTTGGCAACTAAATTTCGTTTTTGAAAACCTAAAGAACTGTAAGTTCAATTAAAAAATATATAAAACTTCAAAACATAAAAATAAAATATGTATAAACTTAATTTTTATTTCTTTACTTACGGCATTTTAAAAAAGAAGTTAAATCCACCTTTTGATTCACGTACATTTTATTTTTTTCGAAAATATCTTTTCCCATATATAATTTTTAGAAACATGTCGTTATATCAATGTTCTTCATTCATTTTTTTTCCATGTATTTTTTAAAATTAAAATAAATAATAAATTTTTTGATTATATTAAATCAGCAACTAATAATTTCCATGTTTTTTATCCCTTTAAATACAAATAAAGTGTATTTTTAATAATATGATGCAAAGATTGCATTTTTTTGCGATATATCAGAGAAATGTATGCCTTATAAAAATTATCATAACAATATTTGAATTTAAAAAGTATAAAATAAACTAGTTGCTCGTTTATATATAGTAATTTATTGGTTTACATGAAATCATCCACAATTTTCTTATTCATTATATATTATAAGAACAATATATATTTAAGATATATCCTAAAATATATTTAAAAACAATATTAGTTATCTTTTAGGCATTCCCTTTTTTCAATTTATTGGTTTATCTAATTTTTTTAATCCAGATCTTTGAAATATAAAGTATAATCAATTTCATTTTTTACGCATCGAAAAAAATAATAGTATATTATTTTAAGTGAAGATGAACGCTTTGGCTAAAGAAAGCGCAAAAAGTGCGGAAATTTTCTTGGAGGCTAACATAATATAACATAAATATAATCAAAATGAAATTCTATTATTGAATGAGAAATTTGTGCCAGAAAATAATAAGTTATAAAATGATAGTTTACAAATGAAAATATACAGACAATAAAGAATTATGTATACCTCTAGATACATGAAATTTTATTTGAAATATACCTTTATTCTTAATGCTAAGTATAAATGTGCATTTGAGTCAGAAATAATAAAAGGTTAATTTGCAATTAAATCATTTTTGTGTTTTTATGATAAATGAAATATTTACATTTAGCTTATGAATCTATAACTCAACATCAATATATAAAATTCAAATTAGAAAGATATATGTTTTATAATATTTTATAAAAAAAGAATAAAGTTTTTTTTGACTCTGCAATTTTTTTTCGCAGTTTTAAAGGATTATTTGGCAAGTTATACATGGTGAAGGTATAAAAGTTCAGTAAGATTTTTAATAAGCATTTATAAGATAATACAAGTATTTTTTTTGCTGATTATTAAATAAAAATTACGATTTTTTTTGAAATTAGTATTCTAATATCATTAAAAAATTTTCATAATATTAGGCGAGAAGAAAAAATTGATAAAATATATTTTAAGAATCCATGAAGAATAAAATAAAAATGAACAGAAGTTATGTGATACAGAATACGTTCTGTCGATTTTGATACGGGGCAAGCTCTTAGTGAATAGGTTTATGAAATTACGAAAAAATCAGGAAAATCACAGCTTATTCTAATATAAATAACTAATCAACAGATCAGTTTTGCTTAGATTTTCTAAAATAAAGTGATTAATTTAAAAACATAACAAGATATACTTTTATGAAAAATTTCAAGGATTATATATTATTTAGCCCTTTAACAAATTTATTGAGCAAAAAAACTTGAAAATTTGGAGATATTTCCATAAAATTTACTTATTTAGCATTGAATGAGTTGTTTGGATCGGTTCCGAACCAAAAGCCCTTTGCATTGGGATTTTATAATAAATACATAAATTTCCGTTTTTATCTATATAATCTAAAATAAGTGTGTTGAGATTTTTTATAGCATCTATAGATTCAAAAAACGCCATAAAAAGAGGGTCTACAAATAAAAAATTTTAAACTGATAGAGATTATGCATAAAATAATATAACCAAATATATACATAAAAATAAAATTCTTTAACTTACAAAATGCGAAAAAGGAGTTTACCAATATATTTTAACAACAAAAATGCGTACCAATGATTATTTAAGTTTTACGATATTTAATACAGTGTTTAAAGTTTATTTAATTTAATATTTAGATAAAATTTATTATATACAAACTTTATTTTTATACTATTATAAATCAAACAAACTTTTAACAAAAGCAATTGAGAATATTCTATAATTAATCTTAAATACACTTATATTGAAAAAAATACCAACTTTTATTTAAACCATATTTAATATATGTGTTATTTTCAGTTTTTAATCTTACTGCTTTATTTGGCTAAAAATATAACTAACAGGTATTTTTGTTGAAATATACCGGTTTATAGGTGCACTTGCATTAAAAAATTCCTACTAAATTTAGACAAATTATATTTTACTCATCATCTATATAGAATCTAAAAGAATCATGCTTTTTTCACCATAAATATAATCCGCAATTTCATTTAAACATAACTAAGTGAATCCGCAGAGCTACATTTAACGGAATTTTTTTTCGGTATATTTTGATCTGAATCATCGTGTAGTTATTTTCAATAATATGTGTGTAAATTTGATGATTTTGGTTTGGTTAATTTATATATTTTTTAATGCTTGTGAATCATGTACTGAATTAGAAGAGGCTATAATTAAATTATAAAGCAAATTTATGCATCAAAAAGTGTTTTGTCATATTTACAATATATGCGTTGATTTAAATTTTCACAATAAAGTTAAGCTCATATTTAACAGCAAAGATGGGTCATAATTTATTTTAGTAATAAATAAGATATACATCGGATTCTATAATCATTCCGCTGCTCCTTTATTGCTTGAAAATGTTTGATCTATTTTTTTTATATTTCGTTTTTATTTCAGGGGGATATTTTTTATATCAAATGACGCTAAAATTATGGTGAAGAATTTATTATTTCTTGAAATTTTTTTTTTAAAAACTATAAACATTTTTTGAATGCATAAATATATAATGGGTAAATTAGAAATATAAATGAGGGCAAACAACAAAAAAGACTTCATCTAAATTTAAGCTAGTAAAATAATTCATTTGTCTATAATTTTAATGCAAAAATTTTAAACATATAAATAATTTAAAAATTCGAGATTCATTGACTTTAATTTTTTATTTTTTATCACGCGTTTTGGGAATTTATCTTATTGCCAAAGAAACCATTTCTTAAATGCTACATCTCCCTGTAAAACTCCATCTACTTTTCTTCATCTATATTCACAGTTAATTAAACTTTTAACGAAGGTTGAAGTCTGTATGTGAAGAGAATGAGTTTTATAGTTACTTTTCGTCGCCTGGGCGAATTTTATAATCATACTACACTCTCCTATATTCTTGTCACTCTATTTTTATTTTCACATACTAGCGCACAGTTCAACTACCTACACTATAGCATCCAATATTCGCTTGAACGCAAATTAGTTGGGGTTATTAATTTTTAAACAAATATTTGCCATTTGGGCTACCTTTAGAGAAGAAAGTACCATTTTGAAGTAAGGGAAGGCACGGAAAAAGCAACCTTTCATCGAATCGACGCATATTTTACCACTTAAGTAAACCACCGCTTTAATGAAAAGGTAAATTGATTTTTATTTTATCATTGACTTTTGCAATGTTCTTTTGAAATACACTGTATAAATAAAAAGTAACGCTTAAAATCAGAGCATTTAATATGTTGATGCAAATATTTTAAATCTTTCGAAATCTCTTCTATGAACTCTAATTGTCTGTAGATCAAGAGTTGGACAATTTGTGTGGTATAAGCTTATGTTGTCAAGAAAACGAATTAATTTCTCATTGTGTTTTCTGCTAGCTAATAATATACAAAACATACATACATTACTTTTAAATCTACGTCATGTTGGGAGTATTCCATAGATAATTATAGGTTATATGGACCAAAAAAGATGGCTAACTTTGTTAACCTGTAAGAATGAACTAAAGATCATCGTAAAAATTTTGTATTCGATGAGCAAAAACAATTCAGACGAAATACGTAAAGAATTGAAATCTTGGATGATGGATGTAAACAGTAAAGTTTGCTTAATGCTCATGCCAAGGCTATATATAATAAAATAAAATAATCTAAGTACAAATTCCACTCGCCTGTGAAAAAATAATTAAAGTTGTAGGCGTACTTTTGAAGAAAGAATTTATGTATTTGTATGATTAAATGCTTAGATATACACCTGGGAAGTTGTGATTTGGTTATTCGTTTGAAACTGAAAAATAGACTCACATCAATTCTGGTGTGCCGAATTAGTTCTTAATACAACAGTACAAAAGTTTTTGAAGAAAAATTATGCCTGTCATTTTTGCATTTATTTGGATGTGACATCAATAGTAAAATGTGTATTCTGTATTATAATTGGATGATATAAGTTAAAGGATGGCGTTTTGTATTTTGTGTAAATTTAATCCCAACCAATAGCTTTAGATATTTTTTGTATTATAATTGGATGATATAAGTTAAAGGATTGCGTTTTGTATTTTGTGTAAATTTAATACCAACCAATAGCTTTAGATATTTTTTGTATTATAATTGGATGATATAAGTTAAAGGATGGCGTTTTGTATTTTGTGTAAATTTAATCCCAACCAATAGCTTTA
The DNA here is from genome assembly GCF_057557595.1 of Rhyacophila brunnea. Taxonomy (NCBI): domain Eukaryota; kingdom Metazoa; phylum Arthropoda; class Insecta; order Trichoptera; family Rhyacophilidae; genus Rhyacophila; species Rhyacophila brunnea. Next base: position 656,198 of record NW_028232783.1, read on the forward strand.
GATATTTTTTGTATTATAATTGGATGATATAAGTTAAAGGATTGCGTTTTGTATTTTGTGTAAATTTAATCCCAACCAATAGCTTTAGATATTTTTTGTACCAGTCGATTTGATTGGCTCATAAATTCAAACTATCAAAATTTCACCAATATTTAAAATTTAAACAAATTTTCCATATGTTTATAGTATATTCTTTTGTGCTATTTAGTTTAAATTTATCATCAATAAATTGCTCAAACAAAAAAGAAATGATTGAAGCGTATTGTACCGAACATCGGCGTCATATGATCGGATTATTACAAGATTTATATGCAATAGAGAAGAAAAAAATAATGGGACTAAATAAAGACAAAATTTGCCTAATATTGAGTGTTTCTACCGAAACCTTGCGAGTAGGTGGATATTCGGATCTTAAACGTGCTTTGGGTAAATTATATCTTCAAGAAATAAATGGATTGGCTGTTTCATATCAAGATTCTACAGTAAATAACATAAATGATGCGTTGAAGAAAAATTATATTAAATATTTAGACTTTTTGGGATCATCTAAAAAATCATTTAAAGAATTTGGTGATGAAATGCAATATCCATCAGATGATACAAATATGAAATTAAATGACGGGGAATATGGGCATGTAGAGAAGTATAATGGGAACGAGATAGATAATATTGATAATTTTTTAGACCAAATTTTTATTGAAAGGAATGAATGCTCTGATAATTATGAAAAAGCCATATTTAACGATTTTATAATCTTAAAGGATCATGAGTTGACTAATTTTGAACGTGATTTCTTGTATTTGGAGATGAATCAGATATTTTCGAAATATAACGAAGAAAGAAGGACAATAAATAATTATGCATTGCAAAAATTGAAAAATATGATAATTAATAAATGTCATTTTTTCCTAAGGTACCAGAAAGAGATAATTGAATCAAATATTGAAAAGCTAGAGAAAATAGATATCAATCTAGAAGATAATGTTTTGTATAAAAAGGTCGAATCGATTTTAGAGGAATTTAATCACGAGCTACTTGCTAATATTATATAAAAGATAGAATCGCATTCTCAAGAATCAACTTCAGAGAAAGGCGAAGAAGTTAATATTTTATTAAAAAATTCAGATTTTAAACCGCAAGACATCAGTGATATGAAGGAACAACTCAAAAAGGATATGCTGAAAGACTCTTATAAATTTGTGGCTATATTAATCAATAAAAAAAACCATGCTATAGTAGAAAACAACATTTTTAGGCAAAATTCTTTGCATAAAGGATCATACAAATATATAAACTTTGGATTTTTAGCTACTTCAGAATTTAAAAAACAATGTAAACCGACTGCTACTTTAACGAAAGAGATTGTCGCGACTAACGACAATGTTGTGGTTCCGATTGAATGTTTTGATTTGAAATCCTCTAAGCTAGAAAATTCCATACTAATGCTTCTAGATATTTTTGTTGGCAAACGTTCATTTCTAAAATCGATTTTTATTGAAATTAAATATGATGTTTCTGATGAATTTAACCCATATACAAATGTTAAATTACATAAAATATCCTCATCCTTTTCTATAAAAAGATATTACGATGAAAAAACAACTAGATGGAAAATAACATTTCGAGAAGACTGTTTTGATATATTTTATTTAAGGGAGGTATGTCGCGTTAATAAATATTTTGATTTTATATCCGCATATAAATACCCCGAAATTACGGCTGTAAAGAAATTATTTTGTGATAATCTTTTTTCTAGCATCGGAACAGGTAGGGAAGTAAAAAATTTCAATGAAGATGACATAAGGCAACTATTTTCGGATAATTTTGTAGAAATGGATATTCATAATCAAAATGACCGCGAAACTAAAGGTAAATCGTAATGATTTAAGTTTAAAAAGAAAAAAAATAAATCCTTAATCTTTAAGGAATGAAATAAATTCTATTATTATTTTATATTAGTTTACTTTTGTATAAATTACTTAATTTCTTCGTTATATTTGTGAAATAAGCAAAAAAATGCAGCATTAGTTAAGTTTTATTGAAAATGGGGAAATGTATAAAAACTTGTAAAGAGCAAAACAAATTTTATAATAAATTATATGATTTAGACGCGAAATAGTCTAAGAAATTTCCACCATACTGTATAGCGAAGGCCAAAAAAGCAAAAATTTATTGTCAAAACAGAAGATGTTTTGGGTTAAAAAACCCTATTAATCTTTGCATTTTCAGTTAATTTTTCACATAGCATTTCATCCGGTTATTATCAGTATTTTATTTTGACTTAATGTAATATTTTTCGATAAAAAGTCTTTTTATTGACTTTATTTGTAACAGAATAAATATATTTGAAAAATTGATGGTTAATGTAAATAAATGTAAAAAACCGGGTTATTTTAGAATAGAATAGAACATGATGAGAACGCAAGTCGAAAAAATATTCACTTTAAAAAATCTAAAGATTTGTAAATATAAGATAAAAAAGTAAAAAACATTGAAAAAATGTTGAAGGATAATATAAAGTTTAATTAGGCCTTTAAAAGATTTAAAAGACCAAAATATCTAACGCTTATTGTGTTGAGAATTTTATTTTACAATCTATTCTTCTGGTTGATGAATTTATATTATAGCACATAAGTTAGTAATTAGTATGGATTTTATGGATATTTTATGCTTTAAACGTATTTTATTACGCAAAAATATAGATAATTTTACTGTTCTTTGGCTACGGTTAATTCTAACATACCCGGTGAATGCTACAAATAATCTTAAATTACATGAAACTTCGATATTTTGAAGGTTTATTGTCATAAAAAGGCTGTTTATAGCATTCGCTTCAATCTTGGTTTCTACATATTTAAAATTGTATTTACATATTCTTTAATGAAGCTTTATTAAATAAAGTTTTCAGTTGAAAAGAAAGAGATAGTGATTTTCTAGATAAGTGAATACATTTTCATTATTTTTTAGACGCATTATATAAGCACAAAAAAACATTTCGAAATTTATGTTCAAAATAAAATTATCTATGCATGAGTTTGTAAAAAAAACTATCATTTGAATCATAGGCCAATAAAATAAATAATCATAAATATATACACGAGAATGTATTGAAGGCTTAAAAATATTTAAAAGATAATTTCCCAAACCAAAATTTAACTAAGACAAAGTTTCAATGCCTTTATTATATTATATTCTATTCTCTCAATTTAGGCTTAATATATATTTAGTTTGAATATTATATTCATTTTGGTTTATGAAACATTACATTGAATTTAGATCTTTTAATCATAAAATAACCAATAAAAATTGAAAATACACGTAGTTTTTTCAAACTTATGATATCTTTAAAAATATATTCTATTGAATCATTTATTTTTTAATCAAGATAAGCATTAAAAATATGGTTTTAATCTGGAATATTTTGCTAAAACAGTAGTTCTTATCAACAATCTAGAAATAATACCGGTTCCAATAAAAGAGAAATCATCATACTCATTGGTTCTTAGAATAATTCTAAATTCAAAGTTATATGAAAAAATTAAAAACAAAAAAAAACCCACCTCAAGCATCACTTCGATGATAATGTGCCATTGTCCCCCTAAAAACATAAAAATTTTTGTTTTATTCAAACGCTAATGTTATTAATTTAGATGCAGCATAAAAATTACATGATTATTCTTCCACTAGGAGATATAATTTTATCAATTTTTATTTTTTGAGAACTAATTGATTAAATTTTAATTATTTGGCTTGTATATATTGGTATTTTACTGAATTAAAAATCTCGAAACGCGTTTTTAAACATATTGAGTAATGTTATATGTATTCAAATTGTCTGGCGGATTTCTACACAGGTAATTACAGGAAAAAATCTTGTATGTTTTTATTTCTATAAACTAGAACACCACAGATAATAACATTTAGAATTTTTTATGATTATGAATAGATTAAAGTTTAATCATTCCACAAGAAATATGAATCCAATCGAAAATGATAGAAATATATAGATAATAAATTATTTTGAGAAAGATCGTTTAAAATATATAAAATTCCTCAGTTTACGGAACTAGTTCATTGGATGCGCTGGTGTTCATTTAAATAATCAATTAAGTAGAAACTTATGTTTTTTATATATTGTCGGACATACGTTCACAAAATATATGTAAAAACGTAAATAAATTGAATATTGACTGGTAAAAAATAGTTTTTTTTAATTGTAAAAATTCTTTCTTGGCGCAAAAAATAACGAGAAAAAGGCTTTTAGCAAATTTATAATTAAAAACGAACGTATTTATTGTAAAACACTAATATTTGAGATTCTAAACAAGATACCAAATCTATCGAAATAATTCTTGTGAAATTTACTTTTATTTATATATGGATTATTTTCTTTTTATCAATTTTATCTATTGGGAATATTGCACAACCCCTTGATACATCTTTTGACACCTTCCCCTGATCTATCTTCATCAACTGCTCTTCTTCTCTCAAATGTGATGAGCTCAAGTTTCTTGCAGAGTGTGAGAGCTTGCATGTATGCTTCTACTTCGTCCGGGATTTTTAACTCCTTTACATATTTTTTATGGAATTTGGTAACCATCCCATCCAAAGTCATTACATATGGTATTATTCTTGTTTTAAATTTATAAATTAAACCAAGTTCTTTCGCTAAGATACCATGCTTCCTATATTTTTCATTCTCACCTTCAATAAGTTGTCTTTCTTGTGCAAAAGAATTTAATCTTTCAAATCGGATTTTAATAATCAAAAATAAGGAAAAAATCAAAGATCAAATTTGATTTTTAAAATATAATTAATATTAAACATATTACAAAAACAATTCAATAGATAATTATATTGTTTCTAAAACCGGTAGGTAATATTTCAAGCATACATTTGCAATATTATCTGAATAATAAGCGCATTATACCGGTACTTTGTAAATGTTTGAGATAAGCAATATTTTTTTCTTTACCGTAAAAAACAGACACAATTTAATTATTTTTAAGACTATATGGGATTATTTCATATAGAACAACACTCCAATTATACCCATAGTTATTAATTTGGAAATCGTGTGTCCAATGCGTGATAACTTGGGATTGGGTGTTTACATAATAGCATAAGTCGTATATTAAAGAGTTGGGGATACCGACAGAAACAGAAACATACGCACATACAATGGGATTGGGGAAACACTTGAACTAATAAGATTGAAAGAAAAATATAGATATAGTAAGATTATAAAGATGAAGAGGTGGAAAAAGTCTCTGCTAAATCTGTTCTTCTAATTACATCCTGAAATTTTGATTGAATAATATTAAATGGCTACAAATCAAATTAGGCCATAAATAAAATTAGTTATTTATAAAATCTTTACTCTTCACGGAATTGAATATAAAAGCATTAAAATAAATAAATATGATATTCAAGCTACACTTATAGGAAATGGCGCAGAAATAAAAATACAATAGGACCTTTTTATATTAAACTTTTAATATTTTGAGATTATTAATGAAATGCTCAAGTGAATGACCTAGATTGAAAAATAGAGCATGACTTTGTCTTATTCAGCCATAACCCTTTTATCAAAACATGTGATTCATTGATTTTAATCTAAAAAATCGTTGGATTTGCCGGGATAATATTAATTAATAAATTATCTATTTTAAAGTGTACCGATCAAATATAAATGGGAAAATTTCATAGATTTAAATATAAGAGCTTTTTTTAATGAATGAAGACGGTGAATATACCTTCTAATCAATGCAACATATGCTGAACGAAACTCATAACTTTCCTTAGTCAAGCTTGTATTTATAATCATGGTATCTTCTAGAGAAAAATAATGATAAATTCAGTGTTGGCTTATTCAAAAGAAAAATTATGGATTATAAAAATATGTATATGGATTTCATATTATTGGTACCTAAACGTAGCCAAAAAATTGGAAATATTGAATTGGTTGATTGATAGAATATATAAATTAAAAATCATCTATATCGAAAATTAATTTCTTTCCAACAAGTTATGAATTTAAACCATTTAACTTTTTGTTAATTTTAAATCGAAAAATAATATTCATTAAATTTTATTTATGTGTTAATTTGATTTTTAGCCAATTAAATTTGTTCAAGAAAAACTTTAGATTTATCCATCGAACATGCCTGCACAATAAAACTTATGAAATAATATAAAATTTATTGATTCAACTTTATCTAATATATAATAGTTAAGTAGATTGATTTTAGCAACTGAAGTTATATATTCATTTTGTATTTGATCCGTATTTTTTTTCATAATGATCCACTATTTCTTTATTGAGAATCTTGGTTATTTTCTTATTACCTTTGGCTTTCTTCATTACTTTTTTGTATTTAGTTTTCTTCTCAGCTTTCTTTATACTTTTAATTGGATTTTGTGCCATCTCTTAAAATAATTGATGGGGTGGAAATAATAGTAATCAAAAAGACAGTGCATATAAATATTATATATATTTCTTCAAAAAAAATATTGGATCTGAATTAGATATATAAATTTGCTTCTCTAAGATTTATTTATTTCTATATAATTTTTAGACGGTTATCCATACGATCGATGTGTAATACGTTGCACGATAAAATTCTCCTCATATTAAATAATTTAGTTTCAATTTGAAGTAGAAAGTAAGTACAAAAAAACACATAAAGAGCATAATTTGGGGTATTTTAGTTCAAAAAATATTATAACTAGTGTAAAACTTATGGTAAAATTATTGTGATGTAATCCCTTAAAAATACAAACTATCCTAACCCATTGCTATTTATATTTGAAAAAATAAAAGTTATGTGATAAAGTTACAATAAAAAAAGTCCAATAAAATGCAAAAATATAAAGGACTATATTTTCAATCTATGTAAATTTCAAATATAAGAATAATAATTAAATACGGTTGCATATGTTGGAGCAATTATTTAGAGATAAAAATTAATTAAAGGAATAGATAATTAAATTTGGCCTCTAAGATTAGAAAATAGTGGTATTCTATTTTTGTTGATAAAAAAATTTACATAAATGAGAAATTATTAGCCGCTGTATAGCTAGTAATGACAAAATGTTTTTAAAAACCGCAATCTAAAAACAGTAATATACACGAAAAATCAATAGACTGAAATGTATAAATACAAAGAAACTTGTGTATTATATTAAAATGGATTTATTGCCTTCCCTATACCTTGAAAAATTTGATGGGTTTGGGGCAAGAATATTATTTTATAGTAACTTTATTATAACAAGTGGCTTAATTTTCTATCTATTTTATTGTAAAAATCTTAAAAAATGAATCCAAATTCATCCGATGACATACAGTTAAATAGAATATATATCTTAATTAAATTAAAAGGTGTGGTTCTAATACCTATCTATTTTATTGATGATAAAAAAATAGTATCGATCTTCAATAAAATAATTATATATACTATGAGTTTTACACTTTATGTAATTTGTGCCAAATAATATTCTGTAATTAAATTTGTTTATTCAAGTACCTGTTTTTTTCATTTGACAGGATTTCGCATTTATATATGACTTATACTTAAAATTCAAGTCATATTTATATTTATATATTCAAGTAATATTACAATAAAAAAAAGTTAACCTCTGAAAATTATGGACTATCATGAACTACAACTCGATTATCAATGTAATATAGAGCAAAAAATTATTGATAACAACCATAAACCAATGTATTTTTTATCTTATTCATAAAAACTCTGCGATTATATATAATAATATAAATTCAATTCTTCGAAAGACAAATAAATTAAAATGATGTTTTACATAGAATTACATAATGTTCCAAAACTTAAAATCATCAACAAAAATATATCATTTTGTGGCAGCTCATAAACTCGCCACAAAACCGAGTTGATATACATCAAGATGAAATAAATCAAAAATCAAAAATAATTAAATCGCTTTAAAAAAAAATGCAAATTTTGGATCACTACAATAAAAAACAAATCCCTATAAATACGCGAAACTTACATGTTTAAAATTTTAGTCTTTTTAAAAAACATAAAAGCAAAAAATATATCTAATTTTAATATAGGTTAGCTTATTTACAGATAGAATAATTATCAACTAGAAGGGGCTATATAATCGAATAAAATTAGCCATATAAGAAATTATTTGGATGAAGCAAATTTTATTTAATTTTTTCTACACAGTCTAAGCTTTTTAACAATTATCTGAATAATAATGATAAAGTGTATTTATTATGATTTAAATTTATTAGATGAACCCGAGAAATGATAACAATATATAAACTAAATTAATAAACTATAAGGAGAAATAATAATACTATGTGTTCATAGTGAAGGTTTGATGTTATATTTTTATAGCATTTTTCACATAAGCGATTATTTTTTCATGATTTTTATCTTAAAAAAACCAAAATGATTAATGATGTCATCAAAATCTTTTTCATTTCTGTTTGTGTTAATTTACCTATTAAAAATTATAATATATTTTAGTCGGAATTTTAGATATGTTTTCTATTTACAGAATCTTATATTAGATATCCGCATTGAAATGTATTAATTTCAGGCCTAATAACTTCATTATTTCCTTTTTTTGATTTTTTTGCATATACCATTCGATATGCTTATTTTATTGAGCATCACATCTTTACTTGTATAAGGTTGGCAAATGGCTTTATATCTAAGAACGAATTCATTCTTTTTATGTATTTTTAGTGGGATTCAAATCGGATTATTCATATTCTAATATATTAGACCTTTAAAAATATATACTTTTAAAAATAACATTTTGTATAATATTAGCATTAACTTATATTTATGTCTTTAGTGATTAAAATGCGCTACCAAAAAGATATAAACAAGTATATTATTGAAATAGATTATTATTTTTTTACATAAATTCTTTTAGGAAATATTCTAAATTGGATCAAAAAATATAGTTTTAGCACATTATTTTTGTCTTTATAAATTTTTTCAGATTCGAATTGCAAGTAGTTTCGATTATCATCAAAAGTATTTTCAACGTGTATATATAAATCTGTCGTCCGCCTAGCACATCTTTTACAAAAAAAACATATAAAGTATGTATTATTGAATTAAAGTGGATTTTAAAGCGCATAAATAAATTATGAAGTTCCTTTGGTTGTCTAAAATAAAAAATTTGTGATAATCTTAAAAATAAACACGCACAGGTAAATACAATTATAATCTTAAGTTAGAAAATCATTAAAACAAAAATAAAACTCAGATAAGTGTACAAAGCGGGAAGAATAGAAAATTAAAAAAAATTTAAAAAATTAAAGACAACTTTATACATTTTTTTATTGTTATGAATTTTCTAAGTAACCGGTTTTTTTAAAATTTTTTAAGGAATATACCTTTTAAAATGAAATAAAAATCGAAGTAAGAGCCATAAAAACAAAAAAAAACTTCCGATAATTAAAACTTATGATATTATGTAACCAACTATAAATATCCAAAATTTAGAAGAAGGAAATCCCTAAAGATAGTAAAGGAATTTATAGGTGTAGGTCAAACACATGTCGTAGTAGAAATAAAATTATATAAATATGTATTTTTAAAAACATGTAACTAAAAGTAAATAAGTTTTTTCATTATTTTAGTTTCAAACCATAAAATAAAAATTACATACTTTGCAAAAGTGGTAGGATAGTTATCAAAAACTGTATTAAACGAACTATGCGGCATGGACAATAAGTTCGTGGGTTTTTTTAGTACTGAAAAAATAAAATATAAGGGTCTGGTATAGTAGTACTAATAGAAGAAACAAATATTAAAATATAACTGTAAACACAATGTATAGAGAGTTTTTTGTTTTCTAAAAATCGAAAGAACTTATGAAAAAATAAAGTTTCTGTGCTCTGCGAATAAAAAGAGGTTCTGATAATATATAAGGTAATAAATGCATATATTTTGAGCTGGATGGTATAACATAGTTACAGAAAGCTGGAATAAATATCCTAATGCTTGATATTAAAGATTTATATAAAAATCTTAACGGGCATAGAAAGATTTAAAGACTCTATTGTAGGTAATCATACTAATGCGGTTGAAGGTAATAATAATGATCTAAAGCTTGCCATCCTCTATTAGAATAGCTAAAAAAAATATAGGGGGCATTTTGAATATTTAATTTAAGTAAATCAAAACAATTAAGATTGATATATTTTTTTAGAAACTTAAAATAACGTTGGTTTGGGAAAAAAATCCAAAAATTATAAAACTTAAAAACATATAAATAACATATTATGACGCTCTTTTTGTCCTCTACTTAAGTGATATTATAAAATATAACAATAAAACACCTCAAAACTTAATAAAAATATAATAGACTTGAAAACATAATCAAACTTTACGCTATAAAAAATACTGCTTGATATTATACCTATTGTTTTATTATCTACATGTCGAGAGAATCTAGCGTTACTAAAAAAAATTTTAAAAGGAAAATAATTATTAGAAATAAAAATTCTGCTTTAAAATAGTTCAAAAAAATATTATTTTTTTTTTAATAGCCGTTTCATATATCACAAATAATAATAAATTTAAAAAGATTACTTTATTATAATTTACTAAAACGCATAATTCTGAAAAACCAGCATACTTTTTACAAAAAAAAAACTATATTGATAATTTAGTTAGTGCATTTTTTAGATCCTGGATAAATATATTATTTAATATGTGAAATCGGAAATTTCTGAAGTTTGATAATATAAAGCCATTTTTAAAACACAAATTAATCATAACCCATGTCTTTTTAAGAAATTTTCATGATCCAGAAGTTAATGATCTATAATTTATGATGATAGCAATATATATTATCTTTATAAATATATTCAACAGTTTACAAATGAATAGATCATATACATATTTATATGATGAGATTGAGTTGTTCAATCTAATATAAAATAAATAATATCCTTTTGAACCTGTTTGATTTTGTATAAAAAAGAGAATACCGAAATATCACAGGATTTTATATTGGATATATTGAGAAAAGAAGATGAACGGTCTTATATTCCTAGATGAACATACTTAATACACACCAAATCAATTTGCATTATTTAATAAATTTGTTGTATTTCGATTGTTCAAATGAATTTGCTTACTGTCTCCTTTGCAGCGATATTCCATATAATTATCCTTTAAAATTTCCTATTAATTCATATAACCTTGTTTATTAAATTTCGGCGAATCAAAGTATACAAATTCTACCACTTCAAAAATATACGAAGGCGATCAATGTTATATGACTATTTTAAATTAAATGCAAATTTTCTCTAAGAATCTAATATTACAGAGATTCCTCAAAATTTAAAATACCATAATAAGCAGAATCATGATATACAGAGAAAATAAAGTTTTTTAAAATATAAGTGCATAAAATTAGAAGAAATGACGCCAAAGAACATTAAATAATCTACATAATAAATAAATAAACCATTAGAAGCCCTATTATTAGAATTTTACGCAATATTAATGTACAAGAAAATCTTCATAAACTGGCTCAAAAAGATGTATTTGCTAATTAGATATACTTACTCAGCTATAAAAAATATATAAACAGCATTATTTTAGGAAATTATACTTCAATACAAAAAATATAGCATTCTATTGAATAAAAATGGAAGAAATATTAGATGATAAATTTAGCATGTGAAAAATGAAATATATGCGGGTTAAATCAAGTATATTAATTTTAAATTATAAATAAAATATTAATTTGAATCTAAATTATAGCCTTGAAAATTATTTGCATTTTCAATTTTAATAGTTACATTGGAAGACGCGTGACTGGCATAGAAGATTGTGTTTTATACTTTGATTATAATAATCGACAGTTAAAACGAATAAAATAACAATATTATTATTTAAATTTCTAAGTCAAATCTTTTTTCGAATACTAAAACCTTTATAAACCTTTATAAACCTTTTTTTTTGCTTCTGTATATTGTATTGCTAATGGACCCATAGAAGTTATCTCGCACACAATTGTATTTATGAATAAGCATTTTGATGTTTTAAATTATTATCTGCTAATTTATGAATTAACTAGAACACTTCAATATATATTTATCAACACTTCAGATTTTTTGCGCATCTTTTCACTGTATAAATTTAAAATTAAATATGTAACAAGAGTAAAATTCCAAAGAATTTTATTTTTTTTGCATATAATGAATAAAACGAAAGCATAATAGACTTTTTTTAAAGCTAAGAAATTGTTTTTCATAAAAATATTGCAGAGATATGTATGAGTTTAAGATAGTCAGGCCATTAGAATCAAAACTTTTTTTTTGTTTGATATTAGTTCAATTCTAGATAAACGTATCCTCCAAATCGTTTTGAATGCATTTATTCTATATTTTTGGATATTTATGCCGTTTAATGTGATAAATTCATTTATTTAATTCAAAAACTTTGAAATTAGCGAACATTTTCTCGATTTGATCAATTATTATATAGCGCAAATATATTTTTTCTGAACGAAAATTTCATGCATTCAAAGTTAGTTATAATAAACGATCATATAGAATGAGTAGCATTATTTGGCAGAATTATGAATGCAAAGACTATGATCGAAATATTTTTTAAAAACTACACATAAACTGAATATATGATTATGATATTTTTTGTTCACTTTTCGATAGCCGTGTTTTGATTACATAACATAAATGTAAATAAGCGATATAAAATTGGCTTTTATTAATATATAAAATGATAATTGTTCATCGTAATGTAGAACTTAATATTATAGTATTTATAGTTTTAATTTGAGGTAATTATTACATGATTGCGAAAGTAGCATATTTGAATTTACAGGGATCATGTTTGATGAAGTAAAACTATTAATTTTTTCGATGTTCTATATCGTGCTATGTTAAGATGGAAGATGTGCAATAAAAATATAAATTAATGTAAATAATATGAAAGAACACAAATAATGAATATTATATGCAAAAAAGTATCGATAAATTATCAAATCTCATTGGAGTTAATTTTTGAAATTAATGTGTGTTTTTATTATCTAATAAACAGCACACTGGTTGTCTAATACAGTATATTCGACTTTATTTGCATACTTTTTTTTATTTTTTCTCTTAATGGTATTTTTTAACCACTTTTGTTGCACTGATCAGAAATAATTTCAATTGATCAAATAAAACCTAGAAACACATATTTTAATTTTATAAAAAATAAATAAATTTATTTGCTTTATATTTATTTATTGAGTAAAACTTTAAGGTTCGGGCAATATTATAATAAAATACATTTAAAAACCCGGTATCAATACCGTAATACAAAATTTTCACAATTATTTATTATTTAATATTCGTCATATTCATTGATATATGAAGAATCTTCGATAATGTGATGAATACTTGCTACTTTATCCATTAGTTCATCATGCTCAATTTTTGGGCGTTCAATTGGAAGATCCATAATGTCACAACCGCTAAAATGTTTATATTCATCTACAATTTCAAAATATTGGTCGATATCTTTCGAACATTCGTCTGTTAGAACTCTAGATATACCATCATTTACATATATTTTTGCTTTTATATAACCCCTATCTCCATATTTCATACACTGATCTTTAAACAATAATTTTACTCCATTTTTGGTGTAGAGTAAAGATACAATGGATAAACCTTTGCCTTCTTCACCAAGAAATATAGAATGCTCTCTCTCGTTTAAACTAAGATATTCATCCACGTCTTTCACTTTTATTTGTATTTTAGAGGGATCTTTTTTGCTTTTTATAATCTGGAATGGATCGGCATATTTAAGATCTAGAAACTCTAGTTTTTTGTTTTTTGATGTAAGAAATTTATTCCTGCCAAATTGCTTGATAAATATGCATTTTGTTAAACATAATAAAACGAGACGTATCATTTGGCCATTAACAAAATGATTTAGAATATGAAGATTGACGTTTTGATTTAATCATATACATCTGAATTCACGAAACAGATTATTATAATTGATTAAAATAATGATAATCATTAACAAAAATATATATTCGCGATCAATATTCCACGTAAGGCAGATAAATCCCCCGTTTTTAAGATATAAAGCCTTTTCCAACTTTCAATCCCTTACACAATTCAATAATTTACTTGTTTCATATATCATACGAAAAAAATAAAATTTAATTATAATTGCGCAGAGTGCATATATATTTATGTATTATTACTGGACAATCTTTTTAAATTAAGAGTCAATTTAAGATTTTCCAGCTTAAATTTGTTCATTCAAAACTGATGTTTGTGTTATATAGGTGATTTTATCAATCCATCTTTTAATTATCCCATCTTTACAATCTTCTTATGCATCTTCTCTTACAAGATCTGTTTTTGTTAGAAATTAAATTTATTTTACGATAAAATCTTCAAAAGAACCGATTGTAAGTTAGTATATTAGGTGACTCGCGGAGTTAATATACAGATTCATTTTAATGCGCGGATGCCGAGTTTAAATTATTAAAAATCTTTATCTTATAAATAAAAACATAAGATAATACCATTCAGTTATATATTTCATGTTTATATTCATCATGGGAGCGTCCCCTTCAATATTATATGGGTAGAGGGGTCAAAATATAATGTAAAAAAGTTATGTTGAGGATTTTTTCGATTTTAAAATTATTAAAATACCATATGTTTGAAGAAAAACATGTGATGAATACGAATACGTGTATCAGTGAAATATTTTAAATCAAATAATAGAGTGGAAAATAAATTTTAGCAAATCGTGAAAGTTAGAATGATAAATTTTATATATAAGCAACATTTTATGTTAGAATTTTTTATAAGTTATTTATATAATTGTAGAATAAATATAAACGAATATCCATAATTTAAAAATATTATATTGTTATTTTCATAGTTTTTTTCTAATAGCTTTATTTTTTTTATTTCCGAAAAAGAAAATTTATATATCGACTATGTTTACAAAAAAAATTTAACTAGATTCATATCAACCAAGAATTTTCTATATTTATACTATTTAACGAGTTTATCTCACTGTTTTGACGTTTCTTATTAGAAGTTAGATTAAAGTAGCGCAAATTCATATAGAATAGAATAAAGTTATCATCTGTATTAAAGTTTAGTTTACTAGAATCAGTGTATAGACAAAAAAACAGTAAAAACGCAGCATTTCTTGTAGATTTTTAGCATTTGTTAGAATTAAGGTTGAAATATTTCAAAAATTTATGGACTAGTTGTGTAGATTATAAATGATTTTAGATGTTAATAATTTTAATAGGACTTTAAATTTGTTTGTTTTTATTGATTTAATAAATATAAAAAACGAGGTATGTTAGATTTTTATTTATGGGTTAATATCGGAATCGTATATTTTAGATATTATTTTTAAGAATAGCGTAATTATTTTCACTTAGTCTATCATATATATAATCTTGGCTATATATTCTTCTCTTCTATCTTTTACGATACCTCTTCTTTTTTCAATGCCTTTTAGTTCGAGGCTTTTCGATAGTCCGACTGTCTTAAAATATGCCGATATTTTATTGGTGACTTCAAATTCTTTCGGATACCTTTATGAAAAGACAAGGCCAGACAATATGTATTTATTATTTTTTTATAAATCAAGAAGTACTTAAAAATACATAATAAAATTGTTTTTAAAAGGTTATAAAGATAGTGGGGACAACGATGTGTTATTAAAGTAAATCATATAAATTTAAGGCTTCTAAAATAATAATAAAGGCTCTGGCTTATCGAATTCTAGTTCATAATTTCGGAACACTTTTTATCATTAAAAAAAATAGGATATGTTAAGATATTGAAACCCCTTTTAAAGACTTTATCATATTATGAAAATACATATTTTTCTGTATATTTTTCGTTTTAAATCAACAGAATAACCAACAAAAATACTGTTAGAACAAACATTATATGCCAAAAAGCCCAAATAATAGATCTTTCAATGGGATAAACTATTTAATTCAATTTTAATTTTTTAAAATAATTTACCGTATAAATTAAAAATGAACTTAAATATAATTTTAGTGCATTCATAATAATAATTTATATATTTTGAGGAGGCAAAATGTTTTTTGGCTACTTAGACAAAATAATGGAATTAATTTTTTAATTATAACATAATAATCTTAATAAATTATAGAAGGTTGAGATTTAGGAGGGTAATAAGAATATGTCTTTTTGTAGGAGTTGCGTGTACTGATCCTTGAAATAATTTATTCATGTTATAATTTGAGCTATATATAATACCCAAATTTTTAACCCTGTTGAATATAATATGGTAATCTAATTTAGGTTCCAGTATAATTTATCAATGAACATAATCAGAACATTATAAAAAAAGCCGAAAATTTGGATTCTGTAGCTTAAAATACCAAGCTAATATAATATCATAAATCAACTTTAATAATTTTTACTGTATTATTTTTTAAATATGAAATAGGGGATTAATTTTTCTATGTGTAATTCAAACGGAAATATATTTGATTCCCTCTATATATCGACTAGTTTCGAGATCAATGATACCATTCATGATAATATAAGAGGACAAGGAAAATAAGGTACATAAATAGATACATGCGTAATTGATTATGTAATCTATCACATGAAATATTCATCTCTTATTGGCATAAAAAATCTAAAATATAAAAAAAATAAGCTAAATTTACCACAAAATTTAAATATGTTAAAAGATAAGCATTGTTATAAATAAAGAGAAAATTATACTTTACTATGTTTCAAAAAATAAAATAGCAGTGTCAAAAAAAATCATGGTTGTGGATAATAAGCGAAAAATGTACAAATCCAAAAATGATGATCGTACGCTTTTTTTATTCCTTAAAAAAATATGCATATAGTCGTGACAGATGTGAAATAATTGATGAAATTAGAAATAATAAGTGATTTATAAAAGGGATATCTACTGAAATTATTACAAATTTTTTATGAGAATAAAAGCTGCGAATATTAATAATGGTGATTTTTGATTATATTATAGGCAAGAGTATTTTCAAAGGAATAATAATTTTGTCTAACTAAGTTCTATTAAATACACCTCGATTTTTAAATTTTTGGTTTTAGAGCATAAAACTCTTATATTAGCGAATTTTTAAGTAACTTCAAAAAATATATCGCATTTATTCTCCAAAATACCGGTCGAAATACAAAAAAAATACTAAAGTATGATAGGCCAACTTTAAATTACATAAGAACTGGATGCTAAAAGTTTGTCGGACATAAATATTATATTGGATATTGTGTATATGATTTTAGGCTTTTCTGGAATGATAAAAAGATCGGAAACATGGTTATAAATATAGCCCAGTACGGATAAAAAGCATATCTTAATAATTGATGATTTGAAGAAATAAGGTGATAAAGATAAAATATTTTATTCGATGCTGCGAAGAATGCGGTTTAATTGAGAAATTGAAAAAACAAGGGGATGAAAATAAAATAATATTTCGATGTTGTGAAGAATGCAGTTTGACTAGAAATACTTATGCATCATTTTATAAGAAATAAACCTTTATTCTTTGTTTATCTATAACAGTTGTGCATGTAAATAGAATTGTTGGAACTTGTCTGGCGTGTATTAAGGGGTATAATAAAAAAAAATAAAGAAAGATGACTATTTTTGCTAAGATATATAATTTAGGAGCATTTTGCTAGCTTAAACATATGGACATTCATCTAATAATTGATTTTCTAAACTCGGGTTCTTTGTTCAAACAGTTTAAATTATATTTTATTTATGATTTATTTTCTTTTTATCAATTCCATATATTGAGACGTGGTCAACCCATTGGGAATATTGTACAACACCTTGATACATCTTTTGGCACCCTCCACTTATCTATCTTCATCATCTGCTCTTCTTCTCTTAAATGAGATTAGTTCAAGTATCTTAGACTTTGTTTTTATAAATAATTATACCGATAATAAATTAATGACCTAGCAAAGATTATGTATTTTTTAAAATAAGAATACATAAAGATATTAATGATGTTAAATTACATAAGAGCATATTGGATGCTTCCTTAAATTTATGAATCGTAATATTGCTTATTATTTCTTATTGTGTCATAAATCTTCAATGTAAAGCAACGAAGACATTTAAATCCACTAGAAGTAAGATACGATACATGTATTTACTAAAAACAACACATTAGTCTATAATTGCACTTAAGCAGTTAATTTTTAATATTTAAATCAATTTATAAAAAGCTCTCTGTAATCGTTGTATTGGAGCCTACATTCTACAAGCGTTTGCTTTAATGTTTGCAAAAAAATGCTTGATATGTTATGGCCATTTAACTTAAATACACGAAGATTATGTTTAAGGAAATCAATTATTTTGTAGAGCTTAATTTCGTTTAAATGTGTATTTGACAAATCAAGGCTTTTAATGCCATTAAAATTCGTTAAAAATGAATAAATTTCAAATTTATCATCAAGAACGCCATTTATACAAATTTCAGTCAAATTCATCTTAACTCCTGAGTTTGACAAAACAATATTGTTCAAAGTAGTATATTTATCAACATATGAATCATGATTTTCATATATTTTAAGGCATCTGAATATATCTCTAAATTTAACATCGAAATTTTTTATTCCGAATCTATCGTCTATCAATATATTTTTATGTGTGTATGTTATATTAATCTTAATTTTGAAATCATCACAACAAAATTTTACAATATTTCGTTTCAATAGATTTTTAGTGATCCAAGACTTTTTAAGAAAAGGCTGTGTGATTGAAATTTGCATAAATGGCATTTTTTCTAAAAACACAAAAAGTTTTTTCATTTGCATTGCTTGAAAATCTATAATTTTATCCAAGTATCGAGGTCTTTCAAATTTAATTTTATCTATATTTATGCTTTCTAAACAAGGAAATATTTTAGTTATAATTTCTATTAAATACTCCAAATCAATTTCAATATTTTTAAAACTAATTTCTTTTATGTTTTTATAAATAAATAAACCATTAATTAATTTAGACTCAATTATTTTTAGTGAAGTCAAGTTTGCAACACCATCAATTAAACTTAGATCGAAATCTACATTTCGAATAATAATCTGTTCAAGATTCATATAGTAGCATAATCTAAATCCATTGTATAAATATTTAATATTTTCATCATCAATTATAAAAGCTGTTTCTAAGAATTTTTTATATGTTCTTTGAAAATATCTCGCTTTAGTTCTGACAAAAATTGGACCCTTTATAACTTCATTAAATTTAGTATTGTACTTTCCCATAATTTGTGAGATATCGAGAGGTAGTTTTGTTGAAATGCCATATAGTTCTGTTTTTAGCTCTTGAACCTTTCGTTTTTGAGCTGGTTGGAATTCATTATTAATTACATTGTTAGTTGTCTTTGTAAGATAGTTCGTGATTCTGCGCATGTAGTCTTGCTTATTCAAGGGATAACTAAATAATACATGTATATACACCTACTAACCCATACTATATTTAGAAAAGACAGTGGTGGACAAATTTCGATCATTTTATTAAGTAAATTTAAAAATTATCTTTTTACCATAAAATTTGTGCTATAGCGATTTATATAACAGATTTCAAAAAAGAATGATCATAATTTTTTAAAAATTATTATATGAATCGAAAGTAAAAATAAAAAAGCTAAAAGTTACTTTTCTAAAAAAAATGGGCCCTAAATATCTTTGCAACTAAAATTTAGCATAGTCGATCCATTGAACAAACTTTTCTGTATTCTTATAAAATTAATAGCTCTAAATACTTCTTAATATTATTGAAATAACAAAATGGTTTCTTAAATATTTTGAGAATTTAATTTGTAGGTTTCATAAATATCTTTTTAATCATTGAAATTAGTAGGACAAACATTTCTCATTAAATATATTGGAAAAATGGTGGCTTTTTTATTGATATTGTTGAAAAACTTGCTTTGATCATGCAAAATATCAAAGATCTTATTATTCATAATTCAATTACAAATTTCTTATAAAATTATATGTCAGGCATTTATCGATAATATTCTGTACTTTATATTTATATATATTAAAAATTATACCATTTTTATATCGAAAATTTTTGTTGCATCTATTATTGATTGAATAAAGTTTCAAGATTTTCTTTTATTAATTTTTCAATGTTATAATCAAGCAAATCAACGTTTATTAAAACGGTTTTTTTGCAATTGTACTTTCTTATGTTTTTTTAATATAAATAAAATAGTATTTTATAAAATTATAAATCTAACAAAAGCACGAAATAATCTGTTTTATCTAGATTTTTTTAAATTTTTATTGTGAAGCGCTCTCGTAATTTTTGAAAAGCATCCAAGATAAACGCTAATCTTTTTTATTTTTCGAAATACATTGTAATCATGTTCATAGAATATCCCCAAAAATTACATAATTAGAATTACAAAAACTCTTTTATGCTTAAAGCCAATATAAAAAAACACATATTTCAGAAATTTTATGCCTTCTTAACTTGTTCTAAAATGAAAATTTACACACAAAATGAAAAATTGTAGGTAGATTGGAAAATTGATATGTATTTTGTTCGTCAAAATCATATAAACAACAAATTTCATGTTTACGGAGCTAAAAAATACTATTTTATTTCCTATCTGAATCTAATTTCAAGATAAGGGTTGCATTGTATTTGAATTACACCAAATAACACGGTGATTCTTATATGAAGCAAAATTTTATTCTTAATTGCACAACTAGCATTCATATCAGAAATTAAAATATTAAAAGTACTTTTGATTCACTTTTTATGCAATAAATTGGTATTTAGGTTTCAAAAAATTTGCTCCAAATTGTTTTATATTACTTTTATAAAAACATATTTTGGTTTTTAAGATAAACAACGTTCCAACAAATGCATTATTTTAGCCATAAAAAGCCTTTTTTGATCTTTTATATATACAGTTGCCTAAATAGCAACAAAAAATTTAGATTCTGCATAATATTCCACGCCCGAAAGGTAATTTTAGATATTAAAGTCTAAACATAATATCATTATAGGCATTATTTCGTGCCTTATTTAATAAATACTCAAACTAAATGACCCCTTAAAAATCTAGAGCAATATAAAAGATAGAAAAAATGTGATAGTAACCATGATATTATATGAAACGTTTTTTGAAATAAAAGGAACACAATTTTATTCAAATTAAACATATTTAATCTTATGTAATTTATTTATCTGTTAGATTAGATTTAAATCGAGAATTTCTTTTAAGTTTTAAAAAAAACCTGTTAAAATAATTAAAAAATCTTATTTATCTCTACCAGTCTGCAAAAATACATTTTAAGTTTACAAATGATTTTTATCTCGTCGTGATCATTGTATTTTTTTAAATAAATTATACATTGTTTTACGCCTAAAATATACTCTACTCTTTATTAATCATTCTTTGTAAAGCATTTCTAATTATTTGTTTACCACATGATGCATATCAAAGCTTTCTATCTTCAAACTTTAGACTATATATCTAGATGCTAAATAAAACCTATAATCCGAGATTTAAGAAATAGTTTTAAACGTATTTTCGCCAATACCATTTCAAATTCGTAATGAATTTTTATGAAATTAATCAAAAAAAATATAAAACGATTAGCGATTTTTCTTCCATTAATAAATTAAAGATTTCTTGTATATTTATAAATACTCCATGTTGTATAAAAAAAATAAAAATCATGTAATGATTCAAAATAGATTGTAATATATTTAAATAGGGTTTTTGGTGATTTTATGTTCTAAAATTTCCTTTTTTTATTTTTAGCTATTGCCCTATAATATATTTAAATACAAATGAAATATAAAATAAAAAAAATTTATATAATACCTTTCTTTCAGAATAAATAAATAGAAACTATTATTGCAAAACATATCTATCTATTTATTTTTTTTTATCCCAGTTAATACTCAAGATAATTAAATTTCAAAATCGTATTTTTGTATAAAAATAAGTTACACTGTTTCAAACTTGCCAAAAAAGTAATAATTACAAAGTAATTTTTTAATGATACAAAAAAAATATGATCAAGATTTCATTTGATGTAAAACCCTGACATTGAGCAGGTTTAAGTTATTTATATTTGCAAAAAAAAGGAAAATCCACACAAATCCATTTATTTTTTGAATCATGGATTTCTTCAAATTAAAAGCTTTAATTATGAATATATATAAAATCTCTTATGTAAAATCATAGAGTCAAAGCTTATTTATAAAAATTTAATTATAAAATAGGGGTTATAGATTCATGAATTGTATTTTTTTTGATATATTTTTCGTATTTAAAAAGCAAGAAATATATTATAATCGATTACTATTTCTGTTTATCATTGTTCACCCTAATTTATATAATATCTTTGGATTTTATATGAACTTTGTCTTTGAATAAAAGGTTTTAACCTCTAAAATATATATTTTAGACATCATTTTCAGGTGGATATAGTTTTCCCCTGACATAAAATTTTCCCTCTTTCTCTTTAACTTATAATCAATAAATATTATTTTAAGCCAAAAGGAATATTTTTGATCTTGCTACTCTTTTTTTATATAATTTTGCAGATGTTAAATTTGAATATATATTATACCACGGTAGTACCCCGATCGTTAATCATAATAATGTAAAATATTAGAATTTTTTTTATCCTTGTATATTGGTAAATGATTCTCAAGTTTGACAAATATGTTTTTTAAAAGCTTTAATCTTCTATTTGAGATAGTTTCAAATCAATCATGGAAAAAATCAACATTGAAATTAAAATCAAATATGAAACAAGTGGGAACACAAAAAAAAACAGAATTTAAAATAGAGAATGTCGTCAAATTTGTTTTTTCTATTATGTTTATCTTTAACAAAAGTAATTTACTTGAAACTAAGTGATAGTGAGTTATATTTTGGAGATATTAAAAAAACGACACCTAAAATGACGCTTCGCACCAAAGCACAGGCACTTCTTATAAAAGAGGCAACAGAAGATAGTAATAGTGTACGATTTTTTAGAGAAGATTATCCCAGAAGGGCACTTACAGTTTCAGAATATGGAATTTTGCATTTTGAATGGAATAATCCTCAAAACAAACTACAAGAATATAAATTAATGAGGGACGGTGATAGTTACCGTATAAAAAGCAAAGAAATGTGTGTAGAATACGAACGTTGGCACGGGGTGCTAAAAACCAATTTCTGTAGATATTCGATTGATCAGATGTTCGATATAATCGAACAGGAAGATTTCAAAAAAATATCAAAAGAGAAAAGTTATTCGGATAATGAATTGATGGATTCGTTTGGCGTTTAATAAATAAATTAAAAAAAAATTGAAAATAATAATAGCATATATTCCTAGAAATCGTAAAAATTACACATATAGAGTCTATTTATTTTGATATCGCATTTATTTTTTTATTTATTGTATAAGTTTCTTATTTTTATGAATTTCATCTAGTGAATGTAGAAAACCCATTAGTTATATTTCACAACTCCTTAATGCACCCTTAAACACCTTCCTCGGATCTATCTCGTCTACTGCTCTTCTTATGTCAAATGATATGATCTCAAGTATCTTGCGAAGTGTATAAGCTTGCATGTATTTTTCATCTGGAATTTTTAGCTTGATACCATATTTTTTATGTAATTTTGTATTATTTTTTATTTAAGGGCTATATTTATAGTCGTAATTTTAGTTTTCGTTCTCAGGCATAGCTTGCTTGATTCTCTGTACACACAGCGTATTTATACTTTCGGCTATCTTCTCCTCTCCATAGTCTTCTTCAATACCCCTCCTTCTTTCGAGGCCTATTAATTCAAGGGTTTTTCTCAATCCCAAGGTTTGAATATATGCCTCAACCTGGTTCGTGACATCTAGTTCCTTCTGGTACCTTCTATGATATCGTGTCACCACACCGTCCCATGTTATAACATATGGGATAATTTTTGTCTTGCATTTGTATATTAATGATAGTTCAGATGCTAGCAGGTCATATTTTCTCAATTTTTCGTTTTCAACTATGTTTATGTTGTCAATACTTGTCACGCCAATTTCGATCAGGGTGATGCAGTTCTTCTTTTTGTCATATACAAAAATATCAGGTCTGTCATTCGATAACTTGATGTCTGTTTTAATTCTTGTATCTACTTTGATCTCTGCGAATTCGTTTTCCATTATTTCTTGTACAGAGTGTCTGCGGATTTTTTTGGTTTTTTTGAAATTGTATTTTCTTGCCAACATAAAGTGAAGACATCTTACAATCTCGTTGTGATTTCTTGTACAGTCATGACCAAGCATTTTTTTACATCTGCTTGCTAAGTGGTCGACAGTTTTAATTGAGTCGTTACAGTGCAGGCACTTTGATCTATCTAAAAAGAATACGTTTCTATCCTGAATAAAGCAGAATCTCGCCTCTTCTAATGGTCTGATATTTCCATATTGTAGCCACTTTGAGGATCCTAATATTTCAAGCGTTGGATTTTTATGAACATCGAAGAGTTTTTGATGTAGTGTTTTTTGTTTTATTTTACACAATAAACTCTCTTTTTGTTTTAATTCAAGCGCAGAAAGATCTATGTCAACGAGGCCATATTTTGTTCTGAGGAATTCATTTATTACGGATAGGTGTGTTGCATTTTCATTTTCAAATTATAAGAATGCGGCTTTTCTCGGTGATTGTCCTTTTTCTTGGTTTAGAGTTTTATATAGTTGGTAGAGTATTCTTTCGGATTAGATGTAATTTTGTAATCTATATTTATTGAATATGTAATAAAAGTTGACCCCTTTTTGTGGATAGGATATGCCTGGAGGTATTTGTTTATAACACATACATACCCATAAAAAATATGAAGTGTTTGGTTCTCTAATTGTAAAACTTTATTAAAAATGGTATATATATAAAATATATTGAAAGGTGTTTAATATGAACAACAACACGAACATTTATATTTTAAATCAATAAATATACTCATAAAAAGCTAAATTCGAGATATTTTAACACATGAATAATAGTAATAATAAAAGCAACAAATAATTTTTTATTTATGAGTAAGTTTATTTTTATCAATTTTATCTATTTAGACGTGGTCAGCCCATTAGGAATACTGCACAACTCCTTGATACATAATTTAACGCCTTAAACTGATCTATCTTCATCCACTGCTCTTTTTCTCTAAAATGAGATGAGTTCGAGTGCCTTGTGAAGTGTGAGAGATATAAGCAATATATTAGGATTTTCATATAATTCGAAGATGTAAAAATACATATATTCGGTAAAACTTTATGGACTTGATTAAAAATCAAAGAGCACATCCGAAACTAAAAATTAATAATAACAAGCATAAATCGTAAAAAGCGTATAATTATGAATCACAGAGAAAAATATTCGACAAATAAATCACAGATTCAATAAAATATTTATAAAAAGGCCTTCATATATCATCTCAAATATAGATATAATTAAAATAATCATAGGATTTACAACTTTTTTTATAAATTAGTATTCGTGCTAATATAAGGCCTTAGATACATACCAAATTACATCATGTTTTGGACATGCAATTAAAACATGAGAAAATTGATATTTTATAATCTTTGATTTCTACTAAATTCAATTCAAGAGGCCTAGTATATAAATTTTATTCGAATCGCACTCAATCTGTGCTTTCCAAATTTTGTTATATGAAACGTTCGAGAATAGCTTTACCAAAATAAAATTTATGCATGAAAATTTGATAAATAAATGCATAATGTGGCTTTATTAGTAAATAAATATCTTTTGAATTTTACTATGAACATAGAAACCACTTTTATGTATTTGGGCTAAAGAATATAAATAAATTATTTTTCCATGCGTATTTATAAATTATAATAATTAAGGTGACATTTTGTGTTTTTACTTATTCTTTTTTTGAAAACAGTATATAAAAAACATTACACACCGCAAGAAGACACTTGAACTCATCTCATTTGAGAGAAGAAGAGCTGTTGATGAAGATAGATCAGAGGAAGGTGTCAAAAGATGCATCAAGGAGTTGTGCAATATTCCCTACTCGCTGAACACGTCTAAATAGATAAAATCGATAAAAAGAAAATTAACCCATAAATAAATAAAACTTATAAAAAACATTATATGATAACCCCGCAAGAAAATTATGGATAAAAGGATATATGAAATATTTAACCTTAATAAACACATGGTTTTAAGTATCCAAATATTTTTTTGATATTAAAAACTCTTAACTCTAAACATGGTGGCTCAATGTTTTTTTCTTTTTTTGAGTGATCTTAATTATTAAAATAATTAAATTTTGGTTTATTATAAAATTCAAAAAAACAAATTTTACTTATAATGAATTTCTAAATGTGGTTTTTATATTTTTTTAAATGTTTAAAAGCATAAATTTATTTATATACATATCATATACCCCAAATATTAAGACAGTTATTTGATTATGCTCTTTTTATAGTTTAGTATTTAGAATAATTTAAAAGATTATGTTTAAGATTTAAACATAATCTTTCAAGAATATTATAATTCGATCTCAATGGAAAAACAAAAATCTGCGAATTCGAAGTTTCAAAAGTACACGTTTATATATTTTAGAATGATCTAAGTTTTATAATTGGCGGTAGATTAAACTTTTAATATTATATAGTTAAAATATTTAGAAAATATAAATAACCATAACCTGTACAATAAGAACCAATCTTTTAAATTTTTTAGTAAAGAATAAAGGTATTTATTTTTTATTACATAGCGGACATTTTTTGTTGAATTATTCGCGATTTATCTTTCAATTTAATTTCCAGAAATAAATTTTTAATCCACATTTATTCTGTAATAAATTGAGATATGTAATTATAAATTTGATGATATTGAGATAAATTCCAAAACAGGATTCAAATTTCGAACATTAATATTAATATTGACGAAAATCATTGCGATATTTATGCATCAGGGTTTACGAAATAATATTTAGGTTTGAATTAATAAAAATTTTAGAAATCTGTAATCATAAATTTAGTTGGTCAAATCCCCCTTTGAATGTTTCGAATTAAATCTTTATTTTGAGTACATCCAATTGCAATATGCTTATACTTTTTATATCACAGTGCTATGCATATCAATATCGTATCAAAATATATAATACATCGCAATGGATATCTATGACACCACAATCTCTTCTCACCATCGATAATGATTTGAATAATGGTTTAAAATTCAAATTTTCTAATCATGGGGATAATCCACGAGAGAAAATAATAAAATCTATAAAAAATAATTTCGTTTTCGATACAGAAGCTCAAACACGAAAAGTTTTGATGTTCGGATTGCACGGGGCCGAAAATCAACGATACGAGCTTATTGTACAAGATTTTGATCAGAAAATATATATGATTGCTCAAGGAACCCGATGCCTTGAATGGTGTGGCTCGTGTGGATATTTCATGATGAATCAATGCAATATGAGTAATGGGAATATGTTATATCTAATAGTATTGAATAGCACCACCGTCACCACGAGTGTAAGCTCACCTAGTAATTTTAATACTGGTGTGGTTGAAGTTTTTGATGCCCCTAAGTCTCCATATTGTCAAGCATGTGAAGCTGCTAGACAAAGCCGATGTATGCCTTGTGAAAACCCCCCACCAAATACATGTTTTAGCTGCAATGCAATTAGGTCTAGCCCGCCTTGCCCATGTGAAGTAAATAGATTTAATGGACCATATTGGTAATGAAAGTGTTCAATAAATCTAAAAGCTTTATGAAAAAAATAATAAACAAAAGCCTGTAAATTTAAACTATAAAGGTTTTACGTCTTTAAGATATACTAATTTAAAATATAACATCATCTTTATCTATCGCTAAACGTGATACATGTTTAAAATATTAATACTAACTAATTAAACCAAAATTAAATCCCATTTGAACCGAATTCTGGATATAAAATTCAAAATTGAAAAGAAATTATGGAAATATCTAAATATTTATCTGAGAAAGGTATCAATTTTAGCTAAATTTTATCGGGAAATCTAACTAAATATGTCATTATGATAAGAATAATAAATAAACGTAATATAAATTTTTTAAATTTGTTAATACCGGCTAAAAATATTTAATTTGAATTAATAAGAGCCTTAAGATATTTATCATGTAAAATAATAAAAATTTAAATGGTTGGATTTAAAATTATTTAGTTTACTTTGATAGATTCACAAATTGTCGTCTGATTCATCTCTTTCACATCAAAAATTATATTGGTTCAAATCAAAGTAATGTTTTGATTATTTATATGATAAAAGTAGGAAATCAAAATTAAGATTTATAAATTAATATAATATCCCTTATTTCACGGAAAACTATAGGGTTTTGTATTAAATAGCAGCTTTATACACACTCTTTTATCAATAAAACCGCGCCAGAATCTTGGATTTTCGATATATATAGTATAAATTAGAAAATAAAAATTATTGTAATTGTTTATAAGGCTAAATTAAGGTTATGGTTTTGGTTTTTGTTCTAAAGATAACTTGTTTGATTTACCGATCTCACAGCGTTTTATACCTTTGGGTATCTTCTCGCAAAGTGTTCTTCAATAATTCACCTCTTTTAGAACAAATTATTTGATATCCCATGCGCACAGCGTATTTCTGCTTTTGGCCAACTTCAATTCTCTGAAGTCTTCTTTAATAATTTCCCTTCTTTCGAGACCTATTGATTCAAATGTTTTCTCAATCCCAAGGTTTGTATATATTCCTCGATTTGGTACGTATCTTCGATTTCCTTCAGATACATTTTATAATAATGAGTCAAGACTCCGTCCAAGTTACAACATTTCGGATAATTTTTGAATTCTAAAATAAAAATTAAATCACGATTTTTTCCCTAATACTTATAATTTAGGGTATTAATTGACAGAAAAATAGTTAATTGGAGAAATTAAGAAGAACAAAATGTGGAACTATCTAGAAGAAACAATTTCTCAATTAATACCAATCTATAATTACATGACTAATAATGGTATTTTAGAATATAAAAATCAAAAAAAAATGGCTAAATGATTTACGAAATGTGTATTAAGATTATTTATCGGATTCGGAAATCTCCAAAAGCTTTCCTTGTAGTGAAAAATAGCAATACGTTGGGTATTCCCCAAAGATAAAAAATATTAGTAAAATTCTATTTAGATTGCAAATTTTTATTTGTACTTCAAAGCTTTTTTTATTGATTAATTTGCACTATATCCACCTATATAGGAGCGAGCTCTTTTATTTTGTTTCACAAGTTATATAAAATAAAAAAATAAAAATTTCTCAAATGCTTTTTTATGTTTGTGCGGTAGCAAGCTTTCAATTTTTCATGAAGCAAGCCTTCCGAGATCTTTATATAAGTGATTCAGATGGATCATTAAAAGAGCCTGGATTAGGATCTAAAGCAAGCGCAACACCATTCAGAATCGAGAATAACGAAGAAACACCAAAATACAAAAGCATATACACGGATAGAACTATTAAGAACGTACTTGAATATAATGATCATACAAAAAAGTTGCAATTGTATCCTTACAGAAATAGCGATAGCCAAAAATTCGAGATCACTGTAATTGATTTCGATGCAAAAAACGTGATGCTAATGCATGGTGAAAGTTGTGTAGCATATATAAACGATGGTAAATATTTTACAAAACAAAAATGTGACATGAGAAACAAAAATCAAATATTTCAAATAATTGAAATTCCAGATGCGAGGGTACATGACTTCCATGATGACTTGACGCACAATTATTTTTTGAATAATGATGATCACGATCATACTGACAACCATCATCCTGGTTTAAAACACGATAACCATGGTTTGGACGAGAATCACCATAATTTAGACGAAGATCACCATGGTTTGACTGATGATCATCATAGTCTAAAAGATAACCATCACAGCAGCTCCGATCATTCTTCTCTATCTGATGATATGGTTTCACATGGCGCAAGTAATTTATTATATAGAGACTCTGGATTTTATTCGCCCGCAATAAGCAAAATAAACAGAGCTGTTGATTCGTGCTTGCTCCCTTATTCTGGTGATGTTTCATCATCAATTGAAAATCCCGTCTCATCTTTTTTCTTAAAGTCTAAATTGCTCGAAAAAGCCGAAGAAAATGTAGCCAGTAAGGTTGCTTCTTCATTAATTTCAAGACAGAAATATAGCACTGGTGGTGGTTTCACTGTTTAGATCAGATAATAGGAACATAATATGTATTTTGATTTATTTAAAAATACGTAAGTGATTATCAAAATTATCTTTAAGAAAAATAAAAATCTGATTTAAATTTATATTATCTAGATCATAGATTACAAAATGTTTAATATATGATTAGAAAAAGATATATTTGTACTTTTTTCAAGACATAATAAATGTTTCAGTTACTTTCTATCGTAACAGCTCTTGATCTTACAACTGACTATTATATAAAGCAACACGATACAGAACAATATATGGCTAAAAAAGTAGAAACACTTACAAAGCCATATCTGTCAGATAAATCGAATGCTGATACCTTCAGAATAGCAAATTTTGAAAAAGATGCGCATGAAAAAATCATATACGTGAATAACATGCTCAAAGATGTGCTCGATATTGCGGGAAGTAAGAAAAAACTCATATATTTTCCCTTTCATGGACAAGGTAATCAAAGGTTTGTGGTAGAAAGCATTGATGCTTCAAAAAATACATATTTTTTGAAAAACAAAAACCTGTGTATCGAATTTATTCCAAAAGAGGATAGTTTCGAGCTTGAAGCATGCGATATTGACAATAAAAATCAAATATTTGAGTTAATTCCAGTAAACAAAGGATCACCTGGCAATAGTGAGATGAGCGAAGAAAGAGCCAGTCTTAAAGAGGTAAATCCCATGCATCAACATATCGATCATCACCACCAGCATCAATCTAACTCATCTTCAAAGCGATTTAAAGAAATTTCGATAATTTTGGATAGTCTCGATTCATTTTTAATTGATGAATTTAATGAAAAAACGTGCCATTATTCAAAAGATAGCTCTGATATAAAATTGAACGATGATGAAAAACACAAAGTTCTTCATAAAATGATTGATCTTACTGAAAAATTGAATAACAAAGTTTGAATAAATTCATAAAGAAGTAATTATACTCCACATCAACAAAATATGTGTGTGATTTGTTCATCTATTATATACTTAATGTGATATTTTTCTCAATATTATTTTTATTCAATACCATTAATTTTATCGAACAAAATAGCGACTCCACGCAATTTTATTATGAGTTAAAGATGGTTTTGCTGTTGTAAGATAGAAAGAATTTATATTCGACAAATTAAAAAGCAAAAATGCTTATTTATATTCAATAAATAATTTCTTAATGAAAAATAAATATATTCAAATCCATAAATAGTATTAAGAAAGACACTATAATGCGTATGTCTTGACCGTAAAAGATGTATTTAGGAAAAATAAAAGGATAATATGCTTGAAAAAGGTATGCTGGTAATCTTTAATATAAATTAATCCAAAGTTTTGCGCGAGCAAACATGAAAAATTAAACAAAAAATTAGCCCTTGAATGTTTAAATTCTTTTAAAATTAGAGTAATAATCGAGTAATTTGAAAAAAATCGTTCGCAAAGAAGAAATTAAATGTCTTTTAGAATCTTTAAATTTGCTTATTTATGACGAGAATTATTTACTTAACGAAAATAATTATAATTGACAAAATCAGATCAATTTTAAATTATAATGGTCTGAAGAAACAATAAAATAATACATTGAACTTATATACATAATTTTTGTAGAATATTTAAAAACACTTTTGCATTTTGTACAAACGAAATCATAATTTTAACAAGAAATGACAATATATTTGTAATTTTAGAATCGAGTTATAGTATTTTAGCGCATAAAACCATCCATCTTATAAGTTAAAGCGTAAGAACATGGTAATTGATACATAATATTTTCTGAACATACTAATTATATACCCGTACAAAAAAAATTAGCGAGTTAGATAGGTAAATATTTATACAATATAATGGTAAAATAATCAATATTTATATGATTAACACACACATGATTTACATATTGAAAGTTTATAAATTTATATCGTACCAGAATAAAAAGTACAAATTTTGTATGAATTAATGATTAAAAAATGCGATAAAACCATTATATTTTAAGAATTATGATTGAATATCTAAAATGATAAAGAATTATGGAATAGTACAATTACACAATGAATAATCTTATATGAGTGAAAATAGAAAAAAGGAACAAGAAGAGAATTTAAAAGTTACTTTAAAAATGTTTTATTTTGGTAAAAAAAGGTTTATCTTAAGAAGGCTCTTTCATGCAAAACACTAAATATAAATTTAAAAAATAAGAGCTTAAAGATGGGATAGAATACTTCAAATAATTTAACTATTTAAAATCTGTTTCGCCATATAAATTTTATTTATTATAGAGAGCAAATATAATTTTAAATATTTTTATAATATATTAGAACTATTTATTATATACCCTTCATTTTATTTTTTTTTAAAAAGACAAAATCCTTGCATTTTAATCTGAATTTACAGTAACGAATACATTTTATGAAAGTTTAAAGCGTCACTAGAACAATATTAAATAATAAAATATAGTTGGTGTTCTTCTAACTCATAGTTATAAACTTAATTATAATTATTGGTGCACTAATATAGGATTGTTAATTGCTTTGATGGTTCGTAAGCCCGAGTTCTGAAAACTATATTTAAATATAATGGGAAAATATGTAATTTTTCAACGACAGAAACCACAATAACGCAATTCAACATCAATTTCATGGTAGCATCGTAGATTCCTAAAATAATTAGGATTTTATTGCCTTGTGTTTTGACGTTAAGTGATTTTATTTATTGGCTTTAATTTGTCTAGTTTTTTATATTTCCCATTTATTTCATAGTTCAGATCCATATAAAATTTGAAATATTTTTAACCCCACTAAACCAATCGTATCTTAAATAGAAAATTAATGAATACTCGCCCATTAATTTAGTTAAGGTGTATTTAACTTTTTTATGATTAATTTCTGTGTATATAGATATTTAAACTATAATATATGCTAAATTTATTTCCTACATTATTACTTTGAGTAAATAACCAAATTTAAGCCTCAAAATATAATTTTACGCAATAAATATTTAAGAATAATAGAAATATGTTCCCGGAATTTATTCAATCGATTAATTTATGATGAGGAATATAAATATTTTACAAAAAATTTAAGAATAATGGCATTTAAGAATTGTGTTTATTTTTTGAACAATAAAGAGTTATTTAATTTAAACAAAAAAATTATACTTTGGTACAAGGATATCTATTTCAAATTATAAGTTACTTCATTGTGGTTATTTAAAACTACAATTTTCCCAAAATAAAAACTATCATATTTTTTAGTTATTTTAGATTTAAAGGCTGAATGTAGACATGTGATTTAAAAGAATAAAATTGAGGGATTGAAATATATTATTTGTGTTCAAGAATTGAATTTGGATTTTTATCATAACTATTTATAAGATTCAACAAATAATAAGCTAATAAGTAAGATTTTGTTGAATGAGCAGAAGTAAAGAAAATTTCAAAAATGCTAAAGAATTGTCTATATGGTTAAATGGAATTTATAGTCAAGAAAATCAACCTTTTAATAATTCTTTTTATTTTATCTGCTACAAACCTTAATCTATTGCCTAAAGTTTTTTGAATTTTGTACTTTATGGTTCAAAGACTTGAAATATATATAGCACTATTTTATGAGAAAACCTGATTTTGTTTTATTCAAATACCTTTTTAAGACTTTATTGCTTCATTGGCATTAAATTACACATATACATTTTTTAGGATTTAGTCACTAAATATACAGAAAAAGGGATTAAGTATATAAAAACTGATCCACAAAGCCAAAAAACCTTACAATTTCACAGTGTTCTGCTCAAATAGAATGAATGCAAGAAGCTAATTTGGCGATAAAAAAAGTCTATTTTGAAATACTGATATATATAGAATCGACATATGATCAACTTAAAATATGCTATTATCATTCCGAACCATATTCACGGCAAAATAACCCCAAGAAAAAATTGATAAATATTAAACCAAATAATACATAAAAAATTTATTTATAAAATATTTGTACATAAAATTTTATTGAAACAGAATATAAACCACAATATGGCACTATTGAGCTAAATATATCAAATATACAACAAATTAATATAAAATTTTAAAGTATTTGGTTAAAAAAATACACAGGCTAAATATATATTGACACCAAAATAAATAAGGCTTTCAGAAAGATATAAATATACAAATAGTGCCATCGTTCTGCTTTTAATATATTTATATGATTACAAGATAGCAGTTTATGTTTCTTAATTATAATATATATAAATATAAAAAAGTAGATCTTTCTTATTTATTCTAAAAATTAAATATATCAAGGCTTGAATTTGAATATCAATTTAATGTGACAAATAAAATATATAATGAATAATAGCTAAATCTTTAAAATATAAGACAAAATATTTGCATGCTAAATATTAAATTTCATATGAAAAGTTTTACCATGATTTGGAAAGACCGATTCATCAACCATCTTTTCATATTATTAACCAATAAAACATATAGAATTCGCATTATATGCATATTTTAAGATTTATGTTGACCATTTTGTAAACCTAAATATGCCAACATATTCAAATGCTCTAATTATCCTGATATCAGCACACAGATCATCACTTAACTCTATGGGTAGTTAATGGTAATCTGAAAAAATAAATAAAATATTCAGTATAGTTAAAATTAGATGTCAAAGTGATCTAATATATTTTATATATACTCTAATAAATTTACATCTGAAATATACTAGGCATTCAATCAATATCAAATTGAAATCGTTATCCTAAGTATTATACAATTCGAATTAAAAACGAAAAACGTGAAAAACAAAAAATTTTAATTTACTATACTATTGTTGATTTTTATTTTACTTTATTAGTATTATATTTTCAAAAAAATATATGGGACAATATTTACCTTAAGTTATTGTAAAAACTAGGTTCATTGAACATACAATTTAATTTATATCCATATTTTTGTCTCAAATTAGGCTATTATATATGAGGAAATAGTGTTTTAAAATATTTTTAAAATATATTTATTGGTGTTGTCGCTCAAATTAATCATTGAATAATCTAAGATTCCTAATATTGTGCCTTTTTACTAGCTGTAAACTTTAGCAAGAATTTTTATTTTATTTTAACAATATAATAGCAAGAAAATTTAACTAAATAAAAATTCTAGTCGATAAAAAGTAAAACAATATTTTAATATTATTTTATTCATAAAATGAAAAAAAAAATACTAAAAGACAAAATTTCTGAAATAATTTACAATAAAATACACTAATTTAATATGTATCAGAGAACCAAGCTTTAATTCATGAGATAAGTTGTTGTGAGCTAATGATAATGATTGCATCATGTAATCTTATTAGAAGCAGGTAGTTAGTAGTGATAAATTGGCAAAGAAACTTACTTACTCTAATGATCGAACAAAAACATAATTTACACCACGGAATCTATGCACCTTCACCATCGTGAACTGTATTAAATAAAATTCAAGCCTATATTTTATATCTATTTATAGTCTATTTTCATGTTAATAAAACCTTATCTATTTTTTAATTTATTTTTTCAAAAGTCTTAAAATATTTTAAAATATTAATAAATTACAAATAAAAAAATTAAGTTATGAAATCAGAATTCAAATGTATTTAAATTTAATAGAAATATTTTGTGATCTTTTTTTTGAAAATTCTGATATATATGCTGCAAATAAAAAAAGAAATGAATTATCTTTGAGAAAGAGACAACAATACTTTATAGAATAAAAATATAATATGATATTTTTTATAAAAATGAAGCATGAAACAACACATAATCCAAACACAGATAGACATCAAGATTATCTAGCTAAAACATGTTTTAAACTCTAAAAAAATAAGAAAAAAGAGTATCAAATTTTTTTTATAATTTTGAATTAATGTTTTAAAAAAATTTTTTTTTTAAAAACTAGACTATTTTTAGCAAAATTAAAAATCACAAAAAATAAGACTAAACCATACTTTATATATTTTTAAATAAATAAAAGGAATTTCTTATATTTTTGTTCTGTTTTTTTGGATGCCTACTTTTTTGAACATTCTGATTTAAAGGTAAAATACAACATACGGCAATTTCTAAAATTTAAACATTATATAAATAATAGTAAAATTATGTGAATAAAAATTACACCTAAATGTGTTTATTTTACAATAAAAATACAGGGATCTATAAATACATATTGATAGCAGCTATTAGATATGAGAAACTTTATCAGACCCTTAACTATGGAAATGAATAAGTTAGCATAATACTTTGCTATTTTAAACCATATTTTTTATGATTAATTTGAACTCTTTTCGTGAATGAAAAATAATAAAGCATTTAACATATTGAAAATCTCAATTCCAATAGTCAAAAGAAAAAAATTACAAAAATTGTTGTAAAAACATTTTAATATACCCTATGTAAAAAAATTCACTGATTAAAATATATAATTTATATTTTGAAAATATTCCATATTATAGAAAAAACTTATTTTTCTACATATTCATAGGAAACTAAGTAGAAGAGCTGATAATCTCTATAGGTTTCATATTATCTTCAATTTTGTTTTGAAACAAAATTATATTTATTATAAATTGCTTGGTATCTAAAATATGTAGTAATTTACAAAAAAAAATCATTACCTAAGCATTAAATTATATATATTCAATAGAATAAAATTTCATCTGGTAATTATATTGTTTAATTTTATTCAGGGGATTACAAACGGTCAAAAACTCTTTACGAATGATAAAGATTTCTTTACATTATTATTGATATTAATATATTTTTACCATATTTTATATTATATTAGCCACATAAATGGATTCTAATTCATCTAAAAATTTTAATGTATATATCTTGTAAACTCGCGAATAAATTTATATTGAGATGCAAAAAATATTTAGTCAGATTGCATTTTTTCTATATAAATTGAGATAAAGCATATAATATTATAAAATTCGATGCAGCTTTTTAAAAATAGAATACATATGATAAATTTTTATTTAGGTTAATTGGATTTTCAGCTATTTAAATTTGTTTAGATAGAATACATATATTATATTCAATGATAATGTTGTTTTTATATTTTTAAACTACGGTTTAAAATAATTTATATTTATAAAAAATGTATATGATCATAAATAAGTTTTAATGGGCACATTTTATATTTGAAGATTCTATTATATATATTGATCACTGTAATAATTTTATGTGTAAATAAAAACAAAAATATGAATGTTTCATAATTAAAATTTCAATAATAAATATGGTAAAAAGTAAATAGAAAATATACAACGGTTCAATTGGGACCATAAAATTCATTATTAATAAAGCCAGTATATTATCAGTGGGTAAATTAGTCACAAAGCTCACTTTGAGGAAATAGTAAAAAATTTGATTTCATAACCAATAAAAATTTTAGTTTAATGAAATATAACATAAATTAATGAACCATATCCCAAATTTTTGCATATTTTTTGAAATAACAACTTGAAACTATTAAAATTTATAATGCATCATAATAAAATATTTTTTGTCGGTTATACTTTTTTTTATGTCGCCCTTTTTATTATTCATAACACATAAAATGATTTATAAAATATTTATTATACCAGTCAAAAAAAATATTGATTTTATTCTTTTTTTTAAGATCTTGAATATTGCATAGACAGATAGAATGCACAATTTTTATAAAGAATTTTTTTTTATACTGCTATTAATTTTAAAAAATCTTGTTGTCTATTCAATAGCAATATTTATTTATAAAAAATTTTTTTTTGTCCGTTAAAGAAAAAAAACAGTCTATCTATTTAAGGCTATAAGATTTGTATCTTTATAAAAAAAAAATTTCTAATTATTCAATTGTTATTTTCCTATATTTTTTTTGCTACCCGTACAACATATTGTTTTAATCGGTCTGAAACGAGCTAAAGTTTTTCATTTATACATTTATTTTGTTTTAAAAATTATAAAATAGTAATTTTAGAGGTTCTAGTGCTAATTTTTTTTAGTATTATCCTATTTACAACCTTCTTATGCGTATTTTTTCACGAAGACTTAAATATAAAATCTTCTGAATCTTATTTTTTGTGTGTATGCTGGCGTGGGCACCTCAAACTTCTTTATGCAGGCTGTATTAGATGCATTATTCTTTTGTGGATAACGGGTTATGTCTAGTTTTTACTGGATTTTTTATATGCTTTTAGTAAAACAAGTTTCTGAACTACATTTAAAGAAATTGTTCAGCTGTAATATGATTATTTCAGTCCGATTAATAATAGTCATTTCCTTATAGCATATTAAGGAGATAAGAATTCGATTTTATGTCAAGATTAACCTTGGTTCTTTAGTTATTAAATTATATGACCATGCCTACTTTTTAATTAAGAATGATTGTTTTGATATAAATTTTTGAAACAAGTTTAGCATGTTTGAAAAAATATTTTTCTAAAGAATTCAAAAATTTGTATTTAGAATATTTTATGATTCTTATCTTTGACTTTTAACTTTCTAAATCAATGATATTACATTGCATGAATGTCTTAAATAATTATAGTAATAAGAAATAATAGAGATTAGAATCCTTTTGTAATTATATTTAAATACATCAATATTTTTTTTTGATAATTATTGTTGTAACATTCTATTAGGTTAGAACAATTTCTTCTTTTAAATTTTTACTTAAAATCGGAAGAAAATATTCGGAGCAGGTAATAAAATTGCTAGAGAATCGATAAGATTTAAAAAAAATTGACACAAGAAATCATTTTATCGATTTGAAACTATTTATTAAATAATGAATGGTGTCACAATCAAAGTTATTTTGATAGACCTAATCTATGGAATCTAGAATACTTGAAAACTAAAACCCAGACCACTTGGAGTTAAGATTGATATATAATTTAATTTTACCAATAAGTCACTATTATGATCAAATCTCTAAAATCAGGTTCTTTTAATCCACAAATGATCTTAAATAGCTTGATATAAAAATATAAACTTTTATAGATAAAAGCGAGTGTAAAAAAATCAAAATTTAATCAATCTATAAGTTTGAAAAGAGTTTCATTTTATATCGGATAAAAAATCATGGATTATTTTTAACAGCCGATATAAACCGCGTTTCATGTATCTTATAAATAGCAGGGCAAATATTAGATAAATGATATTTTTTATTGCATTGGCATCTTGCAGCCGTTACTTTATAAAATTGAGGAATCAAGAAAAATATTTAACAGGGCCGGCTATTTCTCTAGCCAAACCATATCTTTCGAAACCAAGGCATGGTCAGATATTTGAATTAAAACAATCTAAAAAGGATATGCGCAAAGTTGAAATTAGCGTTTTCAACACCCAGAATCTTTATTGGGATATTGCCGAGGGCAAAACTGATCTAATATATTTTCCGTACCACGGAATGAACAATCAAACATTTACATTAATTCCAGTCAATGGGCATGGCTCGTTTCTTATTGATTATAATGGCAAATGTCTATCTTACAGTAAATCCAACAAAAAATTCAAAACCAAAACCTGTGAAATGGATGATTCTTCACAAAATTTTGAATTTGTAAATGTTGATAATCCAAGTTGTTGTGAAACATGCGAATCGATGAAGGATGTTTGTCTAGAATGTAACCTTGGTACTGTTCCGTTATCAGAGCACTAAACAATGCGAATATTTACAGTTTTATAAATAAATTTTCAATACTGGATCATATCTTAATTTCATCACGAATTTATTAATCATTCCTGGTAGCATATGTATTATTTAATTTTTTTATCGCAATGTTTTAACTTTTAAAATAAAATGTAATAGGTTCGTAATGTTTTATTGTTCGACGATGTTTCAGCATGTTTTTAAATTATATTTTTCCAGCACGGGTAAATGTTCATCATCTTGATCTCATATATTGCATGTAAAATGTATGTAATAAAAAAATATGGATCCGAGGAATTTCTTACTAGTAGCTTCGATCCCATAAGTTTACCAACGTTTGGCCCGAAGGTAGCAGCCCATATCTTCGAAATAGCCCATCCAGAGAATGATAGCAGGGTAAGCATTTTTAGACTAGCTTGTGTTCCAAGAATGGCGATAATACCGGATGTAGTTCTCGATGCGACAAAAGAGAACGATAAGGTAACATATTTTAGCTACAATGATAAGCTAAAAAATGAAGAATTCATGGTGATAAGATATGAAGATGGATTTATATTGAGTAGAGGCGAAGAATGCATAACATATAATCGCGAAAAACAATATTTTTATGCCACTGCTTGCACGCCTAAACACCCAGAACAACTTTTTGAACTTGTTGAAAAAGAATGCAGCGTTTTGCCAGAAAAAATACCATTGGAAAGATTCATTGAACAGCCACCAGCTGGTCTTATACCTTTAATAAAACTTGATTAAAATTAATGATATATATTTAACGTTTTTTTTTGCAATTTAAGACCTTAAAACCCTTTATTAACAAGAAAATTTCATTCAAAGGCGATCAATAATAAATCTAGAATTCTAAAATTTAATCTATTCATTCAAATTGTTTCGAAAATTTTAATAAAAGTGCTTCATTTATAAATAATATATGCTACTTTTTATAAATACAATCTTTGGTCTGGAATATTTTATTAAAGACTACTATACAGATAGATATATTTCATCCGAGGAGAAGGGAAATCAATCTCCATATTTTTCGTCCAAAGGACAGCCAGATCTATTTGATATAAGTGATAATGAGCCTGGTATCGAGAATAGCATGATAAAAGTTATAACAGCAAAACCTTCAATTTACCAAAATAACATCAATCCAACTGTCGGTGAGAAGATGACATACGACGGATCTGTTTTAGATGTTAGTCCATATAAAAACACGGTTATTTATTATCCTTTCTATCAAGGGCTAAATCAGTATATGAGATTGGAAAGAAGTGATGTTGAAGGAAAATACAGAATTATTCATGACGGGAAGTGTGTTGGATATAATGAAAATGATTTTGTATTTGAATTAGTAAACTGTCTTGATAAAAATGTTCAAAGTTTTGCCTTGGTTCCTCCACAAGACTATCAAAAGTTTGATTTCAATGATTCTAAGCTGACCGAAAATTAATTATTAAAATAATTACTATACATATTACCTATTAAATTTTTTGGATTAAAAATTTTGCACTATATACATGATGGACAAATAATACAATATAATTATGTCCTAAAACTTGTTACCATGTTTTTACCATTTTCTTTGGATTTTCGAAATAATTTCATTGGATTTATATATTTACTATTATTCTGTTTTTCTTATTTTCGGGGGCTTTCTTTAAATACAGCTTTATGCTTGCATATACTTAAACATCATGAATTTATTTTAGTATATAAAATATAATTAGAAACAAGAGAGCAAGCTTTTTCATAATGAAAAAATCTTATTTCAAGCGAAATGAATTTTCAAAATATATTCACGGGATTTTATTTCTTCTATTTATCTTGCTAATAACTTGTAAAATTTGATGATCCCATATAAAAAAATAATGATACCAAGCGTGAAACTTCTATTATTTTAAAATAAAATTCAAAAAAAAAATTTAAGCGTAAAGACTTAGAATTTTAACAAATACTGGCTTAAAATTAAAATAAAGTAGTTTCATATGTTCCATTTTATTTTTTTTGATTATTATTTTTACTCGCTGAAAAATATCATGATTATTTTTGGTGTTTAACATTTATCGAAAATCTACTTTGTAATATTTTTTAAAGATTTTTGCTTGGCAGAAAACCTTAAATTAACAATATTTATGAAATTTGTGAATAATTTAGCGTTGAATCAAATATACTATTAAAATAAAAGCGTACATTATTAATATTGTTTGATGATCAGTTTTTTTTATCATAGGTGAGAGAAATTATATAAGCTTTATTCACTTAAAAAAATATGAAAATAGAGAAAATATATTTTTTATGGCATGCATTCGACAATTTTTAAACATATAATTTTAAATTTAACGATATAGAACTTGCATTTAGAAATATTATAAAGCTATAAATGCATAAAAATATTTCTTTCTCATGATTTGAAAGCAGCAAAATTATACTAAAAATCATAATATAAAATATTGGTTTATTAGTCTCACTATAATGATTCACCATATAGGAGATGTGCTTTTTGTTTGGATTCTAAGAATGAACATCCCTAATGCTTTATAAATATATAAAATAAAGAAAAACATTTTCATAATTTATAATAATTATCTAAATTATTATGAATCTAATGCAATACTGTAATTTTTATAAATTTAGATTAGATTAAAAAACCCCTTGTAAAATATAAAAAATGGAAGATAAAAATATTTCAAGGTCTATAAATAAATATTGAATCTTGATTTCTTTATTATTATAACTTGTGTGCAGTCTTTTTATGTTAATAATATCGAAATGTTGATAGTAGTGTATATCTGCATGTGTACTATAAAACAGGGTCTTTAATGTTAAAACCATTAGTATCATATGTATTTTTATCACAATTTTTCTTTCTTGTAGACTCAATTTTTTAGGCTATTGGCATTAACTTATTTGATTAAATTATTTTTAACAGCACATATCTTTAAGAATCATACTACAAACTAACATTACTGCATAAAAAAAATTTAATTTTTGGGTTTTAAAAACACACATAATTTACATAGGAACAACTTTAGCTACGCAACAGTATTTTTTAAAAAATCTAACATTCAAATTGTGTCCTTAGAAAAAAAAAAGTGAATTAATATAATTTAAGTGACCAAAAAAAATGTTTTTATATGATGAGATTGATAATT
This sequence comes from Rhyacophila brunnea, assembly GCF_057557595.1. Classification (NCBI taxonomy): domain Eukaryota; kingdom Metazoa; phylum Arthropoda; class Insecta; order Trichoptera; family Rhyacophilidae; genus Rhyacophila; species Rhyacophila brunnea. Next base: position 699,291 of record NW_028232783.1, read on the forward strand.
TTAGCTATATTAAAAAGGTATAATGAAAGAATCATTAATTTTTATATTTATAATTCTTTAACAAAAAATATTGCTCTATATTAGTTAAAATTATGTTATAATTAAAACACATTAAATCTAAAAATATGATGCAACTTGGATTTATATTTTTTCTGCCAGCATATTAGCATCAATTTATTTTAAGTATCTTAAAATCGTCTTAATGTAAGAAGTTTATTTCCTATCTTTTTTTAAGATCTTACAGTTTAAAGATTGATACAATCGTTTTTAACGCCGAATCTAGATTTTAATATTAAAGATTTCAGTAAATTTTTATGTTCAAATACTCCGAAATTTGATAAAATATAGATATTTAAAAGCCATACCCGTAATATTTTCGTGATAATATCCAAAAATAAAATGAAATTAAGAGCCCTAGTAATTTGAAGATTTAAATACCTATAAATATAGAATAATTAACTATATAATGATTTAATTCGAGAAATTTTTGCCTATTTTACAGATATGACAATCCATAAGACGACAAATATTTCATCAGGCTCTAAATACGACTGATTTTATTCCTAGATTTAAATTGTAATAATCAAATTTAGGTGTGAATGATTAAAATATTTTCATAATACTTAAAATTAGATAGTTTATTTTAGTGCTAACAGCCAAATTCAGATAAATAAGCAATTTTAGTTTGTTTGTTCAAAAATAAATAAATTTATGATTCAAAAAATATAACACTTAACAGATGGTGCATCCAAACAAAAACTATTATCCAATTTATAATCATCTATAATATATAATAAATACAAAATGATTACATTTAAATAATATTAAAAATTGAAAGTTGTGCAATGATTCTTTAAGAATATACTTATTCTAAAAATATAAATATAAATGCTTGAATACTTTAAAATAAATCAAAGCTGCAAAAAACTTAATATAGTGAAAGTAAATATTGAACTACACATAGAGTCCCAAAATACATCTTTTATTAAATATATAGACCATTAGAAATTTCAAAAAAAATATGCAGATTTTTCATTTGTCTTTTAGGTTTTAAGATGGTTTATATGATAATGTAGAAAAATACCGGATATTATGCTGTTTCTTCTGAACTTTATAGTATGCGTTCCAATAAAAATAAGGTTAGCAGATTCCGAACGTTATTTGCGGGGAAGCGATGGGGATAGTACAATAGCACATTTAAGCGACCATGAAAAATCGGATACATATGCGCATATATGGGATGAATCCGAAAATGAATATTTGTGGTTAAGAATAAATAATCATTTTGAAAAGGGTCTAGCTTATAGCATGGAAGATGATGCTTTGGTTATTGAGCATTCTGAAAATAATGAGGAGCAAAAATTTAGAATAATGCCTTTAGATCCTTTCTCACAGGAATATTGGATAATAAATAATAGAAAATGCTTGTCATGGCAAGAAACCGGGTACAAGTTTGTTTTAAGTGAATGTTATGAAAATGAAAACTTGCAAAAATTTAATATTGTTTTACAGGATTTAGATTTCTCTGCATTAACTTTACTTTCTGACTATGAGGATGAGGAGCTACATACATCTATAAATGAAAGGTCGGGATTAAAACCGTCCCACTTAAATACATCCGAAAAAGAGGCCAATATTACAGAGGCACATATGAAAGATGATGCATCGCAACTTGTAATGAATATTTACAAATTTCTTTATGATTTATCGCTTTGTTTCTTGGAGAAAGGAACCTGCAAACGCGATGGTTTTCAAATAGACAAAAAATCTTTTGGATATAGCGCAAATAAAAAATTTAATTCATCATATTCAGCTTCAAAATCCTCAAGCATGGCATCTTCTTCTAGTAACTCTACGAAGGCAAGCACTTCAGCATCTAGTTCTTCTTCAAAGGGAAAAATGTCAGCATCGGCATCCGGGAAGGCAAAAATGAAATAAATTATTTGCTCATTTAGTTTCAGAATTTTTATAAATTTACTTCGTTTAATTAAATGCCCTATGATAATTATCTACCTTTTGATGATTGATACGCATAAGTATTATATTAAGCTGAGACACAATGAGGAGTACTTAAGGGGTGTTGATGGTGTTAGTTCACCCCCGTTTTTTGATGGTAAAGATAAAAGGAATAAATTTGAAATTAGAAAATCCCCCGATTCTAAATTTAAGCGCAATATATTTATTGAAGAGTTCCCCAACATGGTTTTCGATTTGTCAGAAGATACTAACAAACTGATTTATTATACATTCTATGGAACTAAAAATCAAGATGTTGTTCTTAGAATGGAAAACGGCAAAAATTTATTTAGAATCGTCATGAATGATAAGTGTTTGACTTGGCACCCGGATTTGTACTTTTTAGAAGCACAGACTTGCTCTAGAAATAATGAAAATCAAAGATTTGAATTCATATGCGCAGATTGTATGGGGAAATCGAAATATAGAAACAACAAGAACCATGATGAGTCTCAGGGGTTCTATGATGAAAAAATAATGAGCACACTAGAAAAAATAAAGGCCATGTCACATGATATAAATGATTGCTTCGTAAATAATCGAACTTGTGATGTTCCGAAAACAGATAAGCCGATTCTTTGTCTTTCGCCTTTTGACACACCACTTGCTTTAAATAAGCCGCAAGACATTGAAAATCTTAATCCCGAAGAGGGTTTGGATGATAAAGAAGATCCAGCACATTTTTACTCTGACAGCGGAAAAGGCGAGGGGTCTGAACATGGAACATCGGGGGTATATGCTTCGCATGACGAAGCTATGTTACATGACGAAAAATTAGAACGGGAGATGGAGGCAGAATTTAACTATGAATCAATAAAATTGGAGATGTTATTACAAAGATACGTAAAAAGCTCATTTAAGATGCACTCTAGATTTGAAAAAAGTAGTTTAGAACCGATTGAAGAAAAATTAGTGCTAGAAGAGATTCAAAAATTACATGCTCTGCCAACATATTCGGATATTTTTAAACATGAAGATCAAACTAATGCGGATGATAAAAGAAGAGAGGAAGAAAAAGCAACAATTAATCAGATTCATGAAAAGACAACAGCGATGATGTCTATTCTAAAAGACAAATTGAAGCAAAAAGATAAAGAAGTTCTTCATGATGAAAAAAAACACGAAACGAAAGAATATAAGGAGAAAAATGAACCAGAAGAAGGTAATAGTATAGATAAAGCAACTATTGATCATTTAAAAGAGAAAGAATATGAAAAATTACATCATTCAAGCAAAAAAGGCAATAAAATAACTAATTTAAGTTTACAATCTGAAGAAGAAGCTAAGAGCACCAAAAACACAAAAATAAAGAAATTTGGAAAATCGGAAAATATTGATCTATCTTCAGCTATAAAAGATCAGCTAAAAGATGTAAATAACTTGATTGATTCGTTGACGGGAATAAAAGACTCGCTACAAACGGGCGCTGTAAATTTTAAAAGTTCTTCGTTTTCAAAGAAATTAAAAAATGAAATGACCAAAAAATCCTCATCAATTTCAAAATCACTTACTAGCACGAACGAACTGAAATAAAAATAAAAAGGAATTGTAATATAATTAAATTTTAAAAGCTCATGTAAGTTTTCATGTATCAATTAATTAAATGTGAGATTTACTTGTATAGAGACTTTCCCCTGATGGCAGGGTGACTTACATCATAGTACAATTTATTTAATTATTTTACATTCCTCTAAATAAAATCATTCAAAAAAAGTTAAAAATAAATGATAATTTATCATATTCTGTAATAAGGTATTTATTATTTAAAATAAAATAATATGAATTTTAAATTAATTTTTAACCTGTATGAAATGGTGGGAAATTGAATGATTGGTTATTTCGTCAATAGATAATTATTTCGAAAATACACTGAATATATTTCAATCTATCAATCCTGTCTCACATTATATTTTTTGTAAATAAATTTATAAAAAATTATAATGCATCTTTGACTATCATTAATATAATATACTAAAAATAAAGCATAATAATCCTATAATTACTTATTTTCATCTTAGTTGAGCGAATTTTAAATCCGGAATACCCATAAAAAATTAGATAAAGTTGGCACCATATGCTATGGAATCCTAATTGAAAAAAAAACAATTAAATTATTGTAAAATAACATGTTTTTACCGAATCTTTTATCAAAATTTATGAAGCCACATGATAACTTATCAAAGTTTGGAAGTATTTGATTTTTTATGCAGGGAGTCGAAGAAAATGGTTTACGCGTAATACCCACCGCTACGGGGTTACATCTTCATCATTCGATTTATGCTTTTGATTACTTGCATTCAAGAGTCATTTCAAGCTTTATCGGCGCTACAATCCAGTGTATGTTTAAAGCCAAAAGCTTTAATTGTACTGGTGGTTCACCTAACAGTTTTACTCTACCCACTACAGCTAAGAGGTATTTATTACAAGTTTGATAATTACTATTGCCTTTGCGTAAGGTGTATTCAAACCTTAATTATTTAAACAATAGATTCTAGGTTGAATATTTATTTCCTCAACCATGCCACCATATATACTAAGTCGAAAATGAGATTAATAATCTTCATTGAAATGGTGCTGTTAAGAGGTATAACAATTTACCAACGCTATAAATATAAATGATTGTGGTGAATTGCCAGTATTTGTTATTTTCAAACCAAACCGAACAGTACTAATCAATTCTGCCAAGCTGTAAGTTAATAAATAAAAATATCTTTAAGCTAATCTAAATTAAAAGAAGTAATGCCTAAGTCTATTACCGTATTTTAAATGTATTCAATTGCTTAGAGCTAATAAAGGCAAATATTAATAGCGTAAAGTGTAGTTTTATATATAATGATATTTTAAAGTAAATTCTGACCCGAATCATGAGGCCCTAAAAAGGTCACAAGTAAATTAAAGATTTTTCGATATTTTGGTCTGTTAAATTCAAATAAAAATTACTTTTATCATCATCTATATTTACTATGGGCGTTAATTTTAATTTCACGGATTTCTCCTTTATAAGAAAAGTTGATTGAAATATTGTATAATTGATTTAGACAATGTAAATACGGTAGTGTTTATTAAGGAATTTAAAGGTAAATAATATATAATCAAGTAAAAAACTAATAATTAGAAAAATAAAATTGATCAAAAAAATCAAAACCATTAAAAGCTTTGTTCTATCTCGTGTACACCATCTTTTAAAAAAATTAAATATCTTAAAAAATGGATTTTCATCTAGGTAAATATTATTATTGGAACACCAACTACTTTAAACGTAATTATATAAAAATTTCTAAATATAAGTTTTTAGATTTTATATTTATACAATCTTTTATATATATACTGTGAAATTAAATTCAAAAAAATCTGCAAAATATACAATATATGTAATTAATTAAGACCAAATAGTTTATTTTATATGGTGGCATTTATTTTTTCACCGATAAAATCCAGAAAAATATCGGATCAAAAGTAAATATGACTAAAAAATTAATTTTTTTAAGATGCCTCCTTACTTAGAACAGCAACTAAATTTACAGCACTATTGGACCATAAAAAATAGAGAATATTCATACTCTAAAAATGTGTGTCTTTTAATGTGTGAAATAAATGTTTGCTGGTAAGATTTAATTTTTATTTGATCAATATAATATACGAAGCAGCATTTCAAAGTATATATGCTTTTAAAACCTTGCATTATTCAAAAATTTCGAAATAAAAACACCATAATTATGTTCAAGCGACACGGGCTTGAACTATTTAAAAATAAACTAATTTATAATATATTGTGATACGATATTTACGTATGATATTAAATTGAATCCAGTTGATCAAAATTTTTAATATTTGTGCATTTCTGCTATAATTGAATCAACAAAACCCTCAACTTTGATGTTTATTCAAATTTACAGGTTAAATATCAACAATATACTAAATCCATGTCCTAAAACTGAAAAAATTATATATGTTTTATGTAATACTAGAACTAGTCTCGATTTTTTTATAAAAGAATAAACTGGTGTTTAAATAATGATTTTCATACATTCACATTTTTTTGAATTAATGAACATAATATATAATTTTAAATTACTTGTGTTGTCTAATTTTATAGCCTAAAATTACCTTTGGCAATTTTAAAAAGCATATGTATTTCGTGTAATCAACATACTGGTTAATAAAATGTCTTTTTGTTCGCATAATATGCTAATATTTTTTATATGTCAGTTTTAAAAATATTTATATTCTATCTATCATAAATTTATCGAATTTTTACATATAATTTTAGTGATATCATGTCTATAGATTTTATAAATTTATTATACAGGTATTCTTTTCGGTAAATATAAGTATATTCAAACTAAAGGTTTATCAACGCTGAAATATCAAAAAACTAAATCATTCATCAACATGAGCGATTATTTACATAGATATGGATTTATTATATAATGATTTGTTTTTATCAAAAAAAATTTATTATACCGGTAATCTGCTCTAAAGTTAATAAAATTCTAAATTTAAAAAATCAAAAAGGTCTCACCTAAATCATTAAATTTAATACAGCTGAAATGAAGTTTACAATATCACACAATTATGAAAGAATTTTTTGTTTGTTAACTGAATATGCACAGTTTAGAACAGCTATCAAAAGAAATATATCTTGAATAATTCGTAATCAAAACCATCTATGGGCTGTAAATTTTTCAAATATAAAAATGTAAAGTATCTTTATTTTATTATAAGAAGGAATAGATGTGAACCCCTGATTACGATATTCAAATGAAATGTTTTCGAAAAATATAAAATGACGTTTGTTTAGCCAAAAATATGAGATTTCTCTCTTTTTCTTGCCAATTGAAGCATATTAACTTTTAAATGTGATTCTTTCAATAAGTTTAATTCTTTTATATCTGTTTTCAAAATATAGTCCGAATTTTATATGATTCAGCTGTAAAAAAAGTTATGTAGTTCGCTTTATACACACTATGTTTATTCTTTCTTATAATTTATTTTTATAATACACCTGTATATTTTAATTTAATAATAAAAATTAATGAAATCAAGATAACAGATATTTAAATCAAAAATCAATAAACAAAATATCGATATGATCCCCAGGAATACGAATTGCGATAAAATGTCTTATATATTGCTTTCATATCACATCAGTATGCATAAGATGCTATGTTCAAGTTTTTTATATTTAAAAATCCTTTATATTTACGTTTTTATTATTTTGGATTATTACATGTATGATATACAATGACTATGTGTAAATATCCATTGTTGAATCATTTCTTTTTTTCTACTTAATTTTTGTAGGCTATCCTGTTTAAAAATCCTTTTCTATTTAATACGACAACTTTTTCGATTTTATCTTGCATAAACTAGTTCTATTTCTTTGTATATAATCAAACATTATGACTTGAAATTTGATTTATAGGCATATTAAAAACACCAGATGAATATAATAGTATCTTTTTGGGTTTTTGTTTGTTTTGTTTTTTAAACAAATAAAGGACCTAAAATATATTGTGATAAATGTATTTTCATAATTCAATTCATGAAAAAAACCAATAAGTTGATCTTCTCTAGATATTAATTTAGAAGAAAATATCCACAAAAAATAAAGAGATATATTTGCTTAAAAATAGTAAATTATGATCATATTGAGTAAAAAAAATTACTTATTTCAGATATTGATTCTTAATTCTGACCAATGCAAATGGTAGAAGAAGAATTTGGAAAAATGAAACATAATTTACCAAGTTTAATGTCATATGACTTAGCATGTTACCGTTTAAAATATTGCATTTTAGGTAAATATAAAAAAGAAAAAATACAGTATTATAATAGCATTCTATATGTTTATAATGTTCTAAAGTAATCATTTTTAGTCATAAAAAGGAATTTCTGCTCTTTTTATTATTTTATGAAACATTCAGCTGACTGTACTATTTCGATCTTTGATTTTGAGTAGATCAGCTATTATAGAGCTGAAATAGAATTCATATTTTCCATAATGTCTAATTCAAACACCAGAATAAAAAGGGGAAATATTTATTTCAGTTTATTACGATATCATATTGAATAACCGTAGCTTTTTTTATAGAAATAATGAATATAAGCAAAAGGGTGATATTTACATTATCTGTATTTCTCATGCTTATAGGTTTTGTCGTTACATTTATTGTATATAGATATATGACAAACACCAATTTAAAATATTTTGAATTCACCGATGAAGATAAAACTATGATAATGACAAATTTAAAGGATTTATCACACGCTATTCGACAAACTGATATTGACATGAAATCTCATAGCAGGGAACCACTTTTATCAAACTCAAATCTGGAAAAACTCGATTATTGTTGGCTTCTGAAAGAACTTTTTTGCACCTTAAAAGATGATGCAGATAAGCGGAATGCTATTCTAAAAACTAAAATTCCTCATGAAAACGTCTTTTTATTAATAATACAGAATTTCATAGTAAATCTTACAATTAAGAGGCATGTAGATTGTAAAAGATATGAAGAGCTTGTCATAAAGTACTTTTCAAAATCCAAAAAACTTAAAAATGATCAATTAATTCAAATTCTAAAAGAAGAAACCAGTAAATTTATATGAAAAAATTAAAAATCTGTTTTAAAGTCATAAATAATAGAATTATGCATAAAAAAGGTTTAGACTTGTTTACATAACCCTATAAAAACCATAAAGAGAATATATTACTTACTAATACAATTTTCATATCAAAAATAAAACTTTGAATCATTTTTATTCTACAAAAATTATAGCCTATTATATATATAGTTCCAAGGAATATTTTTGTTCTTACTACACACATCTAGGGTGCTTTAAGTAATAGTATAGGTATATAGAAAGCATAATATAATGGTTTTTCTATATGGTTTTATTATTTAGTCGCTATCAACCCTATGTGACTAATATAAAATTTTTTGAAGGTCATAATATTTAAAAATAGAGGACGCATATAAAATGATATTTTTTTTGCAGAAAAGAGAGTCTTTTACAAAAAAATTACACAGGAAGATTATAATTAAGAATAATTATAAATAATATATATTAAGTCAATTAATTGCAATTCTCTGTATCTATGGAAATTTAATTATGTGTTTATGCACAAATAAATGAAAAGTCCTATTTCAAATCGAATTTTATCTTTAATAAATAAAATTCGTTTTATATTAAATTTTTCAATTCAATTTATCCTGATATGGAAAATAATAAAGGGCAATTCATATTAAAGCGTCATAGAATTCTAAAATCCGATGATAGAGAATATTCACTTGCATTATTTTATTTCTTATCGGCTATTATATGCTATTTAGAGATGCATATGGTTTTAATCTCTGTGTTTATAATAAAGAAAAACTTTAAAGAGCACGACATTATTCTCATTATGGAATAAGATTCTAAATACAAACATAGAAAAAGATAAATCGAAGTGTATAAAATAAGATTTAGAACATTCTAATCTTTTGGTGTATCGAGCGATAGTCATTAACCTTCCTAGTAATTCTGGTAATTCGAAAATATACAAAAATATATAATGCCTTTTTATATTGACGTAATTTCTAAATTATAGGATGTTCTTTTAACTTAGAAAAACAGATTTATTATTCCATCTAGACAATTTTGCTTCTAATTTTGTCTATAGTAAATTTATTTTATCCTTCCCAACCAGAGCAGAAGAATTGACACAAATATATAGTTGTGTAAATACCTTTTACTTAAATAATATGCACAGAAAAATTTCTGAATTTATGCAGATTTAAGGAATATATTTTTTTAGAACAATCCATAATTCTTTTTTTTAAAAAAATAAACTAAATAATTAATAAAACGATATAAAATTTATCATATTAAAAAACCAAAAAATCACATAAGTTTTGTTTTTTATATCAAATAGCAGATGAAATGGCTTTTAGATGCTTTATAATCAGCTTTACCGAGAACTTTAGCTACATTTAATGTTTAAATATGTAATTTATATTTAAAAAAACTTGTCTGTAATTTAATATCTAGAAACCGTATTTTAAGTCAAATTTCTTTTATTATAATGATTTTCGGTTATTATTAAATCAAAAAATGTGATAAAATTGATCAAACTGTCAATCTATTTTATAACTGTGTTTTTTTTTGTTTTCAAGATTTTTTACAATTAATACATAAAAATTAGCACTCTTTGACACATTTATTATAAAATATGTGCGTATTTCTTCCTTTAAAACATAGAGAGCTATTTCAGCTGAGAATTAAACGCACTTTTTTTTACTTGTAATACCCTTGTGTTCAAATTTCGGTAGATAAATATATAGCCGTAAGAGTTATAATTATGAAGGAATGCATTGCCACCTGGGAATAAAAAGAAAAAACATAAACCTTTAAATGTTGTAGCTAAGAATACTTTTTTATTCAAGGCTAATTTCAAAACTTATTCGTTGAATCAAAATCTTTATTTTTTATGATTTAATCTAAAATAAACTCTTAAAGACATTAAAAATGCAAAGTTTGCGATAATTTAAAAATAAAAATTAATCAAATAAAACATTTAAAAGGTAATCTCATAATTAGAAACAAAAATAACGCTCAAATATTGATTATTTAGACATCTGTATATTTTAGACACAATTTTAGAGATATTCTCATGTTTTTTCTGTAATCAAGCGGTTATTACTGCATAATATAAAGGATTTTGTTTGAAGGTTTTATTTTATTACGCCAAAGTTATTATATTTTTTTCAAAAAATTATTGATATATAAGGCCAATTGGAATTGTTTATCTAAAACCATAAAATAGTTTATACGTATTTGCAACTAAATCTTTTTGTGATAATAAAATAAACATCTATTTACAATGCATAAAATAATTACCAAAATAAATGTCTAAGGAATCTAGAGAATTGTGTGTTAAATGTTTTTATAAATATGTTATTCACCGTCATCTTCTGATGGCCATTCAATTTACGTGGTTGAATGGTAATGAATCTGTAGATAAATTCCTTTCTTATAGAAATTAGAAAGGAATAAAATATTTACGTTAGTTTATCTTGGATTTATTACATAGCATAAACACGATTCTATGTGTTTTTTTGTTGATTAATATCATTATATTTAATAAAAATACAGTTAACAAGATCTTATTAAAATTGTTTAAAAAATAATCACATTTATCAATTGTTAGAAGATTATTTGATTATCTAATCACAAATTTTTTGTCATCGTTAAGAATTATAAAAATTAACTTTGTTATAAAAATTTAATTACATTTTTAGATTGGCTATATTTGTTGAGCTACAAATTAATTCGGTTTTATGGCAGATATTTTATTGGTAGTTAGTATCATTGCAGATGACATGCTCGTGTTCATATTTAAACTTTCTCACAAATTACATAAAATTTCAATTTTTTTTTATATACATTACATATTTAATTTCAAATTTAGTTCTACAGAACAAAAACTTTATTTATGTGTTAAATTTGGTTTTTTAATTTTCTCTTTTTCTCTTCCCGCATAAAGTGAATGGTTTTTTGTGGGCCCATCATATCTTTACTCTTACCAATATCCTATATTTTCATCTTCTTCGTTATTATTTACATGTTTCGACAGAATAAAAGCAGTGTTTATGATTAAAAAAAAATATTATTTTAAAACGGTAAATTTTTTAATTATTATGATGATAATTGATCTTTAGAAGATTAATATCAAATCAGAATTAGCAGGTGAAAAAAATCCCGCGGTTTGTGCTTATGTTGGGCATATTACAAATAAATATACTTCTAGAAAACCAAAATATTAGATCCTAAGGATGATTCTTTTTGAAGGCTTATAAATAAAAAGTCCTAAATAGATAAAAAAATAAGTATGAAACTTATTATAATTGATTTCCAACAAAGGTATTTATAGAATAAAAATATTTTTATAAAAACATCGAGTTTTAAATTCATAACTTCATGAAATAATATTTTCATGACTTTGAAAATGGGGAGAAACTTGGGATAAACAATAATAAATATTTTTAAAAAAAATTAGAATCAAATAAAAGTTGGTTAAAAAGGGTTTACTTTAAAAAATATCAATTAACTCTATTTCTTGTATAAAATAAAACCTTTTTAAATTAATTCCTTGCGCCAAATTCTGTAATAATAAAAAACATTTGTTTCGTGGTAGCATTCGGGTGGGAACTCTCTGTAATTTTTGTTACATATGAAAATATAATGTATTTTTTTGAATCCAATTTTCGTATGGGTATCTATTAAATTGGAATCAATAGCGAAAATTTTTTCAAAACTATTAATTCAATCAATTTCTAAAAAAAGAATGAAGTGAGGAGTGGCTTATGACAATGAAAATTGTGCATTTATAGATAAATAATATCTAAAAAAACTTATAAAATAATGTTCAATCATCAATTCTAAGTTTAGAAACATTTATTCAAATTAAATAATTTTATTCCATTTATCTATAGTGCAAAATTTATGTTTGTAATTTTAGTTTTTGTTCTCGAACGCAACTTCTTGATTTCCCGTGCCCCCAGTGTATTTATACTTTCGGCTATCTTCCCCTCTACATGTCTTCTTCAATACTTATCCTGCTTTCGAGACCTATTAATTCAAGGGTCTTTCTCAATCTAAAGGTATGCATATATGCCTCGATCTCGTTTGTGACTTCGATTTTCCCTGATAACTTTTATTATATTGTATCGATACTGTCTTAAGTTGTAACATATGGAATGATTTTTTTCTTGCATTGTATATTAATGACAGTTCTGATGCCAGCAGATCATATTTTCTCTTTTTTTTATGTTCTCAACTATGTTTATATTGACCGAAATGGCCACGCAAATTTGAATCGGAGTGATACAGTTATTCGTTTTATCAAAAAATTAAATAATATCTAATAAATTTCTTAATATAAACTAGGATTTTACTGGAAAGAATAAAAGAGGAATTTATAACACAATACTATTAAAATATTGAAAGAATATTCTGTTGTACGTAGTATCAAATAAAAAAACTAGAACACGATTATTGCGGGATGATTTTTTTGATATATCAATTTTTAATCATGGAATAATTTTTAAATGTGGAAATTCTATCTATAAACAAATATGGCTGTATTCTAAGCATACTTATTTCAGAAATAAACGCTAATAAATATTTATTATAATTTTATATTTAACTGGGAGAAATAATTTTTATCAAAATTCGATTTTTTTACAATGCTAGAATAAATATGATTGAAGTGCAGAATTAAAGAAGATATAATATTTAATGAAATGTTTTAAAATGAAAATCTCTTCTTCCGAGTAACTAAATAATCTTTTAGAAATATCGATTACATAATTATGAATTATAATTATTTAATGATTTTTAATTAAAGAGTAACTGTTATAAGAAACCAGTCACAAGTTTTTAAAAAAAATAAGTTAATATATATTGATAAGCATAAGATTTAAACACCATGATATAAGGAAAAAGCAATTTCTGTCGGAATCGTTTTTAAATATGGATCGTTAGGACGATTTTGTATAACTCGAAGAATTTTCTCCAAAATATGCTTTGTTTGTAATCAAAAGATCCCTTTATTAGAGTATAATTATAATTCTGATTTTTTACAGTATGTAAATTTAATATAAATTTTCCCTTTATCATTACATATATCAATACAAATTTTTAAAGTAAGATTACTGAATGTTTTTTTTGATAATAAAAAAATTCATAATAACAAAAAATAGATAAATGTATTTATTGGTTGTCTACACCTAATTTCTTTTTAAAACGTAACAAATCTTAAGACAACCCAAAATAGCAGACCATATGATGCATTATTACAAACTCTTTACAAACCTTCCTTATAAACTTCTAATTTTAAACGATATTAATTTAGCATAGTATTTCTCCCTATTTTTTGCACGTATGCCTCGGTTTTTGTTGTATTTTAGCTTCTTAATATGTGATTTATGCTATCAACCCGTAATTCCACCTTATGACAGATAGGATAATTATTTTTTTGTCTCTATAAGTAGCAGAATTTTATTCAAAAGTGTATAAAGGTTTCTTGGTTTTGTCTTTTCAAAATTTGTCTCTATCGATACTGATTATCCCCATTTCATAAAATTAAATTTTATTTATGTGTTTATAATATATGGATATATCTAGGCTATCATGTGAAAGTCTAGTGCTTTTTTTTATTCTGGTATTCGTCAAATCTCTACATGCTCCTTATCTAATATTTATAAATTTTTTTTTTATTTTTCTTGAATTTTTGATTTCCTATATCTTAGATGTCTTGAAGTGAACAAATAATACCGGGGATTTCTATGTATCTTGTAAGAATATGATATATTGTTTCGAGTATCGTCACCACTTTTTTTATAATATTACCCCATCTTCAAATTTTTTTGTGCCTACATGAATCATAATCAAGTTTAATATTTTTCCAATACTTTCTGATCTTTTATCGTTGATTATAAAATATATAAATCAACGGATTACGCTATACTAAAATTTACATATATTTTTTGCCGAATCATTCTCTCTTTCTCCTTATTTTGTATTTATCGATATTTAATTCCTTGTTTTATGTTCCGTCATCATTTATTTAATATTTTTGTGGTGCGTAATAAGTCTTCTTCTTCTATTTTTTAAATTACTACTTGTATTTTAGATTTTCCCTCTATTTGTATAAAACCGCATTTTTTCCATATCTGAAGCAATATATTTCAATTTTTTCCACTTTACTTCTGGTATCCACCAGAATCCTATCCTATTAGAGGCTTGAAGATGTAATTATTTATTCACCAAAAATTTCCATACGGCGTTATATATTTAGATAGTGGTATTGGAATTAATTAAAAAAAAGATAATAAGTATACATTTGTGAAGGCATTTACGTCTAAATATTAAATAAATTTCTCTTGATAATAATTTTTTTGTTAAATTAGATTTTTTTAAAATAAATTAAAAAAAAAAGCCGGAAAAATTTGCAAGAATAGTAAATACATAGCCTGTAACGCTCCTATTTATTCATCTTCATCGTTTCATTTGTATGAGTTGAAAATTGACACATTATATGTAATTTTTTGTGATTTTAGATTTATAGGTTTTCAATCCTATATATCCTAAAATTACATTTTATATTTGTATAAATTGTATTCATCTTGCGGATAATTCTGAATTAATAAACAATAACAGCCTTTTGTTTTATAATGTTGTTTGTTCAGCGTGTATATTTACCTTAAAATTTTTATTGTGCAATTGGCTAAATAACCCGTGTAATAATCAAATAAAACCTTGAAATATATATTATCGTTGCATAAAACGCACATATTTTTATTATGATCTCTTAATTTTTATGCCTCAGCTATATCTTCGCACTTAGGCTAAAAAGAGTCACACTATTCGTTTGAAAAACACTTAAAGATTGTAATTTCATTTGAGAACGATAGTCCATAGGCATCTCTGGTATTTAAAATTCAACATTAAATACAATTTTTTCTTAATAAGCGTTTAATATCAAATGGAGTGACACCGAAAGAAACAAATGTATATATTAGGAGAATAAATTCCAAGTGTTTGTCATTTAATATCATTAATATGCCATATTAGCACCATATATCTTTAATGTGCGTCTATAAATTTATATTTGAATGCTCCGTTAAATAATTGGATATTCGTGATCATTATAACTATAATCTATTTTGATCTAAAATTGCTTTATTTTTATAAATTATGCAACTTAAAATTTATATTAGTTTTAAATTAAAAAATTGAACAAATCTCCACTCAATATTTACGAAAAATTCGTGGGTGAAATACTTTTGAGCAATGAAAAATTTGGTTTTGTAATGATATAATTTCAATGTGCTTATTTTATCTGGTTTAATTATTTTTGTCTTGCCCCGGAATGATTCCAACGTGATATATATTCTTACCTTTGAAACTACATAAAATCCTTATATTTTGTGCATGTTCAATTTTTTTGACCCTAATTAATATTTATTAGAGCTTAATTTTTGCGTTTTACGTTAAATAGATTTGATTAATGTAATTTTACATACTAAATAAATTATTAAAAAATTATTAAACCTCGAATTTTTTTTACGGGTGTTATAAATGTCAGTATATATAAATATTTCAGTATAAGTCGATTAAACCCAGATACCCCACCTTTACCAGTTTACTTAAATTTTATGGCCAAATAATTTCGGCATATAAAGTTAAGATAAAGGTGTGGAATTCTATGATTATGCTTTGTAATTGCTTTTTTCTTCTAAAAAATTCGTCTTATCAGGGTTTGTGCATTTAATCAATAAAAGAGCAATAAAATCGGATTTTTTATCTATTTTCAGTGTTTTTTCGGTCTTATAAAATATCTCATTCCAGATAATATATATTTAGGTCGAAAAAATATAAAACTGATTGAATTTGAGTTTATTTAGTTGAAGAGATAGATCCAAACACCATTTTTGAAGACTTCAAATGCATAAAGTAGATATATTTGCCTTTATGCGCACACAGTTTTGCCATCTTAAATAAAAATAATTCTTTAAACTATAAAATTGCTAGATTTAATAGTATAAAACGAAAGACTTAGGATTTTATAATAAACAATTATAAATACAAATTCTATTCGGCAACATCATTTTTTTTTATTATTTAACTGTTCATTTATCCGACCTAGCTGCAGGAATACTGCAAAAATTGATAGACCATCCATTAAAAAATAAAAGCAATTATATTTTATGCTGTAACCTTTTGGCGCGATTACTGTAAGAAGGTTCAGATAATCAATATCATTGTTTTCATGATGGAGGTTTCCCCGAAGTAATTAACCGAATTACAAATCAAATAAAGCAGTTAAACTCTACTTTAATACATTTTAAATTTATAGAAAAGTCATGGAAAATAATTAGGCTTAAATAACAAATAAACTTTCTAATGATCTATATACGATATTTAGATAGATGGCTTCAATTAGTTCAATTTTATTTTAAAAAAGAATCAAATAATATAGGAATGTGGGCATTCCTAATTAAAAAATGATCAAAATCTATTTTTAATGGTAATTACAAGAATGGCACGATAGAATTAGCCTAAAAATTAGAGGTCTATTATAATGAGCTCATAAAACAATTTTAAAATATACCGAAGAAGATATATTTGAATATTTATGTATTCTACATGTATCTAAGCTTTTTTGTTATATGTATTGTTTTATAAATACAAATTTTATCAGTATAAAATTTTTCGCTAAAATTTGTAGTAATTCGTTTCCAAAATAAAACTCGATACCATATATATTTTAAGCCTTCGTGTAAACTATGCCAGATGAAACGAATCGCTAAGCAAATGATTTTGAGCCCTATTTCAGACTTCATTTAATATAAATAGTTAATTCTAACATATTGAATTTTAGTAACCTTTTGCATTTTATATAGAATATTTTTAAGTGTTTAGGTTCGGCATTTCTTTAGAAAATTTATAAAATATCCCCACTTTAGACAAGGTAGATTAGACCTCAATACATCCAAACAAGAATTTTTTTTTCATCAGAAGTCTTTATATTTGTCTTTAATCGCGTGAAAAGTTCTGAAGGCTTTATTATATTATTGATACGTATACTTATATACAAACATTAATCTTAAAACATATTTTATTTCTGTACGAATAATGCCATAAACAAAATGGTTTGCATAAGATTATAACCATTTATTTAATATAAATTTAATGTTAACCAGTCATTATTAAAAGCCAGCATAATTCCCTTTTAATGACACAGAGATATCCATCCAGTTAGAGTTTTTTGAATCAAATATGACACTTTAAATAAAAATAATAAATGAGATATCCATGACATAAAATTTAATCTTGGTAATAATAAATAAAAACATACTTTTTTTTGATTATTTTAAAGACAAATATAAATAATATATTAAAGTCTTTTTCTTTGCTTTTAATTGTTTTTATTAGCTTACTCTGAAAAAATCAGAAGTTTTTATAAAATTTTTTAATTATATATAAATAATCTTAAATCTTTACACTATTAATCATATAGAGTATTATTTTACAATTAAAACTCTAAAAGTTGGCATTAAAATATTATATTTAGCCTTTTTACAGTATCAATATATTATATGCTAATAAATATGTTAAAAAAAAATTCCTATGGATTGATTTTTTTTGCGAATAGGGTACGATTTAGGTACTATTTCATCTGCGCATTTTTTTATTTAAAAAATAGAATTTGATGAAAACAGCAATTTTTTGGATAAATGGATAAGTAAGCACATAGTTTCAGAGAAAAATACAAAATAACATCATGGTGATTTATTGGCAAAAATATATCGTAGAACAATTTTTAGATCGAAATATATTCAGAATTTTGTGATAAATATTATATAATTTTTTATTTTCTTTAAACGATAAATATTGTTAATAATCAAATAACTAATATTATTTTAGATTCATAGTGAAGATTTATTGATTTATTCATATGAAGATGATTATTTATCAAGTAATTTATTATCTAACAAATAATAAAGATTAAAGACTACCAATAACATTTGTGATACTCTATAAATTAAAATCCACTGATTACTGTCTGTTTTAAGATAGACTTCATATAATTTATTTATCATGGACCAAATGATTCTCGCTTTTATAGGGCATATAGCTTGCTATTATTATAAAATAAAGCTAGCTAATACAGAGAAATATTTTCGAAATGATCTTAATAAACAAAATTCATTATTTCTTGATGAGTTCAGTTCAGCTGATGTATATAAAATGTCTGTGGATAATAACACTAATATTCTCAAATGGTTTTATCCTGTAGAGCAAGATGGATTGGCATTGATGTATAACCACTCGGAGAAGCGAATAAAATACGAACCTTTTGAAAGAGCGGATGTGGAAGCCTTTGAACTTGTTCCTATCGAAATTTTTGAACGAACTTTTTGGATTCTTAATTCTGGGGAATGTCTTACATGGAAGGAGGGGGGAAATACATTTACAGCCGAGTCTTGCTATGATAATGAACCAAATCAATTATTTGAGTTTGTAGCCACAGATTTTGACTATACTAATTTAATAAACACAGATGCGGATTTTAATATTGATCAAGTGAGTGGAAAATCAAATAAAATGGATCCTAGTAGTAACAAAGACAATTATATGAAGCATATTGAAAAAGAGAACAAAAGCATTTTATTGACAGTGTACAAAATTTTATATGATATGAACATATGTTTTGGAAACAAAGGCATATGTCTGGCGGTTAATAAATTTCAAGACTCGCTTTTTTCATCAACAGAAAGAAATACATACAATAGACGTATCTCATCTTCGAGCTCTTCATCTAAATCATCTTCGAGGTCTTCGTCTAAATCATCTTCAAGTGCATCGGCTGGTTATTCGAGTAGTAATTCTGCAGCGAAGGCATCTGGAAAAAGCCTGGCTTCTTATTCATCTAAATAGTTGCATTGGATTATCAATTAAAACAGCTTAAAAAAAACTTTTAATTTATCGATAGTGTTTTATATCGGGCTATTAAATTTTTTTCAATAAAATTAATAATGATTTTATTTTTTAATTTGATATTTTGTCACGAGTATTTGATAAAACTTCTGGGTAGGAATCTATTTTTACAAGGACAAGAAACCATTCAAGGGCTACCAAGTGTTGGATCACGAAAAGATGCGAACACATTTATATTCAAGAAACTTGATAACGAGATAAACAAGGTGTTAATATATGTTAAAGACTTACCAAATCAAGTTTTAGACATAGCGCCTGGAACTTCAAAGGCTATTTTTTATCCAATGCATCGTGGTTCTAACCAGCAATTTGAGGTTGTTCCGATTGATATGGTGCGAGGATATCGCATGATACAAAAGGGAAAATGTCTTGGATGGGTTTCCGATGAAAAAATTTTCAGGCTAGAAGCATGCACAGCAGAAAATCTTGATCAATTATTTGAAATGTTGTGTGTGGATTGTCCTGGCCGCAAAAATACATTTATAAATTCACCACTTGGTCTTGTTGATAAAATTTGCGTTAAGAACGATCTTTTCCTTGATGAATCAACAAAGGATTTAATTAAGGACATAGGAAAATTAAGCGTAGAGATGAATAATTGCTTTATAGCAAATGGAACATGTAAATCTTTAGATAACAATCACCTTAAGCTTCATTGTTACTCACCATTCGCTGCTGAACCCGAGGTATCGGAGCTCTGGCCAGATCTGAAATACGATGTCAGACATCTTGATGACTATTCTGAAGAACCACTTGCCATAGTCGGTGATCCTGATGATTACATTCATCATAAAAGCTATTTAAATGATGAGGAGCAGCGACACATCGATAATGTTCATCCTGAGTATTATAAAAATCATTTAGATCCAAAGGATCACAACCATCAAAATGAAGAAATTTACCATGATAACCTCGAAAATATTGCATTGCCGACTTTAAATCCCCTCAATGAAAATGATTATAATAATCAGTTTCCAGAACCAGGCTATTTAAATTCAGCAAGTGATCTTATGCAGATGAATAAGGATCGCCTAAATGAGAATCAACCGCCTTATTCTGAAGCACCAAATAATCAAGAACCAACCATACAAGACCCAATCATAAAAAACACAACACCAGTTGAAAACCAGACAGCGAAATCAATCATAGATTTTCTTGGTCCGAGAATGGATGCTCTTAAAAACTTTAAACCAAGTTACTTTTAATTGGCTATAGTTCAGAATAAATATTAAAGCCATTGCTACAAGGTGGAAAAGATTATTTAATATGGCTTTATTAATGTAATAAAATATAATAATTATATTATATCTGTAAATTTTTTACTGTTCTTGAATGGAATCGAAAGAATTAGATTTATTAATGTTAAAAAACCTTTTTGTATCTAATCATAACACCTCTTTAATCCATATTCTATCTATCCATCATGATGCTCATGTCTGTTTAATTCATGGGTGTATTAGATATATTTTCTTTCTTTTCTAGTTCACCATCTTCTATTCTATTCATTTATATGAATGATTGGATAGTGTTGAATTTTTTTTATTCCTTAAGCTTTTAAATGTAGGAATAAACATTGAAGCTGCTACATATTAAAATACAAATTCAAAATCGAGTAATTCCATAATATAACGGTAATAAATATATTTAAAATTATAAATAAAGTATTATCGATTTATGTACAATTTTTATTGTTTTTAAACTTAAATTTAACTACTAAACATAAAGATCATATGATGAAAATATAGCTAAACCAGGGCTGTAATTTTCAAAACCTACTTTATTCACCGTTATATTGTATATTATCACAAAATAATTAAAACATTTATTATCATATATTTTATTAATTCAGGGAATTTTATGTATAAGTTGGCCATAAGCCCCCTACATTTAAAAACCTTATTTTTGCAAAGCTAACGGCGATATTTTAAATGTTTTTTTATGAAAAAAAAACCACGATATATCCCACAATCCATACATCACATTATATTTGCCATCAAATTATAGCACTTATATGAACAATATTAATTCTATATGACTTAATATTACTTATGAGATGGTGTTTGTAAAGAAGCAACCTCCTTTACTCATATAAGAAGCTTCTTATGCTAATTTTTGCAAAAATATTTTCATTTTTATTGAATTGATGGTATTTTTTTGCGGCCCATTAAATTTAAACTATAAAGAGGCTTTTTATTTATTTATTAAATTTAAATATCAATTTCATTTAGATATGATAGATCCATTGTAAAAAAATGACCTCTAAGTACATAATCTACATAGGTATGATGAAAAAAACAAATATTTTAAAAAAATTTATAAAAGAAATATCAAAGTAATATAAATTTAAAATTAAGTTTAGTATATCTTTTTAGGCAATTATAATTGATTTTTTGGCATCATTGGCTTTTTTAGGCCCTCATAAAATATAACTAACTTATACTTCAAAGAAATTTTGAGAATTTAGAAATTAAACATAAAATTTTTCGATTTTTTATATAACTAAAAATTCCAATTTTTGACTATAATATTTAGATTTACAATATTGGGGATTTAAAATCATAAATTCATGATTTTTTTATATATTTATATATCAACATGTAATTAACATTTGCAACATATAAATTGCGATAAAAATTATTTGAAAATAATTAGAAATCAATTCTGCACAAATAATTAGATATATTGCCTAAAAATTTAAAACTATCCGTAATTGTAAAATTTTGTGTTTCAAACAATTTTTTTAATTGTGATATTTTCAATTTTTTCTTTTTTTTGCCCAAAAAAATATAGAATTCTTTAAATTTTCAATAAATCTCCAAAAATTTTATTCCTATCAAAATTTTAGCTATTTTGTGATGTTTATTCATCATTATAGGCTGGTAATAATCATAAATAGAGTTTATAAATTATATTATCTATATATATTTGAAATTGTTTGTTTGATTTTGGTTTTTAGATATTGAAATATTATCGCCTAACAAATTAAATTCACCAAAAAGATGTTTTATAAACTTAAATATTATTATAACCATTTAGATTCATTCATTTCACACATATACATCAATAGAAAAATTGTAATTATCTTTATGTAAAACCTTCGATTTAAAATCAAAAAAAAATTATTAAATATATTTATCTATTTCAGCTTTTGTAAACGAATTAAAATAGGAAACTATCAAATATTTTTTACACAAAAATTATAAAAACTAATGTAATTATATGATGAAACCACTATTTTGGCCTATAAAATTCTAATTTGTAATGACTGAACTTTATAAAGTTTTTTCAAATTAATTTACAAAAAATTGTATACACTATATTTAAAATTCTTCATATATAAGTTTTTTTATATTTTTTATGGCTTCATGTGGAAATCAATCCAGCCAAATAAAATATAGATAGAATTAAGAATCTATGATACTATAAAGTCGAAATATGGAAACAGAAAAAGAATACTATTGGCTGATAAAACAAGTTTAGGAAAATAAGCAAAAACTTAGCTGCTTCAGACTACGAATTCAAAATTATAAATAGCTGTAATTATTTTTTCAATTTTTAAACACACACAAGACTCAACATCGAACAGTTTTTTTGATTATATAGAATACATCCGTCAATTTTTTTGTTGGTTCTACAGTCATTATATATCCAATAATATACCATTATTACCCAGTGGAATTTTTTATGCTTTAATATAGAGTTTTATCAGTTTTTCTTGTGATCTACAAGTTTTTAATGGAATCTGTGTTCACAAAAAAAAAATTTAACTGTACTTTTATAAATTAGTGTTTATTATGGGGCTTTTGCATTATTTTTTTACCCAAAAATGTAAGCTAAAGTAGATGATATTTTAGAGAAATAAGACGTGCAAATAAGTTATTTTTTTATTGTTTTTTTTCCTTTCTATACATCTTAAACCTAGCAGCTGTTCTTTTTCTTATTTTATATTGTCGCTTTTTTTCTCTTCGACATACATTTAAAACTGACCCTCTTTCTTTATTATTCCATAAATTTTGTTTATGATATTTCTTTGAACAACTCTATAACTTTTGTGACAAATTTTTTGCTAACACCAGAACCTTATACAATGATTTTGTATGCATATCTTGCAAACGACAAAAAAATGTTTTTATTGCTGATTTTGGGCTTAGAAAAAAGCCATAACATAATTAATTCATTTATAATTAGATTAAATCATTATCAGTTCTAATATCTGCATTTATAAGTTTTTAGGCTACATTTTTCATATATTTTTTTGCTTTTTCAATATAAATATGTAATTTAGTAAATATTATAAAATTTATCATTTTTTTAGTAAAAATATTTCTAAATTATGGTAACTTCCTTTTGTAAGGGTCAAAAAGCACAAAATTTTAATAATGAAAAATATATAGGATATAAATTTCAGGAAAAAACACAAATATTACTGCAATTTTATTAAAATCGCTTTCTTGTCGCTGATTCAAAGGATGTAGTTTGATTATTAGTCGAAGTTTAAATTAAAAGAGCCTATAAGATCATTTAAACAACAATAACTGCAAATATCACCGTTATTCTTTAAATATAACAAAATTTTTCGTGAACTTGCGCGTAATATAATTTTATACGCAAATTTATCTATCTATTGTTTAAATACAATACAAAAAATTGAAAAAAGTTATCTATTTGAAATTTTAACTTGACAGGCTTTAATTATATGGGGTATCTTAACTGATGTATACACTCACTAAATTTATCTAGCAACATTCCCTTGATTACTATTTATTTGATCATTTTATAGAGAAAATTACCATCTATACCTTGAATTATTATTAATAAGCAAAAAATTCTCGACAGTTCTTTTATTAGCTCTATTTTTTGATGTGGTCTTATCACTTGATAGATGATATATTAAATTTTTTTTAAAAAAAACTTTCACTGTAATATTTATTTAAAAAGTATCAAAAATGTTGGATGAATAATATTTTATGATATTTCAGTGGCTAATAAAAAAAACATTATCTTTTATCACATTTTCATCAAAAAAAAAATTTTATTTAATTCTTTAAGCTGTTCATATGATTTTGTTATCATAATTATGTTCTAAAAGATAAAAATATTGATTGATTATTTAAAGTGAGCTTAGTATTATATATAAAGAACTTTCGATTAGGACTATAAATCTGAGTAGATCTGATCGGCATTTCTCCACTTTAAAATTAAATAAAATCCAAAATATTTCTATTCATCTTAACACAGCAATCTTGTAATGTACGTACATAAATAAATAATAAATTAAAAATTAACGTAAATATATTTTCTGCAAAGTAAATTGTATATTGAAAAAATAAGCTATAAAGTATTCAAATTATGCAATATTAATATAATAAAGTTATATAGATCGTTAAAAAGAAATTCAAATATTTATAGTCGTTACCAAAAAAAAGACCAATTATTTATCACAGGAATGTAAAATCAAATTGTAATTTAACCTTCTGTCTTTAATCATCTAATTACCAAATCCAAAAACAAAAAAAAACATTCTTAAGGATTACTTAAATTAAAAAAAATTATGCGTGACATCTTTTTTTATTGGTAATTTCACATTTTAATTTACGTTTAATTTCATTATTTATAGATCACTTGCTCATGGGATTATTTTGTCATAGTATTCGTAAACACATGTTTATGATGTCCAGTCCCATATTTATAACTAAAACTGCACCTATATGAACACACGCAGTGTCTGTCTGTGTATATCGTACTAAAGTTTCGGAGCTGCATGTAGACTTTCAATAAAACGATTAACTGTTCTTTGTTTTGGGGTGACATACATGAAATTTACTGCCTCTTGAACAGCAAATACTAGATATATAAAAACAGACTCTATACACTTAGGCAAATCTCAATTATTTATACAACCCCATTCCTCTTTTCTCGATGTGCACGATCCTTCAAATAAAATAAAAGGTCTTTAAGAAGTTCAGTGGAACTTTTTTAGACTATTATAACAGTTTTTTTCCTGTTTTACTTCATTTGAAATAGATAATGGCTAAATTGTATGCCTACACCGGCCACTTTTGAGATTTCGGATCACATAACATAGCGACGCTGGAAATACACTATATTTAATGATCAATTTAGAAAATAGCAAACAAATATTATTATAAATATATATAAATTTAATCAAAAAAATAAGGGTAAATTTTTTTCATGCGTGTAATTTCTTTTTATCATGAGTAAATTACAAATGATTATTTTTAAAATTAAAAAAAAAGTATCGATTATTTGTGACATCCTTTTCTGTGCCTTTATCTACTCTTTTTGATTCTTTTTCATTTTATTTTCCCTATATTTTTAAACAATGGGCTGGTTCTTTTACTTCGACTTTATTATAAATACTTGCACACACATTGCATTGTGCAAATAAAAAAATTTTTTGCGTAATTATCAATTATCATTAATAAAATAAAGTCGAACTATATGAGAAAACTTTTTAATTTTGTATTATTTTTATGTTAGTTTAAGGAACTCAATTCGATATTTTTTATCTGTAATCATTATTTCGTAAAAAAATAATTATATTTCTACAGTGCATTTCGATTACTTGCATTAATGCCTCAAAAAGCAAAGAATGTATTTATCATGGTGTCTATTTAAACTTTATTTTTAAGTTTGATCTGTTTGCATCTTCATGAAAATCATATTTATATTATATTTTATTGAAATTTATAAATATAGAAAAGTACCCTAAATACCACTGATCATCCCTTTAATCCTTTAAACCACCAAAAAATATTGCGTTACTGTTCTTTTTTCATTCTTATTATATAAATAGTTTGTTATTTTTGGTGTTCGTATTTGAATTATCATTATATTAATTTCCTGGGTGGGTCTTGGTAAATTAAATCTAATGCCGTTATAAATATTCCTAAATTTTCCATGTAAATTTCAATTGTATTTATTGATTTTTTCTTAATAATCTGCTTCATATGTAATAACTTTTGTATGATATATTACGTAAACTTACTATTCAAAAAAAATTAGGCTTGAATTCGTATATCTAGGGAAGCTTTAAGACATATTATTACCTGTAATTATTTAAAGTGTTAACGGTGATGCATTTATTTTATTTCACATTAATTAATGGCTAATTTATTCTATAAAAGACGAGAAATAAATTTCCTATAATTTCACACTACATATTCACCCTATGATTATATTATGATGCAAAAAGCGATTATTTTAATTTATTTAGGGGTCATGAATTTTTGTTATAGAAAAATTCTTGGTTGTAACTCAAAAAAAGGTAAATTGTAAATTATACAAAATAAAAAAATACACAATTTAAGTAACTTTCATGTAATTTTTCATTAATTATAACACAACGATCAAAGATAATTTAACTGTAAAATCACATATAGCTTAAGAGCAATTACTATACATATATGATTGAAGTTGTTTAAGAACTTATATTTTACTTTAATAAACCGAAAATCTCATATAATTTTATGGTCAAATATAGTTTAAGCGGTATTGTTCCATAATAACAGCTTTTTTTGGATATATATTATATGCTGAGCTTATTTTTATACTAAAAAGATCTTATATGATTTTTTATATTCAAATACATTTTTATCTCGAAAAATTTAGATAATTAGTACATGGAGTCTATAATGGATTTTTGTATTTATATGTAAGCTATTTTGTTAAAAGAATAAAGCAATTGTATTTAAAAATACGTTTCTATTTTCTTAGTCAAAAAATTGAAGTCTACCAGATTTCTCACCATTACTTTATGTGGTCGAAGAAATTAATTCGTATAATAAGACTAAACGAAATCCTCAGGATTTCTTCGATTTATAATTCCCAAGCTTATATGATTGTTTTTTATGCAAATTACTGAAAATTTACGGACATAATTTTTTATTTTAAAATAATTGTTCACTTTAAATCAATTGAAATGCAAAAAGATAAAAAGTGGTTTTCATCACTGTAGAAGCTTTCTAATTTCTATGTCTGTACCATATGAAGGATCTTCTCTGTTTAATGATTTCGCTTGTTCAAATGATTTGTTTTTTAAATCTTTCTGTGTGATTTTATCTATTTCTTGTTCCGTTATTATCGGGGTTTTAAGGCTGTTAACAGTCGAATCACTATACTTATCTTTCTTATCAAGATCTTTTGCCTTGCAAGTTGAATCCGGTGGATTTTTTTCATCTTGCACTAATTTTTCTTTCTTATTTGAAAAATCTGGAATTGTTTTTTGGTTTTTTATATAATGCGCAATATTAAAATCAGCAAAACATACAGGTGAATGACTTTCGGATAAATGTTCATTACATGTATTATTCACTGTCATGCATCTTGAAATATTTTTTGCCATTTTTTCTATCTCAATTATTCTTCGATAAATTTCTGTATCCAATTTCCCATAAAATTTATTGAAACCAGTTAGTTCTTTTTCTATACTACTTTCATGTGATTTAGTTGTGAGATTTTTCATATTAACAACATTGTTTTTTCGAGGAAGAAGGTTCTCTCCACTATTTTGTTCTGTGTTTATGAATTCAAACATCTGCCTGGGAGAATCTTTATCACATTTTTCAGCTAATAACTGACCATCCATCTCATTCCTGGATAAACATGCATCTTCTACTGCTATCTTATAACAATTTTTGTAATCACATGGAATAATTACGAAGTTATCACAAGATAAATCATTTTTTTCTATGTAATAAAGACCCCCTTTTTCCTTGGAAAAGCACAGTCTAAATTTTGGTAAATTTCGAATTCTAAATGATTTTTTGTGATTTACCTTTTCATTAATTGTAAATTCCACGACCATATTAACCAAATTTTTATCTGTTGAATATGGGCTAACCTCTGGTACCATAATATAATCATTTTCTGTGCGACATGTTTTAAGCATAAAAGTGTTTGATTGTGCTAAAAAAATCAAAAAAAGCATTCTCTCACAAATTTTTATCGTAGATAAAGTTTCCTGAAACAGAAAAAACCATGTGTTTAATGTTTAAATGAACGTATAAACTTTACACACAAAATATCAATAATATAACTTGAAAAATATTTTGATCGAATCATATTCTCTTGATTTTTTTAAACAAATTAAGTTGGATCATGCGAAAGTGTTTTCAACCACTTATTTTATTTAATGATCATCAAGATTGATTTATAAATAAAATAATTCAATATTGTTGGTCCTTTTTCTAATTTAATTAAAAACAACAAATATTGTTATGCTAAGAGATTGTTTTATTCGCCAAATATATTAACAGCAATAAATTTTTAATCTGAAAATTTTTTACTGTATGATAAACTCCCATATTATTTCTAGTCCTGATTTTAATGTCTGTAAATTATACAGAAAGCATAAAATGCAAAATTTTTAAATCAATCTTGATAAGTAAACTAGAATTATTGATTATAGATAAGAAAATAGTCAAGAACTTAAAACAATGTTGTTTTGAATTAAACCGCAAACCATTAATTACATTTTATCTAAAACATCACAGCATCAACAACCCAAATCCCCTAAATTTTGAAGAGCCTAGTTTATTTTATTCAGATTTTTTCAAAAAAAAACACAATTTTCATACAACCTATGCTGTTCTTTCAATCATAAATTTTTTAAAGATATTTACACCATATTTTTCTATGATTTCAAGGCAAATGTATAACAAAACAATTCCTGGGTGGTAAAATAATTTTTCAATTCCCGTTAAATATTGATTGTATTACAAAATATAATGAAACAATATTTTTAGATGAATTTCTAAAAAAATACAAACAAAAATGAATATAATTTTTATAAATTGCTGTATCAAAAAGTTATAAGTTTTTACGGATTAAATTTTTAATTTGGCCTGAAAATCATCATCATGAGCTTAAATTATAAAATATATAAAACTCTAATTACGTATTTTTGTGTTTTATAGGAAATTATAAGGATAGCTTTCTATATGATTGTATAATATGCCCACAAAAATTTCTTTTATTACACAAACAAATCTTAATAAACACAAATCGAATATTATTTATTATTGAGAAAAGTCTCTGAGCATTATGATTTTTTTTTGTTATAAAAATATTATGTATACCACTTCAACAATTTTAAAAGTGTGAATATAAAAATGATTTATTAGAATTTATTTATAGTTAATATACTTATGTTTTAATGCGCAAAAAATTTAGTTTAAAATAAAATAAATATATTACATTCTGAAATAGTATAATATATTCCTGATCTACACTTTAAAAGTTAATAATATCATTTAAATAAAAAGTAATTTTTATTGGGCTTAAAAATATTTTATTTCCAAAATTAACTACTATAACGTTTTATGGCTTATTTATACAGTTTCGAGATATTTTATATTTATTTAATTATTTTATTTTTGGTTTTTATTAAATATAATATAAGCACAAAATTTATATTTATCTTAGATAAATATTGCACATATTTAGAATACAAATTTTAGCTGTCTTATATAAAATTTATATATTTCTGTTGAAAATAAATATCGATTGGTTTTCATCTGCAATTATTGCAGATAATACAAATTAAATATTAGTAAACTCGGATTAAACAGTAATAATACGTCATCTAGCTATTCGACTTTAATTTTTCATGGTGAATTATCTTTTACATATAATAAGCAAATTTTCAAAAGAATTACACATCCTTTCTGCATGAAGATTCCTTAGAAAATTTCGTAGAAATCTCTAATTTTTCATTCCAAAAATATTAATAAATCATTTTAAAAAATAAAATTCGTTTATTGATCTTTTAATAACCTTATTCCTTTCAATTTATTAAAAATATATTTATATATGCATTTTTTTTGTGCATGCTTTATTCTTTAATGGTATCTTAATTTTTTAAATACATAGATTATAGTACTTTATGACGAAATAATCCCACATTTTGTGCATATGTTTATACCATAAACATATGTATTAGATATTTCTTCCTTTAGTAGATTATATTTTTTGTAAAAGATCATAAGAATAATATTAATTTTTTTATTTCAATTTAAGGGGTCGAATTTTCCTGCTTATCATGTCAGGGAAAGCCTGATTGAAGATTCGAAATACAATAGCCTCATCTTTTTGGTATTTAAAAATGAAATAATATTTTAATTATCATTTTTTCTTCATAAAAAATCATGAAACCATATTTTTCGTCTACTAATCATATGATTATATTTATAAAAATCATTCACTCTGAAAAAAAGCTTTTTGTTATACAAGTTCGAAAGCAATCACATCCGGTTTAAAAGATGTTATGTTTTTGCATATAAACTCTTTTTATTACAATATTTAGCAAAATTTTTATAAATAGGAATTGAAATGACATGTATTTTGAAATTTTATCATAATATCTTTCTTTTATTACAGAAAAGAATCCCTTTTTTGCCCATTATAGTTAATAGTATGCTCATTTCTTGAAATTAAGTAAGTGCATTATTTACTTATTATTGAAGCATAAGCAAGCCACTACTGACCCATATTTTATTTTCATGCGTTCTTTATATTATTCAGAAAGAAATAAATTTTATCATCAAAAATCAATACCAGATAATTCTATGCCTGGATTTTATCTTGATAAATTTATATTCTAAATTTTGTGGCTGTAAATGCATTTAATTTTTCTAAACTCTCCTCAAAATATGATTTTTATAGAAAGTCTGGTAATTTTTATATTATCGCCTATATGATGTAGCTAAATAGTAAGATTACATGTTCTTCGATTTGCTAAAATAGTTTTTTACCATTAAAATAATATTTTGGGTCGGTTTGGCATGATTTTTTTCAATTATAAATGGATTTTTTACGATTATTCCCGTTATTTATAATCTTTTTTTAAACTTGTGAGTTGCGGAAATGCTGGATTGAATCGTCTTTTTTGCATAGCCTAATTGATTTTTACCAAAAAAAAGGCACTCAAAACATTCACATTATTCGAAATTGTAACGATATCTTTAATTTATTTAATGGTTAAAGGGCCTGAAAAATATTTAAGATTAGCTAAATATCTTTCTTGGTTGTAAAATATAAATAATGATGATTTAAGAAATTTTTTATTTGAAGCTGATTGTTCTGTAATTTTTATGTTCAAATTGAGAGATATAAATCAAAAAACCATAGGTTTTATAGGTAATGAATATGAGTCTGTGTTTAAGTTTTTTCTCGAAAAGGGGTGTGGTTGACCATTTATTAGAAGCTCCTTTAGTTATAAATGATATGAACCTTATGATCTAATTGAATTGGTAAGCGGGATAATATTCTAAAAATTAAAATAATATAATGCACATGATAAGACATAGTGCTAGAAATGCAAAATGGGTTTCAAATCGTGTTTAGTTGAATAATGCCATCATTAAATGTATATCAATAAGATATCTTTGTAGGTTCTAGTTTATTCATACAAATTTTTTGTAATTTTTGAAATTATCTTGAATAATAATGCAGTTACATATTATTTGAATTCTAAGGAATGAATATATTTGAGTTCAATATAATGTTTTGATTTTGATTGATCTATAAATTCCAGGCAGAAAACTCCAATAAATAGACTTATGATAGACGATGATTTTATTGGCTAGCCATCCACCAATTGATTTTTTTGTTACTTATATAAAATAATAGGCCAGGCTGATCGCTTATTTATTAATAATCTAAGAATTTAAGCAGATACCCTGCAGTTAATCTTTAATTTTTATTAAAATCATTTCATGGTAATTTAATCAGCACTAACATAGCAGAGGGAAAATTTTTGATGCGATGTTGGGCTTGAGTTTTTTTTAGACGCAATAATATATTTATAGTTCGTCTTTAACTTTTTTTCCTGTTAATTTGTCGATTTCTCATTATATTTTTAGGGTTAGTGAATAAATATCATGGCAATTTAAGCATGATATGAATATTAATCTGCAAAATTGCACCTTTTTACATAGTTTTGCACCTTCAAATTTCTTTAAATGATTGTTTGTGGTTTAATTTAAATAAAATATTTTTCTTAACCATTTAATCTGTTTTTTTTATAGAAAATATGTGCACATTTAGCTAACTTCTATAAATTATGAATATGTTTATTTTGTCGAAACAATATTATTTAGTAAAAACTATAAATTCTTGGTCGTATTAAGGTATACACAAATACGAAAAATCATATTTATGACAACACACTGGACCCATCTAGTATAGAACAAAATAATTTCAAATGCTGAATAAAATTCCTTTAAGAACTCTTATTAGATAAATTTCAAAATTAAATTAGCAGATGGATTATTAGAAAAAATAAATATTTTTGTTGTGGATAATAAATTCGGAAATTTTGTGTAAAAGAATGTTTTTGGTTTACTTAAAAATCATAAGCCGTAGTTTAAGCAATCTAAAAAGCATGGAAAAAAAATATATTATTTACCCCAGCAACAAACACTTAAAATCAAATACAACCAGAAATCCTTATAATTAAATTTTTACGCTATATCACAATATATGCGCGTTTTTCTGGTACAATTCTAACTTATAAATAACTTTTGTTTTTATGTATTTGAGATATGATTAATCATTTTTCACAAGGGGACCTAATAATTTGTAAATGTTAAATGTATGGGCGATTTACTGATATAATAAGAGATCTGATCGCTTAACTATGGTGCATCATATCAGTATAATACATGAAATAAAATATAAAAAGGTTGAATACGTTCTAAGTACCCTATATAGAACAATTTTTCTGTCTAGAATTACGGTAAACAAGATAAATTTAAATGTATTTAAATTAATGTTGCAGACGCAATCATATCAGCTTCAGAACGACAATAAATTAGTAAAACTACAATCTGCTGCTAAATTTATATATTTTTCAAGGTGTTTTTTTTTATTATAAAAATGGTAATTATATGCTAGAGCAGTTTATAGCTTCTTTATAAAGAATTTAAATACATTTTCGCGGCATATGTACGCTACACAGCATAGAAAATACGGAATATAGACAAATAAGAATCCCTGGCATATTTAATAATTTTATTTCTTTAGGCATTACAATCGAGGCTTATATTTTAGAACTCACGAATTTTAAATATCTTAAATATTAAAATTATTATAAAAAAACACATACAATGGTGCAAATAATATAATTTTAATCTAAATCCCACTAAAAAGACATATAACTCGTAAATTTTGCCGTTTATATAATTTTCTTCTGAAATAAAGATTTTTTTTGTTGTAAACAATTTTTTTATAAACTTTTAATTGTTTAAAGCTAGATAATAGCAATAAATTATTGTAATTTTATGTATTTTCTTCTAAAATACCTTTTACGCTCGTATATTATAAAACTTTGATTTAATTAACATCATTACTTTGAAAGTATATAATGTTAAATGTACATTAACTTAAGTAAAATATTGTTTTATATGCATAATTAAAGACAAGAAACTATAAAATGTGTCGCTTCTAATTATATACTCTATATGGCAAATTATATGTCTTATTTTGATTTTAACCATTCATGGTGAACATATTGTATTTATCTTGATAATTCGAATAATTTAAGTTAATTCTCATATTTGTAAATAATAGATAGCACAAAAAGATTTTAATCCACATGAACTATCTTCTATATAATAAATCGTTTCTTTTTGAAATGGGGCTCATATTTTTAGTTTACATTTTCCATAAACAAATGTAAGAAGGACTCAGTAAAATAGCTATTTGATGGTATAAATCATTAAACAAATGCAATACATTTCAGACATAAGATTTTAAAAATTTAATCTCGGCTTTCATAGAGTAAAGATTGTATTTTTCTTTTTAAATAACTTTATTTTATATGTATTTCCCACGAATTTATATATTTTTATAAATATATTATTTATTTTTTGATAAGAGTTGTAAAAGGTATTATTTATAGATTGGTCAAATTAAAATCTTTCATATTCTCTAAATTGATTTAAAGATTTGTTGAACAGAAATTGATGGCTTATTTAAAAAAAGGTAGTCGCGGTTTAGGCATGGAAGAGAGCAAATCATACTTATAAGAATAAGATTTTTGGGTTTAAAAGTGTTTTAAAACGTATTCTATGCAGTTCCGAGGCAACACATAAATATAAAAATACAATTTAGTGATTTTCACGGATTTTATGAAAGTTATGGATTTTTTAAGCATAAATATTCATTGTATTTTTCTTTTTTGTTTTATAAATATTATAGATAACTATATTTTGCCTAAATACAAAACTTTAACAATCGACACGATTGTGTTACTCTTAAAAAATGTATTTTTTAATCAATATGTTTTCTATTATTTTCTTTTTTTTTAATTTATTTTATTCATTTAGGGATCCGATAGATTTATTCTGTATGTATTGGCTTATAAATTTAAAATTTCCATAAATTGTGTTGAAATTAATTATATCGTATCAAAATTTTTTCGCTATTAGTATATTGAGGGCGGTTTTCGAATAACAAAATATATTTCGCAATGCTTATATAAATTTAAGATCTATAAAATGTTTTAATATCAAAATCATGATGCTTATGGTCGTGAAAATCTTTTAATTATATTATATACTTCTACTAAGCCTTACAAAATGCGGGCAATTTATTAAACAAGGGACTATATTTTTACAAATGATTCGAGAAATATTCAAAATAGTGAATTTATTTGTGATGATCAGAATTTAATGGTATAAAGGGGGTTAAAAAATCTTCTATATTTATTTTCCGTTATTTCTTACGGCTCATGGATCATTTTGATATAAATCCCACGAGTATCAATAAAAAACAATAGATTATTGAAAAAACTGCAACTAAATACGCATAAGAATATCTACTGCCTTGATCACTAGTGTCGCTCACTGGGTTTATTTTAAGACTAAATCGGAAAAAGTCATTGGTTAAACGTATTAATGTGTCAAATATCTTGAAAAACCTGACTGAAATTTATTTTGGCAATATAATATGATTTTGGAGTTATAATAAGATATTAAAATCTCATATTTTATCCTATATTCTTTATGGGCATATTAGTTTTTCCGCTTAATTTTTTTCAATCATATCATGAAATATATGTGTTTAATTTGTTCAATACAAAAAAGAAAATCATATAATTTTAGAAGGTTTTTTGTTTTCTGATCGTTATTTTAATGCGCTTTTAAAATAGAGAATATATATTTTTTTGGCTCCAACATCCAGAACAAAAACTTTTTTTGATAAAAAAGCAATGTTTGTAATTTCTAAAATTTATTTTTGATAATATTAACTGTAAATTTTTGAGTTTTTCTAAAATTATACACAGAATAACCTTTTATATTCGATATAGCACCCCTAAAGAATCGATGCTGAAAAAATACTAAATTAATTTATATTAAATATAAAATAGCCTGGTTAATTTAGTTTCAAAAATACTTGAAAGTAATTTATATTTTTGAAATATAAAAATATCGAATAAATAGCGAAAATAGGCTAAAAGATCAAAAAAAGTATAAGGCTAAATAAAAAAACTAGATTTTTGTCAGATTTCTACCTTTTATA
The DNA here is from genome assembly GCF_057557595.1 of Rhyacophila brunnea. Classification (NCBI taxonomy): domain Eukaryota; kingdom Metazoa; phylum Arthropoda; class Insecta; order Trichoptera; family Rhyacophilidae; genus Rhyacophila; species Rhyacophila brunnea. Next base: position 735,402 of record NW_028232783.1, read on the forward strand.
AAATATGCTATTCTAAAGAAGCATCCATATGGCGATGGTGTCAATAAAACTATGATTATCTACCAAAATATAGTGTTTGTATAATAAACTCGTTCAAATGCAGAAATTATTGCAATAAGTTTAATATATGGGATTATTTTTGAATTATAAAGGGTTATTTTTTGTGTGAAATTTTAATGAACATCTTTTATCTATTTTATTACCATTAGCGCCAATTTATCTTAATTCTTTATCTTATAATATGCGTCTTCATATAAAAAACAAAATTTTTCACGTGCGGTATTTTAATAAACCTGTTTGCTCTTAAATTTCAGTCATCAAAAATGTAAAAAATAATTAAATCTGCTAGAGATTATAGGTATAAAGCTACCTACAAAAAGATAAAACCTCTAGAAAGCCCAAGGTAGTAAAGGCATTTATTTATATGAAAAATCCCATGAGATTACCGAATTAAAATATAAATCTGTTTTCGGCTTTTAAATTATTCTATCTATGTTAAGAATATTTATTTATTTATCAGGGCCTATAGCGATTTTATGAATTAGTTGATCGAAATTTATTGTTTACGACTTTAAATTTTGTTCTTGTTGTATTTTTGGCATTTAAGACAAATCATATAAACTATTTTCCAATCAATATTGATTAGTTCTTATTAAAAAAAAATAGATTCATGTTGATTTTTTGAGAATTAAAGGAATTAAAGATCATTTTTATTATTATATTAATCATGGTTTATTTATATTATCAATGTGTTATTTAGCATAAATTCTTTGTAATTTTTTAACTAAAAAAATTCGAAAATTTTTTCGCCATACTGTCACCCATTTTTTCGGCTTTCTCTTTAGCATTTGAAAATTTATCATTAATTTTTTCCCCCATTTTATCAGCTTTCTCATTAAATTTGGATATAGTTTCGTCTGTCATTTTTTTGGCTTTATCCATAAACTTTTCAAAAAAACCCTTCTTTTTCTTAGTCTCCTCTGATCCTTTTCGCATCTCAGCATCAAGACCAAGTTCTCCTTTGTTTCTCTCGTCTTCATTTGTTCCTGTTTCAGGTGGTTTTATTTCGTCTGGTTTCTTGATTTCGGTTTGTGCTGGTGAATTTTTGTTTTTATCTTTACCATCATTTTCAGGGCCTATCATTTTTAAATCGTTAAATATTGCGGGTCCGTTTTTGTTCGTAAGTAAATCGCCTAGAGTGTTTACAAGTGATGATAAATCCTCTCGTAAAGAAGGTAATTTTCTCGATTCATTTTTTAGATTCAATACTTCAGTATCTACAGGAATTCCCCCGTCGTCTTTTCTGTCATCCAAAAATGGTTTCAAAATTTCTGGACTGGGTTGTGAATTTACCCCGCCTAAAACACTCTTTCTCAATGAATTCATCTGGTCTATCAACCTTTGATTTTCTTCCTTAAGTCTTATCTTGTCGAGTTCTTTTTTTGATGTTACAGGTTGTGATAGCTGGTTTGGTGTTGGGTTTCCATATTTCGACTCAAAGGTAGCAGCATCATCAGCTTTCATTCTCTTCTTTAACATTTCTTCTTCGCCTGGGCCGTCATCGTGATGCTGAAGATCTTTCAATTCATCGAGCCATTTATCTTGAATATGATGGGCAAGACTAAATTCAACAAAGCATGTAGGTGGTATCGATTCATTTATGTGTTCATTGCATGTATCATTAACAGTCATGCATCTAGAAATATTTTTTGAAATTTTTTCAATATCTAAGATTTTTTCATATGTAGCTTTATCTAGTTTACCGTATATTTTAATATTCTTTAATATCTCAATTTCAGCCTTGTTTTCAACTAGCTTTTCTTTTAGTATTGGCTTTGATTTTGGTCTGTTAATAGATTTATTTTCCTCTCTTTCTCTACAATTCACACAAGTAAATTCAAATTCTTGTTGTTTATTGTTTTTTTGACATACCTCTGCTACAAATTGTCCATCTGCTTCATTACGTGATAAACACATGTCTTCAAAAGTAATCTTGTAGCAATTCAAATAATTAGTAGGAATAATTACAAAGTTATTACATTCGGTATCACCCTTCTCAGCATAAAATACACTTTTAGTTATGCTTGAAGAACAAAGTTTGAACTTTGGCAAATTCAAAAATCTAAATTCTTTTTTATATCGAATCTTTGGATTTACTACAAATTGGGTGATCATCTTGACTAGATTTTGGTTGTTTGCAAACGGGCTAGCTTCGGGTATTTTAATATAATCACCCTCTGTTTCACAAAGCTTTACAGTGTATCTGTGTCCTTTCATATAAAATATGTACAGTAAAATCACATACTTTTTCATCTTGACTGAAAAAATATTTAATCCAAAATATGATCTTTAAAGGAGTTTTACATGTTACAAATGGATATTTAAGACAAATTAAATCTATGGGTATAATTATTCTGCAAGAAAATTCAAAACGAAGTTTCAAGTAATGCAAACAAAATAAACAGAATTTGATGTTTTATCAGTAAATAATAGATTCAATATTCTAGCATTTTATTAAAAATGATGTGTTGTAAGTTTTTTCGAGGATCTTAATTTTAAATTGTATATAAGCACTTTCTTTGATATTATCTTTCTTAAACGAACATTAATTTAAAACATGAAATAAAGTTCATAATATGTAAAAAAAAGCTTATTGAATATTACACTAATATCATACGTCATAAAGTGTGATTTTGGTGACACGAAACACCACAAATCGTATTTTAGGTGTTGAAATTAGCAACTAAACTGTAGATTTGAAAATGAATAATAAAACAAAGGGTCCACTTGAATTAATGAGTCTTGAAGGTTGAAGATGCATTAAAAAGGATAAAATTTAAGGAATTGTAATTGACAACCACTATAGAATCATCTAACATTTTATTTTATAAAAATAATAAAGAAACGGCAATAAATAAAACAAATGAAATCAATAATTGTATCTTACACCTTAATTACTTTTCTAACATAGTTTTTCCTCTTATTATAGTTCGTTTATATCCCATATATTGTATCTAGTAAATTATTGCATTATAAAATTATTTTCTTTGAATTTTCTAATTAAAATTCAATGAGATGTTTGTTTAGAACTTAAAAATCTCTCTAACAAATTCATATGATTCAATTTTTTATTTACGGGTTAATTTGATTATTCACATTTAATTTGTTCAAGTAAAACCCTCGATTACTGTATAGTGCATGTTTAGCTCTAATTACCTTTAGATTCTGTATCTTAGCGTTTTCCTCCATGTATATACTTCTTTCAAGGCTATCGATTCAAACATTTTTCCTGGAAACAAAAGGGTATTTAAAAATAAATTCTTTGCTAGATTTATTTCCTTGTTTAATTGATCTAAACTTTGAATTTTTTCAAACATTTAAATTTTTTTCATTATTATATCTATAATAGAAAAAACTTTTAATTGATGCAATATCTGAATTTTATGTATGATATGAACAAAATCCGAACAAATTTTACAAAAGGCGATCTAACCTTATATTTTTTTCTAGATAGGGTTTTTACATATTTTAAATCCCATGACTGTTAATTTTATTAAGGCTAAAAGATAGAGGGCACTGCATGAATCAAATCGATAAAAATATAATTAATTAAATAAACATCAGAAAAGGTAATGCATTTCAAATTTGAAGTTTAAGCATATTATATCCCCCATAACATATAGAAAATATGCATATATATGTTTAATTAAATAAGTCGGTGTATGAATAATACATAGTTATATAAAAAAATAATTTAAAGACCAATTGTGTAGATAAGTAGTCTGATAATATAGAAATTTTTAACTATTTATGTACTAATCAAACAAAATTTGGCTTGAATAATACATAATTGAATTAATAAACAATCATAAATATAAAATTAAAATGTTGGGATAAGGGAAATTCTTTGAATAAATTAAATTATAAGGTCATCTGAAATAAATTAACACTTATACATTGGTCAATAATAATATAATATAAATGAGTTACATCAAAGTTTATATAAATATCATACTTAAATATAAAGCTAAAATACACATTTGATCAAAAATTAAAATTGAACAAAAAAATTCAGAAGTTTATGATATCTCTATTTAAATTTTTTCGTAGTTATATTTAAATTATAATCATTTGGATTCGGAAATAAAAACTTATGATTGCTTCATAGAAAGGATTTGCTCAATGATTCTTTATGTCCCGTCATCTATAAAATCTTTAGCTATGCTTTTTTTGGTTTTAAGACCTACATATTCTAGTTTTCTTCCCAATTCTATGTTTTTGCGATCGCTTTTCAAGTTCCAAATGCTATATTTTTTAAAATTATTTAAAAAGGCGTAATAAATTATATGTTTTGTAATAAGATTAAAATATACATTTCTGCAATTATATTTAAGCTAGATCAACTTAAAATAACAATCAGTTTATCATAACATAGTTTTCGTATTTTTCTTCTGATTTAATTTTATCAATAAAAGGGTTATAAATATCAATAATGAAAAAATCTGGGGCTAAAAATTCCTGATTGTAACAGAATTTGCCTATAAAAATTTATTATATTTCCGCTGTTTACACAGTAAATTTTTTTTATAAAATATACACAAGTAATTTGAACTATTTTATAATTGATGCTGTAAATATCGAATTTTAAATTATTCTAATACGATAATTCTAAGTAGATTAATTACATTCACAAAACACCAATGTGGTGTCTCTTTTATTCATATAATATATTTTTATATTCAAGTAGAACGCTATCTTTGTTTTTTTTATATTTTCTTATGAAAAATAATCAAGATATGTTTAAATTTTCTTAAATTTTTTTACATATTTTTGTACGATATTCACATAATTGATTTATTTCAATAACACTTTTATGTTGTATATTAAAATAATATTTCTTATATTTTTGAACACATAAATATGTAAAATAATAAGTTATATCAATACAAATGAGCAACCCTGTTTAAAATATTTTCTAACATATGTATTGTAGATTTTCCTTTTATTTTATGCTTAAATTTATTATTTTACTGCAGGTTTCTCTAAAATATTCGTTTTATATGGATATTGCCAGTTTTAGGTTAATTTTTAGCTAAAAAATATTAATTTATCAAATTAAGCATGTTATACGGGTGTAAAATAATTTATTGTTTTTTTATTATTAGTTTTAATGTATTTTTATTTAAATATTGTTTTGATAAATAAAATAACATTTCCGAAAGTTAGTGAACATGGTTTTGGCAAGTAAATAGAATCAAACCTTTTTTCATTTTGATCTAATTTATTTGAATCGCTTAAATAAAAATATTGTACAATATACGATAATAAAGATTATGCGAATTTTATATAATTAATAATTCGAGTGAATTAAAATGAGATAACGACAATTTTTCGGGGCGGCCTTAATTTAAAACTATATTAGTGATGTGATTAGTCTTCATAACAAATTTTGTAAATAAAATAAAAATACTTACATATACTTAGAGATCTAAAGTTCAAATATGATTTTTAGGCGATAGAAAGTTTTAATAATATGTGATCCTAGAAAAAGAAACGGTAATTAAATAGCTTACTATCCTATCAAGGTTTTAAATTTTAAAATAAAAAATGAATAGTGTTCTAAATCTTTATAGGGATTAAAGAAATATATTTTAAATGATATTAGACTCCAATTTGAAAAATCGCCATGATCATAATGATCGCAAAAGAATATTTCCACATATGCATCCGTGTAAATTATTTTATACTATTGTTTCAAACAAACTTTACACGATGCTAAAAAAAATTAGGCCTGTAAAAATTAAATATTCGTTCTTATATAGTGGTTCTATTCTAAAAATAAAAGCAACAAAATGCAAGACATAACTATGGATAAGTTTTACGTCGAAATTACAAAGGTTTATAGTTTGTCTATATCTATTGCAATTATCATGAATTTCATGTATATAATTCACTTGTTTTTATTCCGATCATGGCAACATAAAAAACTGAATAATAGTTTCAGTTGCTAGATATACAGTATTTCTTTATTTCGATAACATGTGATATTTATATACTTTCAAGATAAAATAAGCGAGTAAAAGAACATTTCCCCTATGTTATTAAAAAACTTATGCATTTTTAAATAAATAATTAAAACTTGTGTGTGATTAAAATAAATTAAGCTCATATTATACCAGGTAAAAATAAACCCAATTACATGATGAATAGTATTTTTAAAAATTTGTTCATAAAATACATCAAAATATTTGTAAATCAATTTCTTCACATTAGAATTTATATAAAGAGCTAAATATGTTACAAAACTTGTTTTATATATTCGAATTCTTCTTAATACAAATTTGCAGCTGCATATTTCAGTGAGGGTTTTAAAAACCTCTTTAAAGCACACTATTCATATTCCCAAATAGATATTAAAAATTGATTATATTGATTGAAACATTATAGAAGGCCCGGCAGCCTACAAATATCTTGGGGTAATTGAGAATAGCAAATCAGAGCTAAAGCAAGAAACTATAGATATAATTGCAGAACAAATATTAAATCGAATAAGAAATTTATTTAAGACTAAACTTAATGGCGCGAATTTATTTAAAGCCATTGATGAACATGCGACGTCACTCATAAATTACCACATAGGCGTATTAAAATTAGAACCAGAAGAATACATCAAACTTGATGATAAGATAAGAGATATTTTAAACGAATTTTCCATTCAACTCCAGCCTAGTAATAAACAAAGATTATATATAAAGAGAAATAAACTAGGACGTGGGCTATGTAATATCGAATTTAAAGCTGAGAAGATGATCTACCAGCTAAAAAATCTGCTTGAAAACAGTAAAAACAGCTCACCTAGGAGGGCCGCGATTCTTAAAGTAGAAAAAGATAACAAGACACATCTCTCACTAATTATAGAATATCTTAAAAATAAATATCATGCTAATATCACCGACTCCGAAATACTGGAGAAAAAGCAGCAAGAAAGTTTATTGTGTAAAATAAAAGAAAAACCATTACACCAAAAACTTTTTGAAGCTAAGAATAATGATATGGTTGATATTTTTGGATCATCAAGATGGATAAAAGATGGCAACATTAAACCAAGTGAAGAAGGAAAATTCTGTTTTATTCAAGACAGAAATGTGTTTTTCGGTGAGAGGATTAAATGCCCACACTGTAATGAAGCTATGAAAACAATTGATCACCTTGCAACAAGATGCAAGAAAATGTTAGGGCGTGATTACACGCGAAGACATAATGAAATCGTAAGATGTCTTCATTTCCTCCTATCAAGACGATACAACTTCAAGAAAACCAAAAAGATCAGAACTCACTCAGTACAAGAGATCTACGAAAACGAAAATGCAGAAATAAAAGTTGATACCCGAATCAAAACAAATATTTTAATCAAATAAAATAGACCTGATATTTTTCTATACGATAAAAGAGAAAATATGATTACGCTGATCGAAATAGGTATAACGAGCCTTGATAACTTGACTGAAGTTGAGAATGAAAAATATAGGAAATATGACATCTTGGCAAATGAACTTGGTTTAATTTACAAATGCAAAACAAGAATAATACCATATGAGATGACTTGGGATGGGGTGGTCACAAAAAATCATAAAAAATATGTTAAGGATTTAAAAATACCGGACGAAGTAGAAGCATACATGCAAGTTCTCACACTCCGCAAGACACTTGAACTCATCTCATTTGAGAGAAGAAGAGCAGTTGATGAAGATAGATCAGAGGAAGGTGTCAAAAGATGCATCAAGGAGTTGTGCAATATTCCCAACACGCTGAACACGTCTAAATAGATAAAATCGATAAAAAGAAAATTAACCCATAAATAAATAATAATATTGATTGAAACATTATTGATTAATAAACTCTAGTATCATATTTTATACCAAAATTAAAAGCAATTTTTCTAATGAATGATTTATATTTACAATGAAACAAAGCACAGACTAATTGAAATTCAAACCTTTGATTCTGAAAATTTTTATAAATAATCACTGTCCCATATATTTTTAAGCATTCATTTATATATAATCATTTAATAATTTTTATCACAATTTTAACACCCATGTATTTAGACTAAATCACTCTATAAAGTTTTAAATCTGTCATCAAATTTATTTATTTAAAAGATTTAAAAATCTCTAAAAGATATCGTAATTAAACTTTTTGTATTATAATGTTTTTTTTGTAGACCTGAGCCATAATAAATATATCAAAGTGGTTTGTATATAAATGATATTTTTGCATAAAAAAATTGAATTCCTATTATAATCTTCTGGCTGAAAAATGTCATTTTTTATTGGGAATATTTTTATCATTTCATGTGTATTTGATTATTCTTGGGTAGGTAATTTTTAAGATTTATATTATTTTTAGGTTCACCGCAAAATGATAAATCTTATTTGCATAAATTATATTGCTGTATTTTTAAAGATAAATACGAAGAATAAACATCTTTATTTAAATTTTGTAAAAGATTTTCCAATATTTTTATATTTCAATATACGAAAACTTGTTAAAAAAATAACTTATTTACATGTTCGCCAATGCTATTTTTGCATCTCTTAAATTGTATTTTTTTGTTTTCATTGCTTAATTTCAATAAATCATGCTGTTACACACTATATTTTATTTTTTTTCAAATTTTTTATTACGATATTCGAAATAAAAAATTTGACTATACCATTTGAAATAAACGGTTGGTATGTTTCAAATAATAATCATGGTCAAATTTAATTGGGTTAATCATGTTTTATGTGTGTTACTAAACTTGAAAAAGACTAAATAATAATGTTTCTATTTTTACCGGCGCTGAATGCTGTAAGTTACAGAATTTCATTAAATGTTACAGAGAAATTTATTGCTGGTGATCCATCGAAAAATTCACCTTTACATTTAGTCGACTTGAAAAATGCCGATTCATTTAAATTTAGATCGGATAAAGATCTTGCCGAAAAGGTATATATAACACTTTCAAAAAATCCATATCTTTCTTGGAAACTACAAGATATGGGACGAGACCTAGCGAACGAACTCATATATGCTCCGATACAAAGAGAGAAAGGAGAAATGTTTAGATTGGTGCCGATGGATCTTTACAATGGAACTTACTGGATTGGAAATGATGTGATTACGAATTGTCTTACCTGGGATAAAATCAAATTAAAATTTGAAATGGTTAAATGTAGTCAATTAAACGCAAATCAATTATTTAAAATTCATGTGGTTGAGGAGGCTGATGATGAAACAGATCCTTTAAGGCAAGAAAAATCAAATGAAAACGAGAGTGATAATTCACCTTCACATTCCCCACATAATAAAAAGCATCCCACTTTAGGGGACATCGAGAAATCACATAAACTGGAGTCTTTGGGTGAAGGCTTGATCTCTACAATTTATGATGTTTTAAATAAACTCGATATATGTTTATCTAGAACTGGATCTTGCGGCTCTTATGAGGAAGCATTAAAATCTTTTTATAAAAGATCATCTAGAAGCACCAAAACTTCTTATAGTGCAAAATCTTCATCTAGTTCAAGTTCCGCAAGTAGCAAATCTTCATATGCAGCAGCATCTGCCTCTGCCGCGGCATCTGCAGCTGGATATGCAAGTCTGAAGAGTAATATTTAATTTTTACAACGAAAATTTTAATAAAAGTGATTAGATCTATATTTTTATTAGTTATGAATTAATTTTTTCGACAACAAAGAAACAATATTAATATGTTTTCAGCCCATATAAATATTTAAACCCCGCACAAATTTGTTGTTTGAAATTAGATCTGGGTGGGATTATTGATGAAAATATATATCAAGAACTTTAATTTTTCTATGATATTTATAAAAGCATCATATTTTTATTCTTAAATTTTGTCCAAAGTAAGGAAATTTACAATCGTTAATTATATATACTTGTAAAAATCAAAGTAGTCAACTCTAAATTATATTATAAAAAAATCTTATATAATAGTTTACATTGTGTTAAATTATACTAAGTTTTTATGCATCAAGTTGATAAACCGGCTATATTTTTTATTTTCATTAAAATGCGTATTTAAGTGCTAGTGATAAATTATAAATTTTAAAACATAAGAAACAATACCTACCAGTGTAAAGGACACTATAATCATAAAATGTATGTTAACAAGCTATAAAAAATTTATCTAATATTGAATTATATAACCTATTACTTAATTTTAAAATATGTTATGGTTCATCATATATAGTTTAGTGGTTTTAAATTAGACTTATTCAATTTAGCAACAAAATCAAATTTTTTGAATTTTAGAACTTTAAAATATACAATTAGATAAGTCTGTAAGGGTTGCTGCAAAATTTAAAGTGACACGAAATTTAAACATCGAAAATAAATTTTTATGTTACAAATATTTAAAAAATATATGATTCTCAAATACCAAAGGTATTTTGTATATGTTATTTAACAAAATAATTATTTTTTCAAAGCAAAAAAGAACAAAAATTGTTCCATGAATTTAAAATGGGTGCTGAGATGATTGACAAGTATTGTTAATAGACATTCTTATGACTTACAATCATAAATATTTTTTTTTAACTTTTATTATTTTAAGCAAGAAATATAAATACTCCAGAAATATATGAATTTTTTAAGGGTCTATTTTTGATTCAACTTGTTTATTATGTTAAAAAATTGTGTGATAAGCTCCTTGGCTTAAAAATCTATAATACTTTAAACCATCTCTTTATTGCTAAATCTTCATCAATATCGATACTACTGTGTATACACATTTATAATTGAATAAATTATTATAATGCCCGTAAAATGCAGTTTAAAAACACAAAATATCGATAGACAGAACAGATAAATCATAACGCTTGTATTTTTTTCTTTTTAACTTTTGGTACAAAATTATTTAGTTTATTGGTAAAAGAAGCATAACTATGGTCCACAATGTATTATTGATAAATTGTGCTGCATATAAATATAAAGCACGAAATTTTCATTTTTGTATGCTAGTGCATATGGTTATATTTATAAGGGCATGAAATACCAGGAATTTAAAATTCTATTGTGATATTATACTTATAAAAATGTCTTTAATCTGAGACTTTTTTGCATAAAGAATACAGAAAATTAAGTTCTGAAGAAGTCTTGTCGATGTCAATTTTTATATATAACAATGAAATAAAAAATTTAATACATTTGTTGTACTCTTTGGAGTAGAAACGACTATGTATAGGATTTATGAAATAATAAGATATCGTAATCGATCTGGGTGTATTAAAGATTACATATTTACTATTTTTTCTTAATGCAAAAACTTTACAATATAAAATTTTTATAAAACATTAAATGTATAGGAATTGTTAGCATAAAAATGGATTTTTTTTATAATAAAAAAATACTTTGAGATATTTAGAAGACAGGTACTCAAATGATTTTTTTGGAACTTTTCGGATAAATCACTAAAAAGCCACGAACTCAAAATTTATAGGCGAATATAAGATATACAGTCTAGTTTGTCTTAAAAAAGGCTTTTAATTTATATGTGTTTTTCACAATTTACAACTTTAAAAAGATGAATTGATGCCAAATTAAGGCTAAAATAACGCCAAAAACGATTTTTAAAATATTTTTAATCAATACACTGGGAAAAATCAGTGTAGCAAATAAACATTAAAATGAAGGGTTTTAAATTTAAACATATAAATTGACATATATATTTATTGGAAGTTTTTTTGAATGTGTATTTATCTTCCTGTAAAATGAATGAAAATTTTATGCTTAATAGTCGAAATAATACCTTCTTAAAAAAATAACATTTATAATTTTTTTATGATATGAAAAACAATATTTTGCTTATTTCGAAGTAATTTAAAATTGTCTTTTCTATTAAATATAGATAAAACAATACAAAATCGGATTCTCAGCACTTCAGTTAGTTTAAATAAAGATTTAATTTGAAAAATTAAGATATGTGTTAAATTTAAAAAAATATTAAAAATATGTTTAAAATTTATAAATGCTCTAAAAAAACCCATTTCATATATTTTATCGCCTTAGTTTTCATATAATTCTATGAAGGAATATTTGTATTTTGAAGAAATCATTAGAAGCATGTTTTTAGTGAATCAATTTACTTCTTTGCTTTTATTTACGAAAACCAGAATCACTTTAATAAAGAAGTGATATGAGCATTTAATTATAGTTTTTTGCCCTGGGTGAAAATAAATCAAAAATTCAAGCTATGATAAAGGAGTGAAATCGAAGTTTAAAGTTTATGAACTCGAATTTCATTGTAAAAAATAAAAAATGTTGGCATAAATAATGTTTATTATTAAAAAATATTGATAATTTATATGTCTATATGAAGATAATTCAGGAAAAGGTGTCAAAATATGTATCAAGTAGTTGTGCAATATTTCCAATCAACTGACTACGTCTAAATACATGCAATAGATAAAAAGAAACTTAACCTAGCAATAAAAAAATATATATTAGCCATTATGATTTTTTGTTAATTTTTGTTTCACTAACTACCTATTCTTTCTCACTTCTACTGTTTAATTAATAAGTAGTGGAATAAAAGTCTGATATTGTACCGGTGTGCTATTGGATAGATGACTATATTTAAATGGCAAAATAAAAATAAACGCACAATTCCACGCCATATTTATTTAAATAAACAAATTATAAGCGTTTTAGATATGTTTCTTTTTTGATTGTATATTCCTAGATGCCAAAATGAACTGATTTTCAGCAAGGTATATAAAATTTCAATAAGAAGATTCACAAAATCATGCAGGAATAATATAAAAACTCTATTAAATAATTAGCCAGAAATCGCAAAATTCCTTGTTTTTTTTAATTCTATATAATAATCTCAAATCTTATAATTTGCAAAAGGGAAAATTAAAATTTATGATCTCGAGGCAAGAAGAAATGCATAATAGTGATTCTAGATGCTAAAAAAATAATACAAAAAAGGTTTTTAACCCAGAAAATACACAATTGAATGTGTTACACATAATATTTAAAGGTATATTAAATATAGTGTCGTGGAATAGAACAGTATATCCTGATTCTATTATGCGTATTTATAATATAATTATTCTAAAAATGGTATTACTATGGTTTTTATGCATAAACTAGTGCAATCAATCAACTAAATCTACCATAATACTTGAATTCGGTTGTGGTATTATCCCAGATATAATAAAACACCTATTTTCTGGTTTTTATGCTAGGAAGAAATTCAGTTTATACTAAAACGCGAAGAATCAAAATTTAACAAAGAAATGCTAAAAATTAGTACAATATATTTGGTAAAAATAAGCAAGTATCAAGATTTAGTATAGTTATTGGATTTTATATTGGTGGAGGATGGATTATGGTCTAACTTTGCTATTATACTTTTTTTTTAAAAAATGTATAAAACCATCACATTTATATATTTTCAAAGATATACTCAAATTTTAATGATATTAAATCCTTTAGGTATGGGTTAAGTTATATTAATTAACACTTGAAACGTGTAAAATAGTCGGGATTGGTAGAATATTCAAATATATTATGATCTCTATTTTTGATCTAGGTTATTATTGAAGTCATAATAATAGAATGAATCACTATTTTTGATTATCAAAAGGTAAACATTTATATGAGCGCGTAAGGAGCTATTTTGTCCTCTGATTATTACGATTCGTTTGAATTTATTTTAAGAGAAAATAATACATATATCGTAGTTCTAGCAGAAATATTTGTTGGGATATGTATATATGGCTCTGCGTGTATACTGAATCAAAACAAGATCATTTTCTGTCAAGAAATTTCTACAGCCACATTGTCAAATGACTTCAAGCTCAAAAATATATACATAATATCACTGAAGTTTTTTCATAAAAGAATGATAAATTTAGCCAAGGTCAAGAAAATATGGATATCTATTACAGCAGTTCGTTTTTTTAAAACAAAGAAAATAATGAAATAATCTTGTGGCTTATAAAAGCGCTGAGCACTTAATTATGAAATCTATTCAAGTTTAATAGTATAAAATCCAATTAAAACCCAATATTAGTTTAATTATCTAGTTTGAAGTCGTTTGAGGGGTTTTATTACATTAAGTGTATGATAGTATTAAAATTAAGCACTAATTATAAAAGAATCCACAACATTAAAACAGTTTAACATATGTTATGATCATATAAATATGAAATAAATTTTGTTGCGAAATCATGGGGAAAAATAATATTTTATAAATATGGAGGCAATCTTTTTGATATCGTGAATTAATCAGTGCATATACATTCTATCAACATGCGTATTCGAAGATTATTTTATTCAAAATATTAAAATCTTCGCCACACTGAATTTGTAATATTATGAAAATTTATTTCTATTTTAATTAGAATCATCAATATTGATTATTTTAAATTATTGACCTAAAAAAATATTTCAAATATTTAAATGGATACACTAAGAACACTTTTGGATAAAATCAATAAAGAGCAAAGTAGCTTGCGAAGGAAGGATGCTGCCAAGAGAGCATGTGAATATATAATACAGTACCTACAGAAAAAAGAAAAAAATGAAGAAAATCACACGGAACTTAAGAAATTAGCTGAAAGATTAGTTTTGTATTGTGAAAGATACCAAAAATATAAAACTTTGCCGCTTTTTGAATATAATTTACATTCCAAAAATTCCAAGAATAAAGGGAATCACACTAATATCAAATCAGATGAAGTAGCATCTAAACATTCAGAAACTGTATTTAAAGTCGAACCACCAGAAACTTTAAATTCCGATGCTACGGAAGTAATTGGATTTGAAAATGTACAAAAAATGTTAAATGATAGCATAAAGCTGGCAATAGACCATCCAGAGCTTTTTATAGGACATAGAAAAACAGCCAAGACTATTTTATTATACGGGCCTCCGGGGACGGGCAAGACGTATTTAGTGAATACCTTGAAAAAATATGGTCTTAATATGATTAAAGTAACAGCATCCGATCTTTTTTCGAAGTACCAAGGCGATTCAGAAAAGCTTGTGCGAAAGTTGTTCGACGAGGCTGTTGTAGCAAAACCTTGTGCCATATTTATCGACGAAATTGATTTTATATGTAAGGATCGAGATGAAGCCAGTAACGAAAATACAAATCGAATAAAAAGTGAATTACTTATTAGGATTTCAGAAATTGAAAAAATTGAAAACATATTTTTATTAGGTGCGACTAATTTCCCATGGGCTATTGATAGCGCGTTTCTGCGAAGATTTCACAAAAAGATACATATTGGTCTTCCCAATCAAGCCATGAGAGCCAACTTGTTTAAGTACTATTTGAGCAAGAATAAAGTTTGCCTTGAAGAAAACGATTTTCAAAAAATGGCAGAGAATACAAATTTATACTCAACCTCTGATATAAAACATGTGGCTGAAAGGATGCTATGTTCGGTTCTTGAGGAATTACAAGCCAAAAATTGTTTTGTCTTTGAATATTCGAAGTGGAAGATTTGTAGTATATGTGATTCGGGGGCTATTTGTAATAAAAATGATGGTTTAAAAAAAGTAACGTGTTTTCAGGATGTACATGGTGCAATTGAAGAACCAGAAGTTAAGATGGAAAGTTTTTATACGGCGATTTCCAGGTGTAAAAGCAGTGTTAAACCAGAAACTTTAAAGAGATATGATGAATGGACTCAACAATATGGCGAAAAATGATTTTAAATAAAAAAATAAATTATGTTTTTCAATTGATATACTATAAACCATTGCAAAAAAAAATTATTTATTAGAGCCAGAAAAATATTTTGAAATTAAATTAATCATCTTTTATTTTCTATTTAATAATAGAATACCATGGTCATATAAGAAAGAGTTTACTATATAAAATATGTCTGATATCCTCATATATAAAAATGATTATTAAATATTGTTTCTTACTGAAGGATCTTTATTTATTTCTACAATTCAGAGTCTAGTCATGCTTAATGATCAATTAAAATTCTAATATAATTCCCTATAGTGTTTTGTAAAAAATTCCCATCATTAGGATAGAATCTTAAAATTTTAAATCATATAAGTAAAAAGTTGTGAATTTTTTTTATGGCAATTTTTTTTTTCATCGAAAACTAAATTTAAGTGTTTCAAAATGATATTCCCAAAAATTCTCGAAAATATCTTTAATAGTTAAAAAATGGAATATTACAGAAGAAATTCTGAATCAAGTAAATGGTAAAGCGGCAAAAAATATTATACCCAATTCTAAATTAGCCTTTAATACCTTTAAAACACGCATAAAACATTGTTGCACAAATTATAAGAGTTGATTCGTATTACCTGTAAGAATTTTCGTAAAAAAGTAATTATTGTTGAAAAAAATGTAAAACCTAAAATAATTTTTATTGTTACTTTTTATTCGCTTTTAAACATAAATAACATAATCTAAATATAAACACAAATATTTCGTTTAAATTAGATTTTATGGGGCTAATTTTATATAAAAAATCCATCTATATTATTGTAATATAAACTAAGACCTTGTGCATTATTTATCATGAAATCTGAATTATTTATTCATTAAATAGATAAATTTAATATTAATTTGAAAAAAGATAAAAATATATATAAAAAAAGCTAAATTGCCGCTATTCTGATATATCTAAATACTTTCGGCAAAATTTTAGATATGAAGTGTAGGTTATTATAGATAAATTTAGTTTCATATTAATTGAACATAGTTGAACTACATTTTATCACACTATCTCGATTAATAATTTTGTTATTTATCTGTTAGGGTGGGTTTTCCACCATGTAAAATTAATTTTGTAAATTAAGTCTCTATAATACATATTATTTCCCAGTAATAGGGTTAAAAACCATACATCGAGCTTCAAAAATTTGTTATTTGAATTCATATTAAAATAAATAATGATAAAATAATTCCAGATATTTTCGCATTTCTTAACTTATAAAACATCAAATTTTTTAAGACACAATTTCAAATGAAGAAACCTTTTTATTTTCATGATATAAGATCTAGAAATATGAACACTGAGAAATCCTGGACGTTATATTTATGAAACCAAAAGGATCTGTTTTTATTTATCCGGTCTAAAAGTGTATGTCTATATAAAATAATTGAATCTTTTAGCTTTTAATATAATCTATTGGGAATAAAAACCTATTTGGATCATCATGAACTATTTTAAGGCTTTAAACTAGCTTATGTAACTATTAAGAATCACAAAATAAGTAAATTAATGTATAAGATAGTATTACACCCTAATATTATCAATGAAATTAGCAAGGATTTATTTTTTAAGATTCATAAAATTTTTGTATTGATATAGATACAGTTTCTTTGCAAAGTAATGGTTTTTTATTATTTGATGTGTCAAAATAGAAAAAACACCATTCTTATATTGTTTATTATATTTTACAATCGATTGATAAGTATATTTTAAGTGATTTTACATGATACAGTGCATTAGTTCTATTTAAAATTAATGGCATTGTGTGTAAACATAAATTTTCAACAAATAATGTTATTTATTATTTGATAAATATTCTTCATATCTAAAGAGCTGAAAAGTTAAAATTTTCATAATTTTACGCTACGCTATCAAAAAGAATTTTACCCATTTTAGATAATATTTTAAATTTATCTAATTTATAATTACAAAAAAATCAATTTTCGTAACGCGGGATAATGTGGTCAAAGGTCATAAATTGCGTGTTAATTAGTTGTAAATACCAAAAAAAGCGTAAGCAATAAAAAAACGAAGAAATTAAGGAAGATAGTTGAATTATAATGTCTTTAAAGAAAATTTTTATGATATAATTTATAGATAAAAAAAAGTAATAGGATTGAGAAAGACACTGGGTGTATTATATCCAAAAATAATATATATACTTAAAGAAAATTGTTAATAGAATGTGTTAAAAAGTATATAAGGTTGAGAAAGACACCAGGAATAATAAGTCTACAAAAGAAAGAATATTTAGGAAATTTCAGAAGATAATGCTATTGAACAAAGTACAGTAAGTTGGAGGAAGCAACAAAAATATAAGAATCTTACAAAAAGACATAAATAGAGGAAGGAGTCATAGGAGATTATGGAGGTTAAGTAAAAAAAATATGCTAAATTTTAGGGTGTCGTCTATGTTTTGCATGGCTAAAAATAAAGACCGTAAAGCGAAACATAAAAAATATGATCTATTATTTTATAAACATATATATGACAGACCATCTCTATAGATTGATAAAAATTCTTCTTGGTTGCTAAAAGTAAAAAATAAAGCCCACCCAATAATAAATTTAAACTTTATTTATTATAAATAATTTTTGTGCTCATCTATAATTTTATGTTTTGTTTTTAATGTTTCATAAATAAATTTTGATGTCCAATCATTTTATTAGTTAGATAATTTTGATGTTTTGGCTTATAATTTCTCATGTATCATGTTGATTTCGGAAGAATTTTGTTGGTCGAGGGTTTAAATTTTGTTGTAAAGTTTGAACAACGACATAAATATGAAAAAATCTAAGAAGATAAAATAAAAATGACCACAGACAGGAGAAGTTTTTACAATGTATTGAATGAATATGCAGAATATGGAAACATTGATGCTTACGTGCGGTATATGGCGCTAAACAGGAGGGACTACGAAGCTGAAATCAGCTCTTTTTTGCTTCATTTGTCATCGGTTTACATTTACGATAGGGAAGAATTTTTAGAAATGCTAAAGATTTTCTATGCTGAACAAAGTCCCATTTACAGAATTGTTAATCCACAACAAGAATACTTACCATCTCGATTCAATTTTGACAATGAACCAAACATCGATAACGAGAAAAACAAATTGCTAAAAGAAACATTTTACACGTGTTTAGACATAATGAATTATCCTCATCATGGTAAAAGTTTCTATGACGCGATAAATTTATTGTATGCTGATTCATTATTGTATGAAAATATTGTCATGGATTTCTATGAAAGTGCAGATTTACAAGATTGTGATATTGGTTTGATGCTTAATGTGATTTATTACTACCTGGATAAGCTTTGTGGGGCCTCAGAAGCTCACAAAAAACAGAGAAGAGAAGCAATAAGGCTGAATTCAAGCCATGAAAATCCAGCCGCTTCAATTTACATGAATGATATAGATCAAGTAGATCAATATGAGGGTCTTGAATCTACACATCAGAATCAAGTAAGAAGCAATTCTGAGATCGATCATATAAGTTATCCAAGAAACATCAATCTAAACGCCCAATCAGCCACATCATCTATGAACCACGGTGAACACACTCGTTATTTAAATAGGGAATATTTTACCCAAGATCAAATATTGGCACATGAATTAGATGTTCTAGACGATGGAATCGAAAGAAAGATATATGAATTTGTTCAAAAAACAGGAGTTAAGCTTATTAATCTTATGAAAATACTAATCAATAGGAAGGATTTGTGTGATGTTCATATTATGCCACGTCTTATTAGGCTCGAGTCATTTTTCCGGGATAATAATTATGAGTGTCTCGATTTAAGGGGGGTAATCGAATTATATTTTAAAAACGTTGACTGGAGTATATCCAGGCAAGTGAGGAAGATTTTTTTTAAGAACCTAGAAAAAGATCCTTCTTTTATGGCTTATTACGATTATTTTTACGATTATTGCATGAGAATAGAAAAGAAATTTGATTGGGCAAGATTACTCACGATACTGATGAAGCATCCAGAAATATATACTATCTATTTGAATCCAAAGAAAATCGATCCAATGCCTATTTTTAGAATAGTTTTGCGGATGGAAAACAAGGAGATATTTGCAGATCTTTTGGCAGATCTCATACGAGTAGAAAATGACGAATATTTTCTAGCAAATTATCTTAATTTTTTCATTAAGCGATCTAATAGAGGCCCATTTTATGAATTTGAAGCGATTACGATAATTGAGAGATTTAAGCAAATCAAACGGGATAAAGAGAAAGAAGCTCAACGAATATTGGCAGAGCAACGACTTTGGGAAATATAAGAGCAACAATAATCATTTAATTAAAAAAATTGAAGCTTTTATTCCCGTAATTTTGTTCTTTTTTAAACATAAAATATTTATAAATTTATATTGTTCGTAATTACTTGATTAAAAAAAGCATTTAAATATTTTATTTTTAGAATTACCATTTTGCAATAAGCTTGAATGTACTTTCAAAATTAGCAGGATCGTGGTAGTATTTATATTTTGGAGATTATAATCCTGTGTAGAAACTATAAAAATAATGCAAAAAGCATTACAAATTTCAAGATTTTTTTAGTTTTAAGGTGATTCATCATTTAAAAAAAGGCAAATACGGTGTATATGAGGTTTTTAATGTCTTTATATTGTTATTCAAGCCTATGCAAAAACAAAACATTATCGTAAATATATGGTTTTGATAATATTTTCTGATATTTATGTAAAAAATTGATTTTTTTCGGTATTACCATATACAAAATGTTTCTGGTATTGAATAAAATTTCGTGTAATTAGATGCTATTCATTATTATATATATAAACCCCAGTTATAAAACGAGTGATCACAATTTGATTTTGTTTTTCCATATATATTAAGGAATATGCATTTTTTTGTTTTTTATTTACAATGCAAGGAAGAGAATCCGTATTCCAGATCTTAGTACAATTTTTTCGTGTTTTGATTTGTTTATTTCTTTACAATTCCGTGCTTTTATGAAATTATTATGTCTTTTTTGGCTATATTCCCGTGTATTACTTATTAAGTGATCTTTACTGAGACTATGGTAATTATAGAATTGATTTAGAGATTTTAAAAAAACTTAAACTGTAAAATTCATGCTACGGTTGTTAAATAGCGATTTAAAATTATATTTTAAGTGGTTAGTTTCTATTTATCATCTTGATAAGTTTCTACTTTCTTTTTATAAGCGAAATTAGTTTAACTAAGATTGAATTTTATTATTCTGATGTTTATTTTTTACGCATCAAAAAAATATATTGATAACTATATTCTATTATAATTTAATCTGGGTTTTTTTCTTTTTTTTCATTCGTTTTGACATGGAAAAAAAGTTAAGAGGCTGGGGTGTGCTCACGTATTTAATAGATTAAACTATAGCAAAACATCCCGGAAATTATATATCGTGAGATACGATTTCTAAAAGAATACAAGTTGTGTTTTATACATAGATGGGGTTATTTATAAAGTGTGAAGAAATTCTTATGTAGTCCAAATAAATAATTTTGAAAAAGTTGGATGTGTTATTTGATTACGTATGCGAGATTTTTTATTTTCAAACTTAGTTGAATGATTTAATTTCTTTAAATAGAATAAACAGTGTATAAGTTAAGAAAATATACTTTAAAACAGCAATATATATAGAAATTGCAAATATATTGTATATTCAGCAACTACCGAACGTAAAAAGCTTGGTTATGTCAAAAATATAAAGACTAAATTAAAGATTTTTATATTCGTTCTAGCATCTAATGAATTCTTTTTTATTAAATAGTAGAACATGTAATAATAGCGATTTCCCTTTTGCTACCAGACTCAAATATTTTATTCGAAAAAAATAATATATTAATCATGACATTGTCATGCTATCATTCAGATAATATTTGTGCAACAAGGCATAGTATTTATGCTATATTTTTGAACACAGATTTTAAAATATATAAATAATAATTTTTAAGGTATTAAATAGTGTATTTAAATGAACGCAAAAATCCGAGATTTTCTTAAAATAATCTTTTTTACAACATATTTCCCAATATTAAACATTTTTTCGAAATATTAACCCGACAGATAAATACATTTATTTAATAACTAATTCTAATTAGAAACGGTTATTGTAATTCCAAATAAAATTGAATATATTTATGATTTTTTAATATTAAAGAATCAAGATCGGTGATGCTTTGTATCGAATAAATATTAAATATTTCATAAATTTTATATAATCAAGCGAAATTTTATAATTATATGGATTTAAAGTGTGATTTATCGGTTTTAATTATGTTATAAAAGAATATTAATATATAATAGCCGAAATTTCTTGCAAAACACAAATAATTATATGTTAAACAATATTCATAAACTGCAATATATGATACTCGAAGTATATTAATTTAATAGCAAAATACCATTTGGGGACTTGATTATAAAAATAAAAACTAAATAGTTTAAGAAATATTTATGGAGTGTATAGTAAAATTAAATTCATTTGTGTTTTTATTATATTTTATTGGTTTTACTGCTTTATAAATTCGATAATATTTATGTGGATTTAAAGATCTTTTAATTCTTTTAATTTCGATCTCTTCAAAACTATATATCTAAAAAAATATATCAATGCAATCTTTGACAAATCTTATTGAAAAGAAAAATATCTTGAAAAAAAAACTAAACTGTATATTTCAATAAAAATTTATTTTTTATAATTGTTAGATCATAATTATTTGTAAGTATTTTGATATATGTGAGACAATGCAATCAGATAAACTGTAAAAACAAGAACTTAAGTCATTCTTAATACGAACTATGTTCCTGGCAACAAATGAATATAAAAAATAGTGCTTAAAGGGTAGATGTATGTATGAATCATAATTTATTTTCGAAAAAAAAATGTGAAAATAATATTATAATCGATGAATTTTGTTAATTATGTGTATCTTTGACCAGAAAAAAATAAATTGATTGGATGCTTAACTACTTTTACATCAAAAAGATTATTTAGATAGAAGTTAATTATTTTTTTTCTAAAACAATTTCACGAATTTACCGGTTAATCTGGTTTTTTAATATGGCTAAATATATTTAATAAAATTTTTATGGTATTTTTGTGTATTTTATTTACGTGATAGAGTTTTATAAATTTATTTGCAAGATAAAGTGCAATATTTTTAAGCTATAAAATCTTCTTTTCCAACAAAAAAAAAATATTAGAACTAATATTCAAACGAAAATCAATTAACAAACCTCATTAATAAAAAAGTTATGTTTTCAAGAAAGATTACTGCCTAAATTACAAAAACTTTACCTTGAAAATTTGTATAGAAAGATAATTTTGTAGAAAAATCCGAGAAAGAAAATACTAATGGTTATTTCTAGCATTAATACATATTTTTTTGTATCATCTAATTTTTTTAAGCATTTACAGGATTCATTTTATGTATTATATAAAATATATATGATTGTACACTGTATAAGCATTATTAAAAAAATGATTTAGCACGAAATAAATTTCTATCAGCTACAAATTACTTCAGATATAGCGCGTTTCAACTTAAATCGAATGTTAGAATTGTATAAATACTTATTTAGAATAAATTAAGGCGTTGTACAATGTTTCCAATCGACTGGCTACGTCTCATCAGATGGAGTTGATAAAAAGCTGCTTATACCCATTTTTAAACAATAATTTAGAATAAATTATATCTACAATTCTTCGAAAACTTTCATAATATTTACATATAAATTTTTTTAAGAAAGACAACCAATTCACGCGAAAAAATTTTTAACAAAGGAAATATAAATCAATTAACGAATATTTTTATCTCACATTATAAATCTATAGGTGTTCTTAAACATTTTCAAATGACTTTAATAAAATAGATGGCTTTTTAAATTGTTGCAGTGGAATAATCGATACATTTAATGCCTATAAGAAATAGATATGCGCGTAGGATAAAAAACGATGGAAGTATTATTTTACATTATATTTATTGAAAAAAAAACCTTTATAAATGAAAAAGGTATTGATATGAAGTAACTTAATATTGCAATAGCAGTGTAACAAAATATTTGAAGAGAGAAATACATAAATCTGTGTCTTATAAAAGAACACATGTTTACAAGTATGAATTAAAAGAACAGAATTTTTGATTCATCAGGAAAATCGGACTTTAATATGAAAAATATAAGAAAATTTTAATGCCAATATTAGAAAATTCTTTATAATTATATTTGGTTCATAAAAATGGCTGGAATTAATGGTTGAAAATTAAGTTATAAATAGATATTTTGTTTTATTCTGGATAAAAATATGATATCCGGGTAAATATTAATAACCAAGACAGTGTAGAAGCTATATAAACAAATATTAATGTGATGGTATATTCGATTAAATTTTAGTTTATTGCTATACATTCGACCTAATAAACTATTCATATGTATTTGTTTGTTATTTTAGACAAAATATAAGCTAAAAATTAAAAAACAATTAGGACACACAGAATAAGAAATTATAGGTTACGAAGTAACAAATATTGTATTATATATTTGAATAAAAACTATTGAATGTGTGATAATATATTTTTCAGTATGATATAGGGTTTAATCTGATATTATTAAATTGAATGAATAGGAATAAAAAAATATAAACTTGGTTGATTCGGAATATTAAAAACCGCAAAATATTATTTACTGGTAAATGAAATATATCTAATTATAAAAGGCTATATAATTATAGTAGTGTCGTCATAAAATGGGATAGAGTGTTCATAAAATACCATAAGTCGTATAATAAGGTGTTTGTGATGTCAATCGGAGCAGAATTAATGTAAAAACTATTAAAAAAACTCTTGAATTGATAGGCCACGGAAGAAGAGGATGCATAGAGTAATATTTTAAAGATGATATGATTGAAAGAGTATAATCTGCTGATAAAATTAATTGAGAGCTATATTAGAATAAATATAAAGACTATTAAAGTTTTAAAAAACATTAGCCTAGTCTTCTATTGAAGGTATTGAATGTTTTAATACAATACATATAAGGCAATGCGATTAAAATAATTCAATCTGTTGCTAAAAGTAATTATGACTGCAATTTGAATATATAAAAAGGTGAGATGGAAGGAAACATTAGTTTAGTCTTCTATTAAAGGTAATAGAATTTTATAATAGAATAAATATAAGGCAATACGAATAAAGGAATACAAACTTCTACTGAAAGTAATTATGACTGTAATTTGAATAAATATAAAGACCATGAAAGTGATATACAAAATTAGTCTAGTCTTCTATTAAAGGTAATCAAATGTTATAATAGAAAAAATATAAATTATAAAAAATCAAATCAATCCAACAATAAATTCTTAAAAAATTAAATTTTATTTTATTATTTACTTTTATTATTTTATTTTTACTTTTATCATTTATTTATTACTATTTACTTTTATCATTTAATTTTATTATTTATTTTTATTATTTATTTCCTTTTATTATTTATTATTATTAGTATTTTTTATTTAAGGGCTATATTTATAGTCGTAATTTTAGTTTTCGTTCTCAGGCACAGCTTGCTTGATTCTATGTACACACAGCGTATTTATACTTTCGGCTATCTTCTCCTCTCCATAGTCTTCTTCAATACCCCTCCTTGTTTCGAGACCTATTAATTCAAGGGTTTTTCTCAATCCCAAGGTTTATTATTATATTTTTATTTAATTTTTTATCATTATTTACTTTTCTATATTTTATTATTTCCTTTTCTAGATTTGATCATTTAATTCTATCTTATTTTTATTTACTTTTACACTTATTATTTAATTTTATTATTTACTTTTACACTTATTATTTCCTTTTATTTTTTGTTTTTATTTACTTTTACTCTTATTATTTCCTTTTATTATCTACTCTTATTATTTTTATTTAATTTTTTTTATTAAGTTTCAGATGGTATGGCATATTGGTTGAGTGGTTTACAAGTCGGACCCCGCGTGAAGGGTCGCGGGGTCCACTTCCACCCACCCCAATAATTTCCGAAACGATTTTACTCTAAAGAAAAATACCCAAGGGGCCGGCCAGTGAACAATAAAAGATAAACCATAAAGCATTGACAAGCCATGAGAAATAGGAGGTTGATGTGTAAGCCGTTGACTATACCTGTAGTATGGAAGAAGATCCCTCACCGTTCAGCAAGGATATAGGTAAGTGTAGAATGTGGTTGTAGCTTGTAACTCTTAGCGATGAACAGTAGACAGAATCACATTCCCTCCACATAATGACTGCCGCCTATGAGAAAGGGCCCAATCCACGGTGATTTACGGGTGAAAATGAGTGCTGGGGGGTGTTCCACAGAGAGACGCAGCAGTTTAGCAATAGTTCCTATTAGTATAAAGCGAACTTCCTAAAAAGTAATAGAAGTAAAACATAAATAAATAAAGTAAATTCGATTAGAATTTTATTAAGTTTTTCTATACTCCAAAATCAAAAGATTGGTAGAAGAAATATTTTTAAAAGCAATAACAATACAATTATCATTTACATCAACCTCATAAACCAATAAACTTTGTGTTATAAGATTACGAATTAGCTCCCCACTAAAGGAGTTATATAAATTTACATTATCATTTCTTGCAACAAGCAACAATCCATTCCAAATTTTCATGCTAGTGATATGACTTCTTTCTCCGATTCTATACACTTTTTTTCCATTTTCCAAGTCCCATTTGATGATGCTTCCGTCAGCGCCTGAGCTATACAAAAAGCTTTTATGGTTTATCTTTTCTAATTTTAGCCAAGCAACGATACTTCTATGTTCCTTTAAAACAAACAAAAGTTCGCCTTTGAAATTAGAAACGAATATATCGCTATCCTGTGATCCACTAACAATAAAATCCGAATTAATTAATACGGAGTATACTCTTAAAGAATGTGATTTGAGATTAATAATTTTCCTGCCTTTCTTATAGTCCCATAAAATTACTGTACCATCATAAGATCCCGTCACCAAATAATTTTGATAGATATCCATGCATCTTACACTTTGAGAATGTCCTTTTAATACAAAAAGGCTTTCCCCAAAAAAGTTCCATACCCGTGTATCTGCGTCTCTACTTCCAGTAATAATATATTCATCCGTTACTCTCAAACACCTAATAGTGCTTCGATGCCCTTTCAAAGTATGAATTGCCGTCTTTGTCTCTAAATCCCAGACCTTAACACTTTTATCCGTGCTTCCAGTAACTAAATACTTATCATTCACATCAAACGCCCATATCCCGCCTTTGTGCCCCTTTAACACACATTCCAGTCTATCATTTCTAAATAATTTTATTGTTTGATCGTCCGATGAACAATAAATTCTATCTCCTATTCTTTTTATTTGTGTTATATCGCTTTGATCGGTGTTCACCAGTCGTTTTATTTCATCGGCTCTGAAAATCACATATTTGCGGTTTAATAGCTTTTTTCGGATACTCTTTTGGAAATGAAATGCTGATCTTAATAACAGAATTTGATCTGGCACCTCTCTTTCATATACACTCTTCCAGAATATATAGTTCGTGGATAATATGGATTCTGTTTTTTTGTTTGTGAAGATGAAGTTCTTAGCCTGTGAAATTGTTAAATTCCGTAGAATTATACCGTGAAGCTCGGGTGATAATTTGTAAAATTCATCTGGGTTCATTTTTTGCAGTTGTTTTGGTTTGGGTGGAGCATGGCTTATTTCGAGAATTTGTCTTTCGTGCATGTGAGCTGGGGGTGGGATAAATTGGTGATTCGGGGATGCTTGCCGAAATTCTATTATTTTTAAAAGTTTGGAATTTCTATAATACTAAAGTATCGGGGATTTTTAGTGATTCCATTATTTTTTAAAAACATCAAATTCTGAATTTCTATATAACTGTAAAATAAGGAATTTCTATAATGCTGAAGTATCGGTAATTTTTAGTGAATTCCATTATATTTTAAAAACTATTAATTTTAGAATTTCGATATAACTGTAAAATAAGGAATTTTTTTTTCAACTTCTAGTATTTTATAAATATATAAAATTTATAATTTCTATAATACTGAAGTATCGGGGATTTTTAGGGAATTTTATTATTTTTAGTAACACCAAATTTTAGAATTTCGATATAACTGTAAAATAAGTAATTTTTTTAGCAACTTCAGGTATTTTATAAATATATAAAATTTAAAATTTCTATAATGCTGAAGTATCGGGGATTTTTAGTGAATTTTATTATATTTTAAAAACTATTAATTTTAGGATTTCTATATAACTGTAAAATAAGAAATTTCTATAATACTGAAGTATTGGGTATTTTTAGTAAATTTTACCATTTTTTAAAAAAACCGTAAATTCAGAATTCCTATATAACTGTAAAATTATAAATTTCTATAATGCTGAAATATCGGAGAGTTTCAGTGAATTTTACCATTTTTTAAAAAAACCAAATTCAGAATTCCTATATAACTTTAAAATAAGGATTTTTTTGGCAACTTTAAGTATTTTATAAATATATAAAATTTATAATTTTTATAATACTAAAGTATCGGAATGTTTAGCGAATTCCATTATATTTCAAAAACCGTAAATTTTAGAATTCCTATATCACTGTAGAATAAAGAATTTCTATAATACTGAAGTATCGGTAATTTTTTGTGAATTTTATTATATTATGAAAACAGTAAATTTTAGAATTTCTATATCACTAAGAAATCTGAAATGTTTATCGAATATCATTATACTTAAAAATTTTAAATTTAAAAAATGGATGTTGTTTTAATGATAAAGTGATCATTTATAATAATATAATTGAGAAGTAATTAATAATAGATTGCCTAATATATATTTAAAAGTCATTAGCACCAATACGTATTTTCAGAATTTATCCTATAATTTTATTTTATTTTTGCTTTTATTCATGGCATAGACCTAATTTAAAGGTATAATGAAAGTCTCTATTTCTATTATTCGTACACTAATTTAATTTTAAAAATATAAAACGTCTCCAATTACCTAACTTCATTCCTTTTAAATTGATTAAATGATATTTGTTTCATTATTAATTTTAATTTTTTATTGTTTTTTAAGATAAAAATATTTATATAAAGGTATTTCTGTGCATCGAATATTTTTTATAGCAAATTTTAAAAGTTTGGTGACGAAATTTTGTTTAAAGACACACTTTAAAGGCAAAAGTGCTTTACATGAGAACTATAGTGGCAAATTTCGGTAGCTATTTATCTGTAAAAAGAATATACCTTTTTAAAAATTAGCTGATAACTTCTTAATGACTTGTTAAAATTGCTTATTACTATAAATAAGGAGCTCATAATTGTTAAAATTGTATATTTTCGACACTTTTTTTTGATCTCGTTTTCGTCCTATTGTGTTATTTTAAACTCTAGGATGTTCTTTGATGATAAACTGTGCTTATTCATTGACATATTCCAGAATATAAACAAGAAAATATACCATTATTATCCAAACCCACCAACTAATAATGTTGCAAATAAATCCGAATTATTTCCCAAATAAATACATATTTTATAAAATATTTTTATATTATATGTTTTTTTTATGAAAATAATGTCAATAAAATTGTCTAAATTTTTTATGAATATAAAAAAATCTTAGAGCATAATATATTGTATAATTAGAATGATATAATATATCTCTCGATATTTCGTTGTTAATAAAAAAAATATCGTGAATTTTCTGCTTGAATTGCATCGAATATGATATATATTAAAATAAACAATATAAAGAAATAAGATGTGCGGGAGTAAAACTGTCGAGCTATAGTGTGTGATATTTTTAAGTGCGAGTTTAGTCTGTATAGCTGACTTATAGGCTGTCCAGAGACATTAAATAAACACATAATCTTAATAAAAGAAATTTATTGTTTTGTGTGAATTTCTTTTTTTTTTCATAATTCTATAATATTTTACAGAACTTAAATATATTTATAAAAGCAACTTTATTGTTTTTTAAAGCATATCTTTTATTCTTGCACGATGGTGAAATATTTTACAGAACTTAATAATCTTTATAAAAGCAACTTTATTATTTATAGAGCGCATCTTTTTTTCTTTCACGATGTATAATATTTTACATAGCTTAATAATCTTATAAAAGCAACACCATTGCTTTTTAGTGTACATCTTTTACCCTTTCACAATTCTATAATATTTTACAGAACTTAAATATATTTATAAAATCAACTTTATTGTTTTTTAGAGTACATCTTATATTCTTTCACGATACTATAATATTTTACAGAACATAATAATGTTTTTAGGCATAATTAATGTTTTTAAAGTTATAAAAAAACTATAGAAATTCAATCATAGAAACAGAATGAAAAAATATCGAAATTTCAGATATAAAGTAATTTAAAAAAATGTATGAATTCAGATGTAAATTTCACGCATATTTATAAACTATAAGCATTTATTTTTTGACTCTATTGTAAATATTATTGCTAAAATAGTTTATAAACCTGATTATTTTGGGTGCGATCGAATGTGTTTAAATCGATACATTTATAAAAACATAAAAAAAATAAGTTTTAAATGGTATTTGTCGTAAGAAGAAAATATCAATTCATTTTTATAGCAAAAAAAAACTTTAATAATTTGTATTTTATAATAAAATTCGAGAAACATTTGTGTTTATAAGCAAAAAAAAATCCTTCGAAATTTAACTTTATTATCGTTGGATATATATAAAATTTTAAAGTATTCTAAGCAAATAAATACTTTAATTATCACAATTTTAAATATAGTTATTTCAGTATTAAAATTATAATTTATAGGAATTCTACTATTGAAATATATTTCTATACGTCTAATACAATAAAGCTCCTGTTTTTTTGTAAAAACATATTTTCTATAAGTCATAAAATGAAAATCGCATAGAGTGTGTGATTAAATTCAATGTTTTTATTTTTTTATACAATATTAAGATATCTTCAAAACAAATTATAACAAAAAAGAATAAAAATAAATATTTTAACATAATATTATATATTCATGTACTAAATCGTATTTTATAGCGTTTTTAATTCGCTAAAACATACTTATAACATAATAAATCAAGAAAAAATTTCTTAACTTACTACATCTGCGAAGAAAAGGGTATAAAAAGTGGTTGTAAAAACGATATATCTTTAATAAACATATGTGATTGCCTGTCTAAATGTTCAAATAAATTTTACATGATGGGAAAAGAATAAAAAGCTGATATAGTAATTATTTAGACTACTTAACCAATAAAAAAAAATATGTATAATACCACTAACTGTTCATTTAAATTTCAAAAAGTAGGGAAAAGAATAAAAGACTAACAAAGTAATTATTATAACTATATAAATAATAATAAAATATGTATAATACCGCATTCTAACTGTTCATTTAAATTTCACAAAGTAGAGGTAAGAGATTAAAAGCTATGAAAGTAATTATTTTTACAGCAAAACCAATATTAAAAATGTGCATAATGCCACGTTCTAAAAGTTCGAATAAATTTTACAAAGTAGGAAAAGAATTAAAATCTAAAATAGTACTTATTTTAGCAACTTAACCAATAAAAAACATATTTGTAATTGCCCTGTTCTAACTGTTCATTTAAATTTTGCATGGCGGGAAAAGAATAAAAAGCTAAGGAAGTAATTATTTTAACTGCTTAAGTAATAAAAATATATTTGTAATTGCCCTGTTCTCAATGTTAATTTAAATTTCACAAAATAGGGAAAAGAATAAAAAGCTAACATACTAATTATTTTAAATGCTTAAATAATAAAAATATATTTGTAATTGCCCTGTTCTAAATGTTAATTACAAGTTTTTCTGTTATATAATGATAAACTAACCTTTGATCTATAATTTATTAAATATAATATACTGCCTCTAAGAACCAAGCAAAGTTTAAAATAGTTGAAAGAAAAGGAGTAATAAAAAATATTAATTTATAAAATAAAGTTTTAATACAAATAAAGTACATTTCTGTGTAATTTCACTAAGAAAAAACATTAATAAATTTTTAACAACAAAAAAACAATCAATCCAACAAAGATATACAAATCAAAGCTATTCCCACAAAACACAATACTATCAAGCTCTCTTTCAGTAATTTCTCTATCAAAACTATTATCAATAGTCCACCGTCCCAATTTTCTTTTTTCATCAATCGGAAGCTGTATCTTAATCGACTCTTCGACCAGATTAGCGCCATCACGCATCATCAACCTTTCCCTTTGAATTATATCACTCGAAAAAACAACAACAGCATCAAAAAATCGATTAAGACCCAACTCAAAAAACAACGGAACTTCAACAAAAACAACAGAATAATTAAGAAAAAAACACTTTATAATTTCTTTTAAAAGGTAATAATATATTTTTGGATGCATCATTCTTTCTAACTTCTTTCGCGCTTCTTTGTTTGTAAATACAAGTTCCCGCACCTTTTTCCTACAAATATCACCATCGTTAGTAATTTCATTTCCTAACATTTCTATAATTTTTGACTCGCTTTGCTTAAATACATCACGCGCTATTTTGTCGGTATCATACACTTTGTACGATCGCTTTTCCAACATGTCAAGAACAGTTGATTTTCCTGTTGCTATGCTCCCAGTAATACACACTATCTTCATTCTTGGGACACTAATTTAATTTGTGTTTATAGATAGTTAGAATAAATTCTCAAATATGGTATTCTAAAATTGTTTTTGTATGGAAAAATATGATTTTTGTGACAGATGTCTAAAATTTTGATTTATTGTTGGACAAAATTAAAATTATTGAAATACTATTTGTAATGTCTAAAATTGAATATCTGTGTCAACGTATTAAAATTTATAGCCCATAATCAAACATTTATATTGAAATATGATCAAAATTAATTTTCCATTCAATTTAGAATCTATAGACAATAGCATTTTATATGAAACAACACCTATAGCTTCAAAAAACATCGTGACTTTTACATTGCCATTCAATATTCGATTAAGACCATCTGAGGATTACACAATAGAGCTTATTAAAGAAGACGATAAATATATATACATTCTTGAGTTCAAAAAAATGGTAGATGTTAGATCATTCATGGCAGACCCCGAGATATCTTGTATTCAAGATCTTGGTGATAAGAGTGTTTCGGAAATAGAGCAACAAGCAAATTTAAAAATGGTTGAGTATGAGCTAATTGAAAATAATAAGAGAAAAAAGAAAGTTGTGGTTGACGACGATGGTTGGACCCAGTATAAATAAAAAATTATATGTGATATGAATTAATTTTTATTATAAAAAATGACTTTAAAATTTCTTTTCTTTTAAAAAAGAAATAGTTATTATTTATTTATATTCATAACACAAATATTATTATACTTTATCTGATGGGATGGTGTGATCACAAAATACCATAAGTCTAATATTAAAGTGCTGATCTCCTAAAAAAGAAATAGTTATTATTTATTTGAATCCAAACACGAATAGTTATTATTTATTTGAATCCAAACACGAATAGTTATTATTTATTTGAATCCATAACACGAATAGTACTATGATTTATTCGATGGGATGTTGTGATCACAAAATACCATAAGTCGTATATTAAAGTGTTGATCTCCTAAAAAAGAAATAGTTATTATTTATTTGAATCCATAACACGAATAGTACTATGATTTATTCGATGGGATGGCGTGATCACAAAATACCATAAGTCGTATATTTAAGTGTTAGGAAAATCAACAGAAACATAAGCATCGTACACACAATAAGATTGAGTAAAATATTGAATTCATAATTCTTGAACGGGGTCGATTTATCCTAAAAGATTGTAAATATGAAGATATTAAATAGATTATTGTTCAAATCGACTCTACAAAGCATACCGAAGTTTTACTCGATCAAATTAAAGAACTTATAAAATTATACTTTATTGGTTTTTTTTAAAAAATACAGCAAAAACAAGAGCTATTACTTATTCCAATAACATATATTTCCCACATGTAGCCAAAAAAATACAATAAAGTTGTGCTATTAGTCAATTAAACTATAATAAACACCATTTTTTTAATAAAGTTTTATAAACTATCTTATTCTATTGAAATATGGACTTTATAATAGAATAAATTTATTTTCAGATGGTTTTGAACCGTAAATGTTCCTATAAAATACTTCTATTTTCTGCAAATTTTAGATTTTGTTTATAAATATAGGTGTGCATTATTATCTTCATATAATGTAAGAAAAATCAAACTTTTTATGCCGGATGAAAAATACATGATAGTGTGTGAAATTTTTTAAAATAATCAGGCTACTAATTATGGGAATACAGTAACTTCCCAGAGAAAGTACTTATTAAATTCAGGAATCTATCTATAAAAAACCCCATATGTAAACATTTTATTACAGACTACCGGACTCAATCTCACATGACCGCTGCTAGGGGTGTCCTAGCAATCATATTTGCAGGTATTATGGGTGAGCCTAATGCCCGAAATAGAGAAAAGCTTTCAAGGATGGTTTTAACCTCCTAAATAAACCTTTAAGAAGCTTAAACCCTTAATAAAATGCAAATAATAGCGAAGATTGGATCATTTTCTTAAAAAGATATTTGTAATTGCTTAAAAAAATTTCTATATGCTTTATCTAATCTTTTACATGGATAAATAATCTCAAAAAAGTGCAGATCACGTTTATAAAGAATTTTTATTACATCCGTGATGAATTTGTATTGCAATTCGGAAGAAACATCTATAATTTGATTTATTATTATCCCATAAATTATTAGAGATCAAGACAGTTATGTATTATATTTAAAGCTTTCATTATATTATTTTTTATTTATGGGTTAAGTTTCTTTTTATCAACTGAATCTATTTAGAACTAGTCAACCCATTGGAAATATTGCACACCTCCTTGATACATCTTTTGACACCTTCCCCTGATCTATCTTCATCAACTGCTCATCTTATCTCAAATAAGATGAGTTCAAGTTTATTTTTAAAACTTTCAATGTATGTTTTATAGGAAACAAGGCAAAAAAACAGAAGAAATCGTGCATAAAAAATTTATTTATATATAATTTTATGCGAATTATCGATACTCACAACATTGAAGCGTTTTTCATCATACTAATATGCACCCATAAAAGATTGCAAAACGCTTCTACAATTTGTTGATAATTCTTCCATTTAAATGTATTTTATTTCTTTATTTGCCTTTTTAACAAATTAAAATACGAATATTTTTGGATTTATCATAATAATTATGGTTTTTATTTTCGAGCACACGTGTACTTAGACTTTCGGCTATTTTATCCTCTTCGAAAAATTCTTCAATGCTCCTCTCTTTTTTAGAAAACCAATAATTCAAGGGTATTTCACAATCACAGGGTTTGTATATGTACCTCGATCTGGTCCGTATTTTTGAGTTCTTTCAGGCAAACATAAAATATATTTATAAATATATATAGTTGCATCAAGTTGATAGACCAAGATTTATTTTCTTTGTGGTTTTTGAAAATAGTCTATCTCACAATAATTTTTATACCTTTTTTTTTACTGACACCGATACTCGATTACCTTATTAGAATATAAAACTAGCTTATTATAAATAAACTTTAAAGAATAATAATTTATATATTCGTTGTGAATAAATTTGATGACTTCTAGTGCCACAATAAAATGTTTGTACATGCTAAAAATGATTTTTTAAAGTACTTATGCTTAATGTTTAACATTTTTATTAGAATTGTAATCATACGACTTAATTTGTTTCTTGTTATTTTGGTTGGAGCTGACGTGATATTTAAGCTTTCAAATAGAATAAATGTGATCCAAGAAACAAATCGATCTTTTTCGTAAATTCTTTACCGATATTATTTCAACATCTACTTTTAGAAATTATATATTTTGTTAAAACAAAGGTGCAAGGCTATTTCATCTTCTTAGATTAAGTGTTTACACACATTAACTGCAAAAAAATGAAAAATTTACATAGATCGCAATAAAATTATTTAACTTGGGTATTAAAAGGATCTAAGGCGATCATAAATAAAAAAATTAATTTTGCTCTTAACATGATTTGATATAAAGATTATTATTTAATTCGAATCACTGATGGGATGGCCAGACTCTTTTTTAAGATTATTATCTTACATGATGCAAAATAATTTTATCACTATCCTTCTTGAAATGTAGCATTTTTTGCATAACGATTAGATTATTTCAATTAAGTTAGTATGTAATTGGGTTTCGCGGTTTTTAGAATTTTATGGTGTGGTTAAATGTTAGAAGCACTAAAAAATATTTGCAAAAATCGCTACGACTGTTCCAAGAAAATAAGGGATAATGAATCCTTCTTTATTCACATCATGTTTCACCATCAGTTTTTTTTCTTTTGCTCTTTAAAAATAGTTAGCCACTTCCCCGCTCTCTAAAACGTTAAATTATCCCTAAAACCTATACCAAATCAGTTTATTGTCCTTTATAGAATTTTCTCTTTCAATTTACTCTCATTTATTTTTCTTATATCAGATACTGAACCACCACATCGGATTCTAAATGAAATCATGGCACGAAAACCCGTGCTAACTTATTCATATAATTTTTCTATCAACCTATAAAACATTTATATTAAATTTAAATACGTATTTTGCATAATAGAACCGAAACCTCGGGAATTTACTTCATTATGTCTAGACTTAGAAAATACCCCAGTTCACCATATTCAATATTTATGACCACGTAATGATTTAGAGCATTTGATTTTCAGTCCTTTAATATTTACAATATTTTTGGCTCATATGTTTACACCTTATAATTTTTTATCTGAAAATTAATAATAATCGATTTAAGTTCTCTTGTCTTCTAATAATTAAGATTTAAGAACCTGAAAAATTTATCTTTGTCATAGTTGAAAATAAAACAGGATCTTACGATGCACTGTTTCTTTTTATCAAAATTTTTATGCAATAACTATTTTTTTTTCCAGTATATACACCATATTTGTATTTATTCGAAAGGTGAATTCATAATCTTCTAATTTCTTTTGATAAGCAGGATTTATTGAATTGTGGGCATACCGTACCGCATAATTTATATGTATTCATATAGATTACAAATATTTTGAACCAAAAGAGATTTTTTTCCAAATTTTAATTTGATCAAGTTATCTAATAGTTTTTTGATAATTTTTTATTATGCTAAGAAACAGTCGGCAAAAATATTTTTATAAGCCTTGGGTGTTTTTTAAATACGATATGAATAAAATTTTTTTTCACAAAAACTTGTGATAATTTATCGACGCTAAAATAATGAATGTGTATGTATGAAACACAAGTAGTAGATGGCAATATTTGCTGTCTTATCATCCAGGTAATATTAAAACCTCTAGAAGTTAATCAAATCGTATTTTTACATAAATTGGCTTTTGATTTCACCTAAAGTATAACAATTCATCTTTTGTGTTCTTGTATTCATTTTAGTTATACCATTTTTAATAAAGAAATAACACAGAGGCATTTTAATTTCCCATTCTGGTAATATTAATCGCGATAATCGGACTAGGTTTAAATTTTCTATTTGGTGGAGTATAAACACTTTCGTATTGGATGATTTTGGCATGTTTTTTTAATCTTTTTGTATTTTTTTTTTGCTTTGTATAATGCAATAAAACTTAGATATTAGAAAATTCAAGGCTATATTATTTTTCAAATTCAAGACACTTTAGACTATTTTCGAAATATTTTACCTTGGCTGAAAAAATTTGTCTACATTTAAACCATATGTATATTCAATACTCTAATTTTCGGTACTATATAGATAAGGCAAATATTTTACGAACATTTTCGGATTTTTTATAACTATAATACAAATTTCAAATTTATTTTCTTTTCAGTACCAGTAAAATAGAATAAATATAAATAACCACTAAAAATTTGTTCTAAACATCAATATTTTTAAATTAAAATTTGCCTTTCTATTTATTATAATACAATGGAGCATCATTATTAATTAATTCAAAATAATACAGAATAAAAAAAAAACATATATTGTGCAAATATATTTTTCTGGTTATTAATATTCATAAAAAATTATTGATTTTTTTGTGCTAAAAATAATATGAATTACACTATTAAAAAATTGTTGTTTAGATAATTGTTAAATTCCCGCAATTCAATAATTTTAAATGTACATACATTGTGGTTGATGTAAAATGTTTTTACTCGATACAATTAGATTATATTTCTTTGTTAATTTTCCAAATAAAATGTTGTTTAAATTGCTTGAAAATAGGTACTTAGAATACATATACTCCAAATAATCTTCTTGGAATAATTTCTTTTATAACAACACGGTGATATCCTCCTATAAAAATTTAAACTTGGTGGGTAATCTTTTGTTATTTTAATAAATATGATTGTTATACACCATTGTTCAACGAAAAAAATATAAAATAAAATAGTTTAAATTTATAATACTGAAGTTTCTATAATAAAATATCAATTATTCACAGAAAATGCGTTTATTTTTAGGAAAATAAATAGTTAAAATTCAAAGACTTTGTGTTAATAATAAAAAGTACTGTAAAATAAATAATAGTTAAAATTCAAAGTATTTGTGTCTTTAGGAAAATAAATAGTTAAAATAAATAGTAGTTAAAATTCAAAGTATTTGTGTTTTTAGGAAAATGAATAGTTAAAATTCGAAGTATTTGTGTTTTTAGGAAAATAAATAGTTAAAATAGTCACAAAACACATTTTCATAAATTTACATTATTATTGAATGTCATCACTTTTTATTTTTAATTGAATAGATTTATTTTTCATAATCCCATAAAATATTTAGAATGCCTTATTTGTGTAGAAATGTTCATTTTTCTTGATATTCAAAGATAAAATATCCAAAAAATAGCAAATTTTATTTACTAGTATAACCAGATACATTTTCTATATATTGGTGTATTTTGTAAAATAATATAGGCGTGTAATTGCCTTTGTCGATTTTAAACATGAATATATTGTATCAATAGATAAAAATTAAAATTAATTTTATTTAAAAATATTGAATTAAAAACCGATTCCTTTTGATATTAATTATTTAAAATAGATTGATTAACAACAGCATAAATTATTTACTAAATATTACACTTATACATATATTAATTTCCCTTTTTTATTTCAAGAAAAAAGACCAAGATTGATTCATTAAACTTATAAATTAGCCTACTATCATCAATACAACCTTAATTTGTACTTTCAAAAAATAATTATTCGATTTTATACTGTTTTTGAATTTATCACTTTTTATTCAACTAATTGTTGTTTGAATAACTTTTATAGGTCTATCTATACTATAAGACTGATTTCAGTTATGTATTATTTTACTATATATATTATGACATAATTTTTTATCTTCGATTTCTCACAAGCTAGATATTGATTGTTATTTATTTGCAATTACTTATAAATTTAACATGAATCACTTTAAAGGTAATTTTTTCACTTATTATTTTACCATATAATTCCATCTTATTTTTATGTTTTATATATTTGTTCCATTTTAAAGGTAATTTTTCACTTATTATTTTACTATATATTTCCATATTATTTTCTAGTTTAATTTCCTGTAACCAAGACATTGATGGTTGTTTATTTACAATTAATTATATATTTAGGATGTGCCATTTTAAAGGTAATATTTTTTATATACTTTCATTTATCATCTCCAATTTATATTATGACATAATTTTTCAAGTTTAATTTAACATGGAGCACTTTCAAGAAAATAATAGTCTTAATTTTTACATTTTATAATTAACCAATTATGCTGATTACTATGGTAGATAAAAGTTGTTTTGTGAATACAAAATTTCAATAGGATGTGTGTTCATTTACATCGTATATTTCACATATAAATTATACGAATATTGTTATTATCGTTTAATGATTAAAAAAAGAAGTTAATACTTATCAAAGATAAAAAACCATAAATGTTACAAGAAATCTTTCGCCCATTGATCAACTTTTCAAGCGAAACACAAAAACACATCCAATACTCGAATTTCAAAAAAAGGAGGTAAAAAAAGGAGAATCTATCACAAAAATGGCAATTCATGATTGGTCAGAACCAGGATTATGTAAGAAAGCAAACCAAACTAGAAACACCAAATCCTACACAAAAATGAGAAAAACGATGGGCGATTTTCAAGGATCATTTTTTATTGTTGGTAGTGATATAGAAGTAGAAGTACAAGATTTTATTGATTCTATCATAGGAATGGTAAGAATGGAATATTACTACGATACACCATCTAACCTGGAAATAAACAAAGGCGTAAATCAGGGACATCAACTTTCGGTAAAAAGAAAGAAAATTGGGTGCTGGGAACATGATTTTTTACCGGAATATCTTTATTTAAAAGTGCATAATTTGGATAGTAATCTTTTTATATTTTCTAGTGAGACTGAACTCAAAGTAATTCAAAATATTTTGAATTTTCGTGTTATGAGGGCAAATCAAAAAAATTATAAAGAAAGAAAATTTGTGATAAATGATGATGAAATTGATCGGTTTTTAATAAAAACATTCAGTAAAGAAAAAATAAATATCGTTCTTAGAAAAAATGTACAGGGTTTTTGTGGGGAAATCAATATAGAAGGAAGGAATATTTATGTAGACACTAAGAGTGACACACTGGAAGTTGGTTTACGTGATAAATTTTCTGGAAAAGTCAACGGTATTGTTCAAATAAGACTTTTCGATTTTAAAAACGATCAAGAAAATCTTATCATAAAAGCAAATCTAAAAACCAATTCCGAGAATATAGGTAAAATAGATTTGAATGCAACGTATAAAAGAAAAACATACAACTTTATTGATAAAAATTTTACTGATTGGTGCATGAAATTTTGTAATGAAAGATTTTATGATCTGTATAACGATTTATTTTTTTATTCTGTTTGTGCGAATGTAAAAATAGAAGAATTGGCAAAGGTATTTTTGGAATTGCAAATTAAAATGTTTATGGGATATGTCGGAATTAAAACTACTTCTATCATGCATAACATCATTTTTTACAGGAAAATGTTTCATGATATCGAACGAGTTTCAGATAATCTTCAGATGTTGCTTGCTTGGCTTGAATCACAGTTTTGTGAACTTTCTGTTCCTTTTGCTTTGATAGAAGAATTTAGCATCTTATACCAGTTTATTTCTCTCATTTTTTTGAATTACGAGAATGATAACTCAAGTTTTTGCAATGAAGAATCACCAAAGAATTCGGATTTCACCAAAATAAAATTGAAAAGCAGTGAAAATGTGCGATTACGTGAGAAAAATGCGGAAAATGAAAAACCAATAGAAGAAAAATTATTATTGAACGGGTCTATAGAACCAGATAAAAAAAACATTATGTTCAAAAATAAAGAAAATAAGGATTTCGACAGTAACAAAATTTTCGAAATTAAGGGTAAAGATAAACTAAGAGAAACCGATCTAAATAGTAAAGAACCAAAAGGCTTGAAAGAAATGGTGGCTGAGACATATCATAAAATATATGCAGTTTCCCCCAGATCGAAACATAAAAACATAAAAGCTGAAAACCAATTCGACTGCAAAAACATAATCCACCCATACGAAAAAAACAACATTCTATTAAAGCGACTAAAAAACAAATTCACAACCGAATTGTTATTAACATGCAAGAAAAAACAGATGAT
Organism: Rhyacophila brunnea; assembly: GCF_057557595.1. Taxonomy (NCBI): domain Eukaryota; kingdom Metazoa; phylum Arthropoda; class Insecta; order Trichoptera; family Rhyacophilidae; genus Rhyacophila; species Rhyacophila brunnea. The sequence goes on from NW_028232783.1 coordinate 776,911, forward strand.
AGCCTTTTTCGCCAAGCTGAACAGCGAAATAACTCAGATATGGCACAAAAACTGCGAAAAATTCATTGACAAAGTTTATCTATCTGATTACATAAACAACATATTGCACAGAAACATCCTCGATGACATAAACATATTCAGAATAGTACTGTATATTGAAAGAATAAACAGTATCCTGGAAACTGAAATAATTTCACCGCTATCTGCACCAATTTTAGAATATTGGCTGGGAAAAAACGTAGAACATATTTTTGCTCAGTTTGTAGATACCCTTTACATCGTTCTAAAAAACGTGGAAGACGAACAAATTACCGAATCGGAAATCGAATACACATTCCAGGGCCTCGACTATTACCTTGAGAAATTTATGAAAATTCATCTAATTGATATAATCAACGAAAAAAATGAATCGTGGTCATTTAAATCAAAGTTTACTGATATGGTATTCGGTACATTCAAAATATTTATTCATAACTTTAAAAAAATGTCGAAAAAATATAAGAAAGGAATAGATAGCAACAAATTACGAATTTTTAAGTTTAACCGGATTTGTTACGATAAAATAGTGGTAATTTCTAAAAAAATTAACGTTGATATTGAATTTTATAGGATCGAATACTTGTGCAAAGAAAATAGCGAGATTGAAAAAATGATGAAGTATAGTCTTGCTGTCGTCAAAAAATATTTAAATGACGAGGACGAACTATTTCCATACATAAATAGACTTAAACATCGTATTTATTTGAGAGGTAGTCCAGTAACACCTTCTATACAGGGGTATGTGTATAATAATCTAGTGGGATTGATAAAAGATGAATGTCAGATTGAAAAACTAAGAGAAATTGGCTATTTTTTCACCTCTAGAAATAATCAAAAATAGTGGCGTTTCGGTTTTTCAGACTTCTAACAGACAAAAAATAATATAATTAAAGTGTTATAATCGAATAAAAAAGTAAATTTAAATTAAAACCTATAATAACGGGTATAATCATTTATTTATAAATTGATCTAATATTATTAGACTTCTCAACCAAAAATAATTTTAGAGCGGACGAAAGATAAGGCTATTATATTTTTGAGCAATAATAAATGAAAATTTGCTGGGAAATTTTATCTTATTACCTCTTTTTATAGCAAGCTTAACAACTTATGATGGCTTAATAGATCAAGCCACACATATATATATTTGTGCAATAATAAATGAAAATTTATAGGTTAGGTTTATCTTAGCACCCTTTTTAAACCCAGCGTAACAACTTCTTATGGCTTTATAGAATAAGCTAAACATATATATTTGTGCAATAATAACCAGTTCAAATTATAGGTATGTTTTATCTTAATTATCCTGTATGCCCGGTAAACCTTATTTTCTCTATAAGAAGATACATAATTATACTCCTTTCAATACCGTCTCTCCAAAAATTTCAAAAAAAATTCACTTTTTTCGTGTCACATCGATATAAAATTTCTTCCTTAGCCTTATTTTTGTGAATACATATCCGCTTCTAACATTATTTTTAGCTTCATAATACACTATCTATGATATTTTGTAAAAGTCTATCCCATTTTTTGAACTAATAATTCCTGTTCTCTATATCACCAAGGATAAATAATTTTTGTCTCTAATTATCAAAAATATTTATATTTTGATTTCGAGGCAACAATTATTTTAAAGCCGAAATTGATATCAAAAAATATATTATATTGTTATTTTAGAGCAAAAGTAATTAATCAATTGAAATTCTTGGTTTTTAAATTCTGAAAATTTGTGTTAATGGCTTTTAAAACAATATTAGGACTTTTTTTGTATTATTTAAGGCAGAAATTTTCATTTGTACCACTTTTACTTTTTATAATTGCATTTTTTTATTAATCTAATAATGAAATGATATGAAAATAGAAATTGATGATTGGTTGTTACATAGGGTATTGTATTTGTTAATGTTTTAACAATAATATAATCCTGGTAGAATCTATAAATTAAATGTGTTAATAATACAATAATTTTATTCAAAATTCATGATTTTGCTTCTTTTCATTGAAATAAACGAGCAAGTTCGAAAAATTATCAAAAACAATTTCATAAAAGATTTGATATTTATAAAAATATTCTTCTTTATTCAGTATTTGACCAAAAAGGCTTTTAATTACATTGCATTATTGTTACGCATCAATGATTGTTAAAAGGTTCATTTAATTTTTTGTTTAATATTTTTTTTATGTTTAAGATTGTGTACCTGTTAACTTTTCTAAGCTCTGTAATTGTCAACTTCAAATTAAAATTGATTTCTATTACTTTTCCTGTTATTAAAAAACTTTATTTACCATTAACACAAATCAATTTCAGGATTTTATTGTCGCAAATACCGTCTTTTATCAAGATAAAATATCTTATAAAAAAAATTGTGCATATATCTGGGTATATTTTTATTCTGAAATGATTATACTATATAATCACATTCCCTCTTTTTTTATGCATTTTAGTTTTATAGAAATTTGAGACCCTGATCAGATTTTAATTTTATTATCAGGGGATTTTTTAGTATGTAAATTAGTTCTGATCTGCAAATTTATATAAATATGGGCTTGTATTTTTTATAATGTATAAATAGGTTTGCTTTTAGCTTTATAAACCATGACTATAATTGCAATATTGGCAGATTTTCTCGCTGAATTGGTGAGTGTGGCATTATTCTTAATTTAATATAAAAACAAATAATCGTGCACGTAAATTATTTTTTTGTTTTTTTTTGTAATTTATATTCTTATTTTCTTTTTAGATAATTAATGATAGCATTGATTGATCAAAATGTAAAATATTTTATTGCTAGTATATAGATATGAACAGCTATTTGCATCGTTTAATAGAAAAATATATGGTTTATACGAAAAAAATTATGGTATTATTACTCTAAATTAAATCGTATCAAGCAAGCTATGAATTTGAATTTAAAAATATCTTTAGCGACATTCAATTTCATATAATTACTATATCAGGGCTTTAGACTAAGAAAAAAGCTAGAATTTCAAAATTGATCACTATTAAGAATAGTCAACGAACTTTACATTATTTTTATGTTATATTCTTGTAACTAATTTAGAATGAAGTGGATTTTTAAGAATAATTTGTGGGTGAATATAACTTTGCTTATACCACATCATTATGTTAGTTGGGAGAAAATCTTATGCATATGCTGATCATTACAGTTTTGATTTTACATCGCTATATCGGTTATTTATATATATTTTTCAAACGAATTTATATTTTTAAGCACAATATAAAGTTCATATTAGATTATTTATTGTGCCAATTATCCCTAATTATACCCAAGATATCCAGTTTTTGGTTTATAATGATATTTTGACAGAGTTTAATATGTTAAAATGTATATAATTCACCACCATATCAAAGAATCTTTAATACAGCAAGTTAATACATATAAACCATTTCGCATACTGCATAAATCATAAAATCCCCCGTCCAATAACAAGTTTACATAGAAAAAAAATGTTTTTATCTTATTTTTTTTAATTATATACTTCATCTTTTGGTATATAAGATAATTTTGTTGTGGCAAAAATTGTTGCTGCTAATATCATTAAGATATATAATTTATCGAAATTGAAAAGTGACGCCTATTTTCTTAGTTTGATGAAACTTGATATTCTAAAACCACCTTTTTTTTATGGTTTGCACAGACCGAAGGAAGTTTCCATCTACACTACATATTTTTGTTAGTGGATCAGAACCCAACTAAGCCTCTTAATCGTGAAAATCTTTGATACGATACCCTAATGCACCTATAAGCTATTTTTAAAAATTATTTTAACATCTTTCGACCCTTATCTAGACCGCACTATTTGCTATATGAACGTTAAATACCCTAAAAATTTGAAATTAATCTTAATGTGTTACAAGTGATGTATAAAAACATTCGAAATCATTTAGACGTTAAGAAAATTTCGTTTTGTTTTTTTATGGATTATTGTTTGAGCAAAATTTTGCTTTTTAATATTTGATGCTAAAATAAACTAAAAATGAAAAAAGTCAGCAATATCTTATTTGGTTTTATATTAGTCTGTTGTACGTATATCCTTGGATTTATTATAAAGCCCACCATTTTATTTTATACATTGATTTATGATTATACCCACACATATATATATTATTTATTGTATACTTTCTTCGGATCTTTATTTACTTTTAATGGATGAATTTTAACTCACAAATTCATAGGATAAAATGAATAGACCTAAATAGATCGGTTAAAATTTGATTTACGGGCAAATAAATGGCACGTTAGTTCAATTTAAAATTGTTTTCAAATAGAATTTTGAAAATCATAACGGAATTTACGTGCAATGATTGGGTTATAATTTTTTATATGATAGAAACCACATCAACTTTTAGCAATAAAAAATTAAAACATCTGAAAGAACTGAATTGAATGTAAAATTTAAACATTTAAACTATTGAAGATTTGGCTGAATCGGCATAAATTTCATTTAATTTTCTACGCTTTTACCAAAACACTTTGGTTTTTTTAATTTTTGATTCAATTCAGTGCTTTGCAGAATGTTTTAATTTTTCAAACTATAACTATAAAATGCAGATTTTTTTATAATAGCGAAAAACATATGGTTACTATCAAAATGCATATTATTAAAAAGAAAATCAAAATTTCAGTCCATATATTTTTTAGTTTATAACTTAAAGAGTGATAATCAAGGTTAAAAAATTATCTAATTTTTTGCTTCTTCAAATAAAATTTTAACTATTTGTAATTTCTGTCAAATCGTGCAGTGTATAAGTTTTTAATTAAAAAAATTGGCCTGGCTGCTATTTAAATTATTAAAATTATTTTGAAACATTTAATTTGATACCATACAATATGGACCTATATGTATTTTTATCCATTTTTATGAATTAAAAATATTTTAAATTGTGTTTTAAAAATAATGGTATATTTTTTGTGTGGTTTAAAAACAATGGTGTATTTTTGTGGTGATGTAATTTTGTTCGTTCTTAATAAGCGTAAAACAATTAAATCCTAATGGAAATTTTTTTTTGCGTTATCAAAAATTTTTATAAACTGCAAATATATTTTAAGATGCATTATTATGATATTGATTGATACATGCATCATTTCATGATAAAGCAGATGTATTCGTCAATACTGTTAATTGATCATCGATATAAATCTCCAATCGTAATATATTTTCATATTGCGTATTTTGAAACTTTACATAATTATGGTTCATTAAACACCAATAAAATTACAAAAAACTCACGATCATCTCTGTACCAGTGATCACCTCTATACCAGTAATTATCATAAAAAAAATATATACACCAATAAGCTTTAAGATAAAAATACGGAAAAGGAGAAACACAAATAAAAAATTAAAAATTAAAATATCCTAAATGGAAGATCGACCAAGACAGAAGAGCAGACGTAAAACTATTCGCGCTGTTGAAAAAGAAGGAACCGAAGAAATTATAGAAAAGAAGAAGAAGAGTGGGGAAGAGGATGGCGATGAGCCTCCTAACGCCAGTAACACTTCAGCCCATAAAGGCACTGCAAGTCCGAAAGAAAACGAAACCGATAGTGAAAAAAATAAGAAAGATGAAAGAAAGAAACTAGAAGAGCAAAAGAAAGAGATGAAAAAGAGCGGAATACACGTAGATGATGCCTTAAAGGCAGAAGAAGAAACAAAACTATTGCCTAATGAAAAAGCGAAGCTCACTGAACAAGAAAAGGTTGCGCAGAAAAAGTTGGAAGAAGAAAGAAAGAAGTTGGAAGACGAGAAAGCCGAAATTATTAGAAAACAAGAAGAACAGAAGGCTGGAAAAAATTTAGGGGGTTCTAAATCAGGGGTAAAGTCACAGAAAGATATCGACGAAAAAAAGAAAGCCGACGAACTTAAAAAAGAAGAGGAAAAAAGAATCGCTGATGAAAAACGAAAAGAAGAAGAAAAAAGAATCGCTGATGAAAAACGAAAAGAAGAAGAAAAAAGAATCGCTGATGAAAAACAAAAAAAAGAGGAAAAAAGAATCGCTGATGAAAAACAAAAAAAAGAGGAAAAAAGAAGTGCGGAAGAAAAAGTGAAAGAAGAGGCTGAAAGAAAGGTAAATGAGGAACAAGCCAGAAAGAGAAGGGAGGACGAGTTGAGGAAACAAGTAAATGAACAAAATAAAAAAAATTCAGAGGATGTGAATCGAAAAAAAATTGAAGAAAACTCTAAAAAAGCTGATTATCAGAATCAAGATGACAATATCATAATGGGTGGTACTGGAAGTCAAAAAGAAAAAGTGAATAGCAAACCTGACGATAATAATCATTTTGGAAATCTTACAAGAAAGAAAACACTAGAAGAAGACATTCGAGATAAAAAAGAGTCTGAGAGTCGGATGAATTCTGGTTTAAGTCAATCCCGACCAACAGCCTTCTTAACCGATGATCAGAAAAAAAATGAAGAAAACAATAAAGAGAAATCATCCAGAGAAAAAGATGTGGCTGAATCTAGCACATCTAAAAATGATGACAACAAGAGGGTTCATATAAATGAAAATCAGAATCATCAGAAAGACATTTCACCAGTTGGAACAAGTGAGCTGCTTATAAAAGACAAACAAGAACGACGAAAAGAAATAGAGAAAGAGATATCTAAAAAAGAAAGAGCATCAGGCGATAAGAATCAATTGCTTGCTGCTGGTTTAGTCCCAGCCACCCGAACATCAGAAAAAAAATTTAAACCTTTAGTGGATGCAGAAGTTAAAAATGAAGAAAAGAAGGCTGATGATAGTAGTGGTTTGAGGGTGGATACGGATAACATAAATCCTAATAGTGAGTTAGCGAAAGAAAGGACTAGGGGTGAAATTTTGTTCGAAGGAAATATATTCAAAAAACGATATTTTTTTAGTTGTTTCTGGCATGAAAGATATTTTACGCTTAAAAATGATGGCACTTTAAAATACTATAGGAATAAGAATTCGCCGGGTAAAGGTGGGATCAACGTTAATATTGTAAGAGATCTTCATAGGTTAGATGAAGTAAACAAAAAGCACTCGTATAGAATTCTTTTGAGGTATCATGATGGAGAGGATATTCTCGCTTTCGATAACGAACCAGAAAGAAATAGGTGGGCAGCCAAACTTGCGGCTGCACGGAAAACAATGTTCTAAATAAATAAAATGATCTGACAATATATAGCACCATCTAAATTTTAGTTTGAAAATATATAAATGTTCAATTTTTAAAGATTTAAATTTTTTATGTAGCATAATTTTTAACTCTTAATTTTATAACAATACTTTAATCTAAAATGCCCTAAATTGCAATTTATTTATTAACTAATTTTTGTTTCAGATTTAAAAAAAATAGCTCAATTTTTTTTATATTGCTATTTTAAGATATTTTTTCGTATTTATTTCTGCCTCGATATATTATAGATCTTCCTATAAATAGGATATATAGATAAGTAAATGAAAAATATAGTCTGTTTATATACAGGGAATTTTTACCAAAAATAGTTTCTATCTTCTCAAATTCTGATGATTCTGTTGGTAAAGTATTTTCTTTCTTCGTAAATTGCAATTAAGCAATTAATATTTACAAAATTACTTTAAAAAGTCAAAAAAACATAATTTACGCAATAATTAGAAACTTATCGGGTGAATCACATATAATGCGATATAACATTCGCATTACATTCATTTATTTAATTTGTGTAGAGTTACATTTATTAATTTATTATTTTTAACTTGAATGAAAAATCCTGCATAGAGGTCTTGGAATTGAAGATAGATGAACTCATTAAAATGTAGAATATATTTAACAAAGAATTACAAAACGACCCTCTATAATTTATACGTTATTTAAATTTTCAATAAATTATATTCTTGAAATTGCGTATTCTATAAAACTTATTAAAAACCTTTTAATAAGTTTCTCTCGCGTATAAATATATCTTTTATTACAGCTAAGGATAATGTATATTATAAATTGTGGATTTGTTAATTATGACTTACAAAAAATTTTAGCTGAAATTTTGAAAATTTTTAGTTCTACAATTACAAACAAAAAAGTCTAGATCTAGAAAAATTTTCCGATTTTATCTTTTATTTGGGAGAATTTGAATGCAAAAAAAAACATTTTTACAAATACCGATACCGCACCCCAGATATTTTGAAGAATAAAATTAGAAAAATAACCAAAAGCATTTTCCTTTACAAATTTAACATCAAAATTTTTACAATTAATTGCAATAACATGTTTAATATTGTATAGAATAAATAATTTTAAGTAGATGAACTGGTTTTTCCCGCTAAATTTTTTTATATAAGTAAAAATGCTATCTATTTAGAGACTATCATGATTAATAAGAGTTTAAATTAAAATAGGAAATTTTGCCTTTATATTCATGAATTAACCCTATAAAAGCAGATTCTTTTTTTTTCAACTTTTAATTTCACTTTGTTTTCATGTTTATGTCATATTTTTAATACAATAAAACACAGATTTCAATTTATTTGCATGTTTTAAACAGCGAAATATAATCTTTAAACTTTGAAAATCTGTTAAATTTAAAATGCATATTTATATTTCATTTATTAACATAATCAAAATTTTCGGATTTGATTTCTTTTTTTTGTGGCAAAAGATCAAGACTTGTGCAATAAATATAATGCCAATAAAAATATTACCGACACAAATTTTAATCCTATTTAAAAAAATAGGTTATATCCGCTTTTTACATTATGTCTTTCAAGTCGATTTTAGAAAAGCTACTAAAATTCAAATCTAATTTATAAAGTGGGTTGGGGTTATTGGCACTTATATTTCAAAAATAAGAAAAAGATATATCTGTAATTTCATACTAATAATTTGCTAAAAACCTATTGGAAATTTAAATATCTTTGTGGTTTAGATAATTACAAATGATAAACCATAATATATAAAAATGTAAAGCTAAAATAAAAATGTAGTTTTATAACGCTTGAAAAGAAAAATAAATTTACAGATGAAAATTATTTTTATTGCGACTACTTAGTCCGGTATTTTTAATAAAAGGCATTTTGGTTCTCACTTGGATTAATATTATGAAGACCAAATATTTTTATAATAAAGTTATTGTGTTTATAGTTTATAAAAAAATACGAATTTCGGTTCCCAAGTTTGATAATAATTGATGGATTCCACATGGTTTTATAATAAAATTATTGAATTTATATTTTATAAAAAATAGGAAAATCGGTTCCCAAGTTTGATAATAATTGATGGATTCCACATGGTTTTATAATAAAATTATTGAATTTAGAGTTTATAAAAAATAGGAAATTCGGTTCAGAAGTTAGATAATAATTGATGCATTCCAAATAGTTTTATAATAAAATTATAATGATATATAGTATATATAAAAAATATAATTACTGTTGCACACATAAATTTAATCTTTAAAATATTATAAATAGTCGTAAATAAAGTTATTAAGATTTATAGTTTATATAAGGTATAGAATTGTGGTTCCGCACATTAATTTAATGATGATCAATGCCGAATAGTTATAAAATAAGTTATGAAAATCTATGTCTACTAAAAAAAATATGAAAGAAAAATTCAGGTTGAGAACAAAAAATAATCATCAAAATTCTATTACCCAACTTTTAGTCGAATAATATTGAGTTTTCAAATCCATTGGTTGCACATTTTTTTTTTGCAAATTTAATAAATAGAATCAGTGTATTTGGTAAATTTCAAGAATACGGATGCTAAATTAATTTGTTGCCTATTTTCCTTTTAAAATTTCAACAAACGTTGCATAACATTGTCAAGTTATACTAAATAATTTAGAATGTATAGCATAATAAAAATACAAAAAGTTATGATCGAAAATAATGAAATAAGAATTCTTGAATGTATTTGTGTATTTTTTAAGGTAAATATCACCTTGATTATCTAAAAATGTGGGTAAATATATACTATTGTAATTCTATGTTTATTCGATTGTGTAAAATATGTTTAAAGGAAATTCAATATAAAGAAAGTCATGGTTATTACTAATTTTTGGGGGTTTTCCACTTATTATTATATTATATTATATTTTTTTAGAACAAATCTACTGTGTATATAACATAGAGCAATGTAAAGTACTTTAGAATATCCATGATGAGTTTTTTAGGATACAAATAAAAATAATTTATTCTTAAAAAGTAGGAGATAATAAGGGGTTAAAATATAAAAAATCGAATATAATTAGTCAAAATATTATGCACACTTATAGTTTTTCTTATGATTATTATATATAAAAAATGATATTGTGTTTTCCAATATATTTTTTTGCTTAATGAAATAAAATCGAGAAAAGATTTTACGTTATATTCCGATAAATTTTCTAAAGTGCAATTTGAATTATTAAATATATTAAAAAAATTGAAAATGTATTTGCCTATATATTCTAAAAAAAGGCAATTTGGATTCTTAAATATATATAAAAGAATTTTTCCGGAAATTTACTTACTTATATATTGTACAGCAAGGATCTTTAAAATTATTTTTAAATCTGTTTAACATAAATTTGCAGAATGGAAGCGTGATTTAGTTCAAAAACATACATGAATTGAATTTTCAAATAAAAGTGTAAAACTTATATTATTTTCTACTTTTATCAATATTAATTTCTATCAAATCGACCTTGCCATTTTAAAGATGGAGTACGCATAATAAATAACAATACATTATTTTCATTTTTTTTACTTTTTCCTGAATTTTTAATCAAAAATCTTATAAAAAAAATCTTCTATGATATTTTTTCACCTCTATTTATGTGTTTTCATGGACATAAATACATTAAATAATTGTCCAGAATGAATATGATAATAAAATAACAATAAAAACGTTAAAAAAAAAATATAAACTAAGCATAATATGTAGGTATAATTTCGAGATTTTTTAATATTCTAAAGTTTAGATATATTATTATTATTGAATCTTTTTAGACAGTATACTACGATGTGTTTACAGTAAAAACAAGAGAATAGAGAAGCAAATTATTTATATTCTAAAATAAATTTTATAGCCAAACAATTCGGTACCATAAATATTTTATATAAAGCAAAAGTATACTTATTATATTTTTTATAAAGAGAGACACTTAATTATAGAGCATAAAATATTTTAGAAAGAGTATCTGCATAAATAAAATTATTTCGAATCAATAAATTTATATTTGTAAGGAACGGAATTTTGTCTACACAACCATAGAAAAAATATATTTTTAATCATAAGAAGAATTAGAAATTATCATAATTTTCTTAAATATGGTGCTCTATTGTTTATATATAGCAAAAAAAAATTTCACTTTAAAATTACTTTTTTACATTAGTAAGAGAAATAAAAATTAATATTAACATAAGAAAATAGGCTATAAAAGTACCATTTTAATTGATAAGAAATTTAAAAACATTAAATTAAGATAAAAGTGCTCTTTCTTTAATAAGAGAAAAGCTAAATAATTTTAGCATAATAAAATGAAAAAAAGGCCAATAGATATTTATAAATACACATTAAAGAATTATATTGTTCACATAACTCTTTACTAATAGTCATATTAGATAAAATTATTAGATCAACAATTTATATTTATTTTCTATACACGAATTTTCCATCGTCCAAAAAATCAACCGTATTTTTTTTTTAAAAATTATTAGATCAAAAATTAATATTTATTTTCTAGTTACGAATTTTCCATCGTCCAAAAAATCAACCATATTTTTGATGCATTTATTATTTTCATTTATGATTGAATTTTGTTCTTTTAACTTTTCATCATCTTTAGCATTTTTATTGATAATCTTCTTACCAAATTTATTGGAGATTAATTTCTTTTTATTTTTTTCTATATTCTTATTATCTTTTACTTCTATTGGATGATAATCTGCCTTTTCATTTATATCTTCAAAAATACTATCATCTTTTATTAATAGCTTTGCAGTGGGTAAAAGTTCCACATTAAATGTTTTACACACTTTTTGCTTAATAAATTTCTTATTCATATTTAGGATGGATTGTATAAAAGAATTACTGGATAAATATAAAAGACGATGTTTTCTTAATAAATGTCTTTTAAAAAGTTAGGATAGATTGCATAAAGGAATTATTGGATAAATATATAGACACATGTTGTTAGATAAATGTCTTTAAATAGTTAGGATAGATTGCATAAAAGAATTTAATATTAAATATTCTAGATGCTTTATATCTTTAACTCAATTGATTTTTTAAAAATAATAGGTTTTTAAATTTAAAAGAATTTAAAGTGATTTATTTAGCCAGAAGAATTTCATTAATATTAAAGAAAAATCGTACCAACATAGTTTTTTCAAACGTAACAGTCCCCTTAAAAACTTCAGGCAAAGCAATATTAACAGAATCCACATATTCATATGTGTAATCATCAGCTTCTTCTTCTAATCGAAAAACAATACATTTATCAAGCCCATTATTGGTTATTTTCCATTCAAATTCGTATACTCCATTGCCAATTTTTGAAATATTGAGACCAAGAAATTTACAGTACAAAAAATTTGAATTATCGTTACCTGTATCTACAACTTTATTATCATTAAAACATTTAGTATTCAAAAGTTCTGCTTCTTTTTTACGTGTATTGCTTATATTCAACAAATATTCATCTATGTCCTCGGATATTCCGTTCATATGGGGTGGCGGTATTTTTATTTCATCTATCCCAGTTTTGCGTTCGTTAGACTCTATCTTTTTTGTGGTTCGTGGTTTTTGATGTACACTTTGCTTGTTTATATTGGGTGTATTGTCTCTTTTTATATTGGGCTTTTGTTTTCTATATGGTGTAGGAAATGTTATTCGTTTTCTTGGTGTTTTCATGTTTCGATTAAAATTAAAGCCCTCTGCTTTTCAAAAAGAAGCAAGAAGTTTTGAAATCATCTAGATCATTGATTGAAACTAAGTCAATGGGCTCTAAATATTTTGGAAGGGTCATGTTTAATCTTTTTGCTCATACATATAGCAATTTTACATTTTAAATCTTAAATAAGCCTGTCAAAATTTAATCAGCTAGTTAACATAAAATTACATTTCAAACCAAGTTAAAAATAATTTATTTGTATGTTGATTAAATAAGTTTTTAAAAGACATATAGAAAAATTATCAATGAATAAGGTTGTGAGATAAAATTTAATCAGCAAGGTATTATAAATTATTACTTTGAAATAAAGATATAAAAATAATTTATTTGTTATAACATGGATCGGTGTGGTTACACGATATCATAAAAGGATCCTGAAGTTACTAGATGTCACGAATCAGGTTGAGGCATATATACAAAATTGGGATTGAGAAAAATCATTGAATTAATAGGTCTCGAAAGAAGGTGGGTTATTGAAGAAGATTTTGGAAAAGAGAAGATATCCGAAAGTATAAATACGCTGTGGGCACAAAGAATCAAGCAAGCTGCGCCTGAGAATAAAAACTAAAATTACAACCATAAATTTAGCCCATAAATAAAAAATAATTTATTCTTTTATATGTTGATTGAATAAATTTTTAAAAAGAAACTATCACTGTTTTTTTAAGATAAAATTTAATAAGCTAGGTATCATAAAAAATTACTTTAAAATCAAGATATAAAATAATTTAATTGTATGTTGATTAAATAAGTTTATATTAAAAATTATCACTGTGATTTTAAGATAAAATTTAATAAGCTAGGTATCATAAAAAATTACTTTAAAATCAAGATATAAAATAATTTAATTGTATGTTGATTAAATAAGTTTATATTAAAAATTATCACTGTGATTTTAAGATAAAATTTAATAAGCTAGGTATCATAAAAAATTACTTTAAAATCAAGATATAAAATAATTTAATTGTATGTTGATTAAATAAGTTTATATTAAAAATTATCACTGTGATTTTAAGATAAAATTTAATAAGCTAGGTATCATAAAAAATTACTGAAAAATCAAGATATAAAATAATTTAATTGTATGTTGATTAAATAAGTTTATATAAAAATTATCTCAGAGGTTGAAAAATAAAATTTAATAAGCTAGGTATCATAAAAAATTACTTTAAAATCAAGATATAAAATAATTTAATTGTATGTTGATTAAATAAGTTTATATTAAAAATTATCACTGTGATTTTAAGATAAAATTTAATAAGCTAGGTATCATAAAAAATTACTGAAAAATCAAGATATAAAATAATTTAATTGTATGTTGATTAAATAAGTTTATATAAAAATTATCTCAGAGGTTGAAAAATAAAATTTAATAAGCTAGGTATCATAAAAAATTACTTTAAAATCAAGATATAAAATAATTTAATTGTATGTTGATTAAATAAGTTTATATAAAAATTATCTCAGAGGCTGTAAGATAAAATTCAATAAGCTAGGTATCATAAAAAATTACTTTTAAATCAATATTTTGATTTTTATTTATGGTCTTATATCCTTCAATTCATATAATACCTTTGCCAAGACACACATAGCTTATTGAGATATTAAAATAGTTGCTTTAAATGTATCTTTCACCAGATCTATCCACAGAAGCATCTCTTTTTCTCTCAAATGACATGAGATAAAATGTGAATTTTTAATACACCTTACTTAAACAAGAACTTTAACACCATAACATTATTCACGTGTATTTTTGAAATTCCCTTCCACTAATCATTGCATAGTCACAGTAATAAATAATAAAAGACTGACATCAGAGGGATTCGAACCCTCGCCTCGTGAGAGAGTAGATCTTGAGCCCACCGCCTTAGACCGCTCGGCCATGATGTCTTATCACTGTCAATATTTTAGAACATAATTACATAGTAAAATTATCAGTCATAATTTAGAGATAAAAAAAACAATTTTTGGTTGTATGTAAATTTTAAATGATGTTATAATGCAACATAAATATTTTTGAATATTCTGGAATAAATATTTATTTGTACTTATATAATATGTCTTAACATGGAATGATGTGTTTTAATTCAATATGTCGTATTTTATTTATGAACTTGAAGTTACAAACCGAATCAAGGCATTTATTTCAAGTATAAGACAGTGTGAAACTCTAGAAAATAAGTCTTGAAAAGGGCTAAAAATTAAAAAATATCATAAAATGGGTCGATAAAATCAATTTATATTGCAGTGATAAACTAGTTAGCTTTTACAAGATGACTAAAATATAAATAGAGAATCTGATATTCCTTTCAAACTACAGACGTTGTAAAATAAGCGGTGAAGTTTAAAAATCTAGCCAAAAATATAGATAAAATGGTGCGATAAAATCAATATAAAAGGTAGTGAAAAACTAGTTAGCCTCTAAAAGATGACCAAAAAATATATATATGAAATCCTGCATTTTTTTTTAAATTATAATGCAATGAATAAGTCATAAAGAGAAAAGGTAAAGAAAATATGTACCAAAATATGCCAGATATGGTCTCTGACTTAGGATAAAGTCAAGCTTTAATATAAAAAAAACAAATAAAATATAAAATTATCTATACAAACTACATAATCAACAACAAATAAATTTCTTGTACCCTTTCAAATAATTCATACAGATAAATAATGTCCACAATAAATTTAAAATAATATACAAGTGATAAATTGTAATTATTAGTTAATAAAAATATTCGGAATTTATCTTAAGAAAATTATTAGGTTTAAAATTAAAATAAATACATGAAAAAAATAAACTATTAGTCATCATAAAAAGTATTTGGAATGTGTATCTTTATTAGAATGCTATATTCATAATTTTTTTACTAATACTGAGATGTTTGAATGGCTTGATAAGTGATTTTTTTGTGCAAGAAAACAACGATAGAAAGTTGCCTTAGGAAAAACGGCTAAGAAGTAAGATAAATAAAACTATTGAGCTTTATATAAATGATCATAAAGATACTGGAATATCAATTTCATTCCACCATAAATGTTCTAATTTTTTAATATTATTTATAAACAAATATGAAAATCTTTATTGTCTAAAATTTGATTTTCAAAGTGTTTTATACTTGTGTTTAATCGTCTAATGTACGTCTATTATCAAATTTATAGAGCATGTTTAAGTTATATAAACTTACCTAAATTTTTTATTTGGTTTATAAATAAAAATAAGAAATTTCTTTCAAGGAATGTGACGTTGTATTGACTCTGTAAAGTTCGACCCGAGTCTATGTCAGTACTTGGTCTCACTCCTTTTGGCAGATTTTCGATAAGGAGATAAGCTAAAATTGTTATAAAAGAAGAAAACATCAATTTTATTAGTTTAAATATAATGAATTTAATTTTTCTAATTTAAAAAATCAAGAAAGAAAATTACCACGCATCAATAAATGTAATAGTGTATTTACAAAATACCAAAATTCGTATATTAAAGATCTGGAATGCCAACTGAAGCTTAAGCATGCGCACAAAAATACGATTTTTAATCAACAAGAGTTGGTATAGAATATTCAATGTAAAAGTTCGTTTAAGTAATCAAAAGTTTTTTTAGAGGCATCTAAAGCTTTCCTTGAACAAATTTAAATGGTAAAAAACAAATTAACGCATAAATTAGTATTCTCAAGGATTATTTAGATCTTTAAATAACTTAAAAAATACAGATGAGTTATATTTCAATTAATTTTTTTCATGATAGTAATTTTAAATTTTCTCCTTTAAGCATGAGTGATCGATTTAATAAAATCAAAATATATATAATATTGACTGCATTCCCTATTGTAGAATTTCTTGTATACCTCATATATTTAAAATCCTATTAGTTCAAGGGTTTTATAATTGTTAGTTTTAATATATAACATGATTTAGTTTGTGACTTGGAGTTATGCGTTTAATTTATGAGATTTTTATACTTGAAATTACTAATACTGTCTATGTTTTTTTACTGTTTAAAAATAATAAATACTATTGAAAATATTTTCGCTTAAAAAAGAAGCATTATCACTAAAATTAAATGACACCAGAAATATATTTTTTCATAGGATAAACTAAAACTTATTCATTATTGTAAGATAAAATACAATTAAGTTTGTACAAATAATATTTCTTTTTGAAATAACAAATGGAACTGTCAATTTCTATATTTAGAAATGATATAAATTCATGGTCTAAATTTTTCGTGACAATTTTATTTTTGCTCTCAATACTAGTCACATTAATTTCTATGAGAATGATACAGTTATTCTTCTTAGAATATATAAAACTGCAAGGTTCATTGTTTGATACAGTTTATATCGGTTTTAATTGTTTTACCTACTTTTATATACGCGCATTCATTTTCCATTATTTCTTATGATGGGTGTCTATTGATTTTTTTTTGTTTTTATGAAATTTTATTTCCTTATTGGCATAAAGTAAAGGCACTGTACTATTTATTTATGTCATCTTGTATGGTCATAGTCTATAATTTTCTTACATCTTCTTGCCAAATGACTGACAGCCTTAAAAGAGTCGTTACATGGCTGGAATTTTCCCTTTTCACTTAAGAAAATATTTCTATCCTGAATGAATCAGAACCATGCTTCTTCTGAAGGCCTTATATTTCCGTACTGTTGCTATATATGAAAAAAATATATATAATAATTTATTCAAACATACAAATATTTTTTCAGTACTTTTTTTTACTAATATGGTGTTTTTTTAATGACTCGATAAGTGATTTTTTTGTGCAAGAAAACAAAGATAGAAAGTTGCCCTAGGAAAAACAGTTAAGAAATAAGATAAATAAAAATATGATTTCTAAAAAAGATCATAAAGATACTGAATTTTCAATTTCATTCAACCATTAATGTTCTAAATTTTTTTAATATCTTTTATAAACAAAAATGTAAATCTTTATTGTCTAAAATTTGATCTTTAAAGTGTTTTATACCTGTGTTTATCCGTCTAATGTACGTCTATTGATAAAATTTTAGAGCATAATTAAATTAAATAAATGCACCACAATTTTTATTTACATAATATTTAAAAAAAAAACAAATTTTAATCATTAAAACTTGATTGCTTTAACTATATAGTGTTCGATTCTTCGATATCTTTAAAAGCAGTCATTTTTATTTTGGAACTTTTTCGATAAGGAGATAAGCTAAAATCAAGATAAAAAAAGAAAACATCGATTAAATTAGTTTAAATATATTTATTTTAATTATTCGAATTTAAAAATTCTGCTAAGAAAATCATCATGCATCAATAAATGTAATATTGTATTTATAAAATACCAAAATTTGCATATCAAAGATTTGGATTGATGATTGAAGCAGAAGCATGCGGATAAAAAATAGGTTAGTGAATCAAAACAGAACTAATAAGTCTTGAAATGAGATGATTTTATAAAAGGATGGGATTGAATAAATATTTTTTTTTATGCAGATCCTAAAAAGTTTTCTTCGTCTAAACATAATAGGAGGACATAATCAACAGAACTAAATTTAAAATAATTATTACATATAAATATATATGATTGGCTTGCTCTATAAATTCATTAAATGTTATTAATAAATGAAAAAAATCTAATAATAAGATAAAGCTAACCAATAAATAAAAATCGGACCATGAAGAACATTTTTATTCCCGCATTTCTTTATTTTTAAAGAAGATTGATGAAAAATTATTTTATACTATTACTATATTAGTTTAACGAAACAATTTTTATTGATAAATAAATCTAGGAATATATAGGAAAATGAACATTTAATTTTTACACTATACCAGTTTAAAGCATTTTTTTTGATAAATTAACAAACTAATGAATATTTACGCAATTTAACATTTAATTTATACACTATATTAGTTTAACGAAACAATTTTTATTGATAAGTAAATCTCTGAATATATTAGCCAATTTGACTTAGAATTTATACACTATTTTATTTTTGTTTAAAGCAATTTTTATTGATAAATAAATCTGAATATATGGGAAAATAAACATTTAATTTTAGCACTATACCAGTTCAAAGCAACATTTCTTTGATATATAAACAAATAACCTAATATATTAGCCAATTAGTCTTAGAATTTATACACTATATTAGTTCAAAGCAACATTTTTTTGATATATAAACAAATAACCTAATATATTAGCCAATTTGACTTAGAATTTTTACACCATTTTATTTTTTGACTAAATTAACAATCAACCGAATATATTAGCCGATCTAACATTTAATTTATCAATCTATGGATTTGATCAATTTAAGCTATAGCCGATGTCCCCAATATCAATTAATCAATTAAAATCGCCAATCAATAAAAATACTTATTATAGATAACTTAAAGGGGAATAAAAAAGGGAGTTGTAAAAAATATTTATTTATCCAAGGCCCATTCAAAAAACCAAAATGAATATAATAATAATCGGAGCACCAGGAAGTGGAAAAGGAACGATATCAAGACGTCTGTCTTCAGAACTCAACATCAAACACATATCTACAGGTGATATGCTACGACAGGAAAGATCAAGAGGCACGAATCTTGGTAATGAAATCAATAAATTGATTGATAGTGGTAACTTCGTCGATGACGAGATCGTTTTCAGCATAATAGAACCATATCTTAATAATGGTTTTATTCTGGATGGATTCCCTCGGGATGTCAAACAAATTGAGATTCTTGATAAACAGGATATTCAAATTGATCATATTTTGCATTTGAAGGTTCCTTTGGAAAAATGCACTGAAAGACTATTGAATAGAAAGGATGGGCGAAAGGACGATTGCAATGTCGTTATTACAAATAGGATGAATGTCTATGTAAAGGAGACGGTACCAGTTGTCAAAATCTTTGAGAATCGGCAAGTATATCGCGAGATTAATGGTGATGAATCTTTTGATGTGGTTTTTAATTCTATCATAGAAATTTTAAATTAATTAAAAAATATTTGAATTAGCTATGTATATTTACACCCCGAAAATTCAATAAAAAAAAATATGTTTATTTGTATAGATATTGCATTATTCAAAATTTTATAAATAATCCATCTGTTATTCTTGTTACTATTAAAATACAAAAATTTAATAAAAAAATTTATATTTATTTGAATATATGGATCTTCTTAAATTTTAAATAAAATAAAAAGTAGTTGAATTAGTTAGTATATTTATAATACTATTATTCATTTTTTATTTATGGGTTAAATTTATATTTGTAATGTTAGTTTTTGTTCACAGGCACGACTTGATTGATTCTTTGTGCGCTCAGCGTATTTATACTTTCGGATACCTTCTCCTCTCCAAAATCTTCTTCAATACCCCTCCTTTCTTTCAGACGTATTTATTCAAGGCTTTTTCTCAATCCCAAGGTTTGTATATATACCTCAACCTGATTCGTGGCATCTAGTCCCTTCAGGTACCTTTTATGATAATACTACTATTCAATAAAAAGAATTATATTTATTTCAATACATTAGATCATTTAAAATTATAAATTAAATAAAAAATAGTCGAATTAGTTATTTTTATTTAAAATACAGTAATTCAATTATTTTTTATTTATGGGTTAAGTTTCTTTACATCAATTTTATGTATTGAGACGTAGTCAGCCCATTGGGAATATTGCACAACTCCATAATGCATCTTTTGACACCTTCCCTTGGTTTATCTTCATCAACTGCTCTTCTTCTCTCAAATGAGATGAGTTCAAGTGTCTTGCGAAGTGTGAGAGCTTGCATGCATGCTTCTACTTCGTTTGGGATTTTGTGTTCCTTATTATATTTTTTATGCAGTAATTCATTCAAAGTAATTATATTTATTTGAATAAATTGGATCATTTAAAATTTTATATGAGATCCATCTGTTATTTATGTTAGTATTAAATACGATAATTCATATAATTTTTTGAACAAAGTAATTATACTTAATTAATAAATTGGATCATTCAAAATTTTATATGAGATCCATCTGTTATTTATGTTAATATTAAATACAATAATTCATATAATATTTTGAACAAAGTAATTATATTTATTTAATAAATTGGATTATTCAAAATTGCATATGATATCCATCTGTTATTTATGCTACTATTAAATACAATAATTCATATAATTTTTTGAACAAAGTAATTATATTTATTTAATAAATTGGATCATTTAAAATTTTATATTTGATCCATATGTTATTTATGCTACTATTAAAATACAATAATTCCTATAATTTTTTGAATGATCCATATAGAAAAAGAATTAAATAATATCTAAATTTATCATTTTCGTTTCTATTTAAATACAGCGGCTTTAAATTTATAATTACATGCATTTCTGAATCGTTTTTATTACAAAATTTATTTAAAATCACAAATTTATGATTTTTTTCATCAATTAAATTCCAAGAGAGCGTCTAATCAGTAAAAGAACGAATTTTATAATACAAATTATTTTTTTGGCAATAAATCTCACTACAACGTCCAAACAGTAAAAGACATTATTTTATTTTTTCATGATTTTTTTAAACAACATGTCATTATCTGTATTTTTAATAAATTTAAAACAATGTGCATTATTTTTTTTAAAAAAAATCCATGGAAAACAATCACTCATATGTTGTTCTTGATTCAAAATAAGATATTCCAAGAAATCCAACAATTTTCAATTTTTTCTATTTTTGATCATATTTATAATTATAATCTGATTTTTTGTGAATTTTTTCTTCTTTGCGTTACGTTCGAGTATAATTTCTTTTTTTAATTCACTTATTAAAATTGAAAAAAGGAAAATGCCGCAAGTATTCACAACACCACTTTCTACGATTTAAAATAAAATCAAATACATTATACAGAATAAGAAAACCGATTAAATATTTTTTTTTCTAACAAGTAGATTGTCGAAAAATTATATATATTATGATATCTTTGGTCGAAAAAAAATTCAGCTACAAAATATGGCTATAATACACTAAGAATAAAAATCAACATTAGATACCATTTAAAAGCTTATATTAGACCAATTCAGACCTTTGCGTCTTAATATAGGCGAGATCACAAATCTAATGCCGGGAAGCTTATAGTTATACAAAAAATATCTCTTTGAACTTATAGCTTAAATAGTTGCAACAAATAAGAATTTTTTTTCTTTTTATATTAAATATTTACACTACTATTTTATGGGTTATTATTAATGTTAGTCCTGAACTTAATTTACATTATTGGTGGGTAAACGAAAGATTATGAATATTTTTTTATTTAATTTTGAACATAGTGAGCTCTTTAACCCAGAATAAATTATAAAGACATTTATAATGCGATCATCTTATCATAAATATGTTAAAAATTCATAGCAACTCCTTTTTTATTATGCCATAAGTTTCTTGTTTTTATAAACCCCATCCACTGTGAAATAAAACGTCCATGGTGAATATTCAAAACTTCTTAATGCATTTTGAGACTTCCAGATCCATCTTCACCAGCTGCTCTTCTTCTGTCAAACGATATATGTTCAAGTGTCTTGCATACATGCTTCTACTTCATCTGGGACTTTTAACTCCTTAAAAATTTATTTTATGAAATTTGTACCACTATTTATCACAAATTAATTTTATTATATTTAGACAATTAATTGTATCCTTTAATAATTTAGCCCGAATTAAATGAGCCGCAGAACATGTTCGTTTAAAAGTATACCCGATCATAAAATAATACACGGCACAAATTTTATAGTAGATTGCTTTAATATAGATATAGATGATGAACCAACCAATATAAAATATTTTTTAACACATTTTCATGCTGATCATTATGGCGGTCTAAACAAAAAAAGAAGTGAGAATAAAAGAATATATTGTAGTGAAACAACAGCTAACTTGGTTTTTAAAAGACTTAGAGTGCCTAGAGATCGTATAGAAGTAGTACCGATGTATCAATGGCATAATACAGGCGATAATGTTTATTTATATCTTGTAGATGCTAATCATTGCCCAGGTGCTGTCTGTGTAATTTTTAAAGTCAATGAAAGGGTGTTTTTCCATTGCGGCGATTTTAGAGCCAGTAAAGAATTCTATCAACAGTTTAATAATACTAATTATGATTTTAGAAATTTATTGACTTTTTTGGTTAATGATAACGTCGAAGTATTTAATAGTTTAGAATACGAAAATGATAATTTAGTGATTGCTGATTCTATTGGCTCCACGGAATTAAATGATGTTGACGAATTTAAAAAATTACTGTACGAACATAAAAGTTCTGTGATTAGTTCAAAAAAACAGAAAGGGAACTGGATTTCTAAGGAAGAATCTTTTTATAAATTCAATTTTGGGGGATTAATGAATGAGAAAAACGTGGAAGATTGTGATACACAAATTATAAATTCCAGCTTTTTAAATTCATCACAAATTCCTGCACAGAAAGAAAAATCAGAAATCGTGGATTATAATTTTGATCAAGGAAGAGAAAACTTATATAGTTTGAATTACGACATTAAAGAGGATTATAATTTTGAACACGATACGCAGATAATAAACTCAAGTATTTTAGAAGAAAATGGCACATCGAGGCTAAGCCATAGAATCAAGGTAAATGATTTTATTTGTGAAGATACACAAAAAGATAGCGATAAAATAGCAAAAGAAGTTAAATACGCGTTAGATCAAAGCCATAATACACAAATAATGGGTTCTGTAAATTTTAGTCTAGAAAAAAAACATAGTCCCGATGAATTTATAACTGAAATAACTCAAAGAAACGTCAAAAATACAGAAAACTCCAAAACACCTGCAGATAGCGATAATAAAATGATGGATTCGAGTTGTTTTGAGTCAAATCAAATAAAAAATGCAAAAGGAGATAATGCTGTTATACACAAAAAGTCAAATATTGTTAAGGAAGATAACAAAAATGCACATCCATCCAAGAATTATTTACTAAAAAACATAAATTTCGATAGAATTTATATTGACAACACATACGAAGGTTTTAAACATTTTGATGATCAAGAAACAAACCTCCACAGAATAATAAAAACGATCGAAACCAAATTAAACAGTGGTTCATGTTTAGTTCCATTGAATTATATGTTTTTATTTGCAACATATTGTATTGGAAAAGAAAAGGTATTTTTCTGTATTGCTGAATATTTCGATCTTGAGATTTATGTTGACAAATCAAAGAAAGAAGTTTACGATTCTTTTAGTAGCTACTCAAAAATGAAATTAGACAATGATGTAAAGAAAATTATAGAAAACTACATGAAATTATATGAAAAGAATAAACCGACAAAAAATACAAGCATGCTCTTAAAAAGAAAAGTTAAAGAAGATAACAAAAGTAATAAAACTTATGAAACGGTCTTTGATAGATTTTCTAACAACGAAAGTAACTGCAAAATCAAGCTCATTCCTATGATGCATGTCAAAAAACCCAAACTTGATGAAATTTTAAAAGATAATAAATGTGATAGAGTTTGTGTATTTGTTGGATCGGGATGGAATGATAAAATCAAATTCTTAAATTGGAAAAAAGAGAATGGGAAAACTGTAAAAAATGGAATCGAAATCGTTTATTTTCCATACTCAGAGCATTCTTCAAGTACTGAACTTATTCAATTTAAACAAATAATGAATTGTAAAAAGTTTATAAATACAGTAAAAAATACCTGGACTCATTGATTATTCAATGTTAATAAATCCATTGTTTTTTAATCTGCAGTAAATTCTATCTTAGAATTTCGAATCATTTTTTCCTAAAAATATTGGTTAATGGCGTGTGTATCTTTTATGTCTACAACTATTCCACCTTTATTCAAACTATTTACCATTTACCCCTTTTTCATTGGAATAATTTCATAAATTTTTATGGATAAAACCTTAATTAAGTAAAACCATAAAAAATATTTTAAGGTGTTAAAAATACCAGACTAAGTAGAAGCAGCCATGCAAGCTCTCACGCTTCGCAAGACACTTGAACTCATCTTATTTGAGAGAAGAGAGTAGCTGATGAAGATAAACTAGAGAAGGTGTCAAACGATGCATCGATGAGTTGTACAATATTCCCAATAGGCTGACAACGTCTAAATAGATAAAATTGATAAAAATAAACTTAACCCATAAATAAAAAAAAATAAGTAAAATATCTTTTTATAATATATATAACTCAAGAAGACTGTATTTATTTTACAATAATTTATGATGGAGCGTAAATGAGAGGCTTAGAAAAAATCGTTAAATTATCCTCGACTTTTTCGAATGTATAAATATGCGAGTTAAGGTGTTTAGTCAATTAAGTGATTATAATAACTTTTAAATTAATTTTTAATTGTTTTATTATATTATAAAAAATCATTAAAAAAAATCTACAAAACTATGAAGCGTGAATCTATATGATTTTTAAGTAGTAATGAACATTTTACTGGTTATATATTACAAAAGAATCTTTAATGTCTAAATTACTTACTAAGAATCATCTGATTACTAAAAAATTAACATAATATAAGAAGAGAATATAATTTCTGCATTTTATATCCTGTTTTTCAAAATTAATTTTTATATACTAATGCTAAAAGTTGAAATCGTAGAAAACACGCAGGCTTTAGAGGAGCCATAATTTGCCAAATATTTATAAAAAAAGGCACTATTATAAAATTAATAAGTTTTATTTGGTAAAAATACCAAAATAATGTACTTTATAGGCTCGACGAATCTATCATCACCATTTTTTATATAAAAATTTCTGTATTGATTTTATACCTCTAAACAGAGAAACAAAATTCAAAAACACTTAGATACATCTAGATAAAATTAGTGAACATATTTGAGACAAGATATTTTTTTTAGAATACAAGATATCATAAAAAAAGTGATAATTGATGATTGAAAAAAACAGTAAAAGGTGATAATGTGCATTCTATGTTAAAAAAGAAGAGCATGTGACAGAAATCTTGTCTTTTAAAGACAAATTGTTGCAAGTGTATTTAAGCCACATGTATAAGTGCTATATTAGAAATGTAGTATTTAAAATTATGTATTTTCAAGTCCATATTAATTCAGTTACCAGTACAATTTGGTCGGAGTCTACAAGTTGAAAGAAAAAACCAGTCTAAATTTGTCTTAAAAGAATACAAAAAGTCTTTGGTATTTTTAGAATAAATTTCATCAATAAAATATAAAAATTTAGATTAACATTGAAGAAATCTAGCATTAAAAGATTTTTATGGCCGATAAGCCAATTTTTAATTTTAAGTAAGCATTAAAACGCGCTACCGTAAAATACATGAATTTATTTTCAAAATGATCCTAACTTACATATCAGCCATTTATAGCATCTTCGTTGGTACTTCTTATAAGGTAAAGTAGCTATAGTTAATTGGTGTAAATATTAGACGGTGATTCTGTAATTTTAATGATTTAAGGTATGTTTTATTGCGCAGGTCATTTTTATATCACAAAAAGGTAATGGATGTCTCTAGCAGCAAGAGATTGCGCGAAATCTTTAGACCGACCCATCATATAGCAAATATCAAAAATTTAAATACAAACTTTTTGGTGGCGCGATAAACAGCTCACACCGATTCTAAAACATAATTGCTTGTGGACAAAGCCATTAGTAATATGGTAATTAAGTTTTCCTAAGCAATGTTACAATTTATGTGATCAAATCAAAACTGTAAATCTTTCAATTTTTACTTATATATAGCAATCAAATGTTTTTATATAACCAAGTAATATCGAAAATATATCTTTTTGAATACAGCAATAAAAAAATAATCACTAAAAGATGGCTTATACTAAGAATCCGGTGGGAGCATATTTGAAAAGAATATGCTCATCAATTTCGTAAAATATGTTGTAGTAAAGATTAAATGGTGTGAAAATTCAACCTAGAATCTTTAATTTTAACGATTTAAGATTTAAATTGTCCAAACACAAAGATATTGTGAAATTACCAAACATATAAAACTTCCACCTAGTTGCAAGGCATACAGAAAATACTAGAAGGTTGGTTCACTGTAAAATTAAACTTTCAGCTTTATAAATGTACTTGATTGTGGCTCTGAATCACTTGAACTGATTTCTAAGTAAGTGCTAAGAAACAAAGCCATTATATGATTATGGAGATTTTTACATCGTAAAATTTATTACATTAATATTTTTTTCATTATTCTAAATTAGAAGTGTATTTGAATCGTTTTTTAGTTCAACAAAAATGAAAATTTATAGAAACTCTATAATGAATCCCCGCAAAAATCTTTATCAACAATATTAATATTAAGAAAAAAATTGTATTGTAAAAGGAATAGGTAAATAGTTTTTATAATATTTGTATTAGCGAAATTATATTTTTTTTCGATAAAATAGAAGCCTCATTATGCGCTTTAATAAAAAAAATCGTTTCTAATATATATTGAATTCTGGGTTTCAATGTATAGTTTTATTTTCTTTCATGTCTAATTATTTTCGAAGTGTTTCCCAAATAATCAATGAAATAATCATTTTTTTGATCATTTTTGATTGATTTGTATCATTAAATTTTCTCAACATATTATGCTATTTATAAAATTACAAGTTGGCACCATACCAGTATAGTAATCTATTTCAACATCCATTAATGAAAACAACTAGACCAAACTATTCAAGAACTATTTCAACACTAGATGTCCATTATAGATTAGGTATTACCATACTAAATATAAAATTAATCTTATGAATGTTATATTGCAAGGATAAAATACCGATTTCCCCCAGGAGTATACTTAATTAACATTTATCACTCTTAGAAATAAATATTTTCTTTTGACAATGCACTGATTTATTTATGGGCCAAGTTTTTTAATCAATTTTTTCAATTTAGACGTGGTCGCTTTTTCGGAATATTTCAAAACTCCTTGGTGAATCTTTTGACTTCTTCCCCAAAAATACTTCATCAACTGCTCTTCTCGCAAATGAGATAATTTCAATTGTCTTTCGGTGTGTGAGAGCTTGCATCTATGCTTCACTTAAGCCCGGGATTTTTTACTACTTATCTGACGACGCACAAAAATCATTTTTAGATAATGACCCCCTAATAACATGAATCTTTTTAATTTAATTACTTTGCATAGATCAGCAAAGGTTTTGGATAAATATACAAAAGAGGAAAAAGAGGAAGCCGAATTACTGCTTTATTTCGCTGAGAATATTATATCTTTGCAACAAGAATCGATTTCGATGTGCGGGATAGCGAACGAGGCACATGGTATGATAAAATCTAAAACACAAAAATTGTATCATCCAAAATTTTATAAATCTATAGATTATGTGGATCTAACAAGCGATAATTTTGAAGATTCTTCGCAAAAATGTCATAAAAAAAGAAAAAATGATGTTGATGAACCAGATGAGCGAGTTCATTCATATAAATATTGTGCATTATATAACGAGCCTGAGAGGATATGTGGTAAAAAGATTAAAATGAGCAACACCGTACTCAAAAAAGAAGGGGAAGAAATAAATACAGAGAATTTTAATTCCGACGATTACATGGAATGCTCTCCGAAGAAATTACGCGGTGGAAATGTCAATTTTCCTATATTAGGTCACTTTTTTGAGAGGGTAAACCAAGTTTATGCAGAAATAAGAGAGAGGCCAATAACCTTCCAAAAAATTAAAGAATATGAACATAATAACAATATTATTGCAGCAAGAAAACGAAAGGATGATCAAAATACGGTTATTCTTGATTTAAATGCCATCAGGGAAGAAGAGTCCGACAGCTTTCGTAAAATTTTAATCGATACATTTTGCGATGAAAATGATAAAGATCTGATTGGTGTGCGTAAACTAAAAAATATTTTTTTTATTCTTCCTGTAATTTTTCCAGAATTTCTCGTCCTGATAATTGAGCTACAAAAACCGAAAAAATTCGAAAATATTCCAATCACAGAAAACTGCAAAGAAGTACATTCTATTTTTAATGGTAATATTTTTCCAAACAGAAATTGTAGATTTTGCTTGGGCTTAAAGGATTTAATGATGTTTTTTGACTCATATGTATATTTAGTTAAAGAGCTGAGTTCTATAGAAAAAACTACGTGGGTTTTGCAAAAACGCAACAAATACCTACAGACTAAGTATTTTCACGGAATAATAAAAAAATGTGACTTTGAGAATTTATTAAAGATGCGAAGGTATTTCCACCGTTTAAGCATACAATTTTTGAAAAAAAATCAAGAAAGACAATATAAAAAAGTATTAAATTTAGATGAAAATTTACTCCTTGAAATACGAAAAAATGAAAAAAAAGGTAAAATTACAAATTCTATATCCAGCTTTTATGTATATCTGTATTATTTTGTTTCATTTTTAGTGGGAGACATTAAAACGGAAAATTCGAGATTTAAAAGCCAACATGGCAATAAAGTTGAATATAAGTATTGCTTTGGACTGCAAAATAGCAGATTTGATCCTATTAAATTTAAAAAACATGAAATAAAAATATTCTGCAAAGAATTCAATAAACTATATTTGGATATTTGCAGAACTTCCGGAAAGAATGAAAAATTATGCAACATTTTTTTCCCCGAATTCATTGACATCTTAACTTTGAATAACGGATGTATTAAGTTTATTTTGAAAGATGATTCCTGTTCGAATGTTGTACTGAGGACATATGAATTTATAAAATCCGTTTTTAGAGTCATTAATGACCTTTTCTTATTTCCAGTGAATAATTGAAAGAAAAATCAAATGCTTGGTATTGATGATTTTAATTTATTAAACTGATTGAAAGAATAATTACTCTTAATAGGCGTTTTTTGTGTTATATTATGTAAGTGTATCATAAAAATATTAATGCTCAATTTTCAGTCATAAATGCTCAAAGATTGATGGTAATCCCATGCAGAAACTTTGCTATAACCTATAATGTTCATAAGAAAATAAAAATAAATTTTTACATTAACTAAATTCTGAAAACAGAAATAGTGATTCATTTAAAAAACTACAAATTATTGTATTACGAACAGGATTCTTATCGAAATATAAGTTCAAAATAAAAAAGACTTAGAATTGGTTGTCTTGAAATAATACTAGTCTTAAAATTCGCATTTTTAATGCATCATAAATAAATTACTTTTGGTATATGTGCATACTAGAGATAATATTTATTGTTTCCTTTTCCTATAAAATACGAAAGTTCAAAAAATTCAATATTAAAAAACGATTCGGTAAAAAATATATTAATAAAAAGATTTTGCAAGCAAAATTTTCATAATTTTTTTTTGTATAATCTTGCAAGTTCAACACACCAATATTTATATAAACAGAAATTTTGGTAGTATATGGACATCAGATTCAAATAGATAAGCTGTTTACAATAGAATAGAGAAAAAAAAGATAAATAAAAATTTAAAATATATATCTTAAAAAAGTTATATTATAAACCAAGATATTTTGAAATAAAAGATAATTTACAGATGTCTCATATTATGTGAGTGAAAGTTTATTGCATATTATAAATGCTTTAAAAACTATTATTAACCCCCCACCAAAAAAAATTTTATGATAATTTCAGCAGAAACATGATTCTTGTAGAAAAAAGAAAATCACCTAAAAAGCGTAATATTTTAGACAATAAAGATATCAATTTTGATGAAAAATTATTTCTCCACATTGATAAATCACAGAAAGATAAAATTTCAAATCAAAGCAAATATATAAATTTGTTTCCCCCAACAAAAGTGATCTAATATATTATTATATACTAAAAATAGATGGAATGATGATAAATAATGAAATCTTGTTATAAATATTTGAATTAAATAACCCAATATATAACTGTATTGTAGTTATAAAGCATTTAAAACCGCTGAAATATTCTTGTAAAATATGGGAGGAATTAAATTTTACTTTATATAAATACATTTGAAAGGCGTGGACTCGGTATTTATTTTATATTTAAATGTTTTTATTATTATTTTGCATGCTAAAGCATTATCGAAAGAGATGAACTAAAATAAAGCTTATTTTTCCAGAATGTATTTTTTAATGAAAAAGATAGGTTTAAATGTTGTTAATATAAAAGCTTAAAATTTTCCCGAAAAATAAATAAATTAGCAATGTGATACTTGCATTGCAGAAATTTGTTTTTAGAAAGGTATTTCCATATATACATTTAGGTTAAAGGGGTATAGATGTTTTCTTTTGCAAAAATTCAAAGAAAAACATAATTAAAAGTATATTTAATTATGTAAAATCGATTCTTTCATAAATTAAAAATGTTAAAAAATTTCTGTGCTATTGGATTTCGAAAAACACAGTTGATCCATATTGCATAAAAATGATAATGGGTTTATACTTGATTTATTTGTAAATATATAAGGAATATAGAATCGTACTATTTAGATAGAAGATATAGTTATCAAATACCCAGCGAAATAATTTTAAATTATGATTTGTGTTTTTCATACTTTTCGTCTATACTTTCCAATAAAAAAAATTTAAGAACATTATATCAATATATTTTACATCACAATGCATCTGCTTGCTTCCTCAGCGCAAAAATTTTTTATATAATTTTTTTTTCCTTTGCTGTGTATTTTCTAGTGAAAAAAACCAAGATGTATACTTTTTTTATATCGAAAAAGGGTTTTTTACAATTATATTAATATAATTTTATGAATTTTTTTTCGTATATACCCATTTTTTGAAGATTTTGCTATGCTTAAATTGTTTATCGTTTTTCTTAATATTTTTTAGTCGTTTCAAAGGCGCCAATTAAGTTGAAAAATAAGTATAAAATCTTAAAAAAAATGCGAAATAAAATAAAACTATTTTATCGTAAGCACATTTAAAAATTTATGTATCCAGAAATATGTAAACATCGTTATTTATTCAAAAATAGATTGAAATTCTGGGTGAATATTTTTTTGGCTAAAACGAATAAAATTATAATATACGGTAGAAACATTTTTAACGATATATCGAGTTCTTCTCATCAGAAACATCGCTAAATACTTAAAACCTTAATTACCGACATTTTTTTTCGAGATTCTCAAAGGAATTGCATCGCTTTGATTTAAATATTTAGTTATCATCCTAATTATTTTTATATTGTGATCGGATTTGTTCTTTTTATGTTTTTAACTGATTATTTTATTATAGATTTGTTTCGTTTGAAATAAGAAGACATATAATACCATTGTATGCTACTATAAATTTCATATAACACATAAAAATCTGATATGATCGTTTAAGATCATTCAGCTGATTATATGTATAATTCGCGATACCATAAAGAATGGTAATATAGATTTCTATAAATAATATATACTTTTCCCGCAAATTTCCATTTAATATCATCTAAAGTGTGTAAATATAAAGAAGATTTGATTTAAAATGTCGGTAGAATCGAAAAGAGTTTGAATTATATAAATTTTTAGAAAAAACATCATAAGTTAATTACGTACTTACATTTTAAAAGATTATTTGTACTTTTTTTTCGAATAAATAATTCATATTGATAAGTTATTTTATATATATTTTTTATTTTACTGTTCAACATCATTCTTCCCCTTCTGGTCCTCGACGGGCTCATTATTTTCATCTTTTTTAGAACTAAACACACCAGTCATGCTCTTCCAAAGATTACAGTGTGTAAAAGCTAATCTCAATAGTATTCCAGATAAAAAAAATATTTTCGCCATATTAATTATCTTTCCGTGTTTCTTATACTCACAATTATACAGTAATCAATAGAAATTTTTCATTAAAAAGTATAGATCCAATAAATTTGGATATTTGTGACAATTGCTGAGCTTTTATTTGGTTTATTAAAGGAGATTTACATTGAGTAAATATAATCATCCGAAAAAAAACCAATAAAATGCAAAGATAGAATAGCACAAACGAATTATTACAAGTCATTTGATCTCTTTTATATTATGATGAAAGCATTTAGTTATATACTCCTTTACCAATAGATTTCATCCTATTCAATGACGAATTATTTCATTTATTTGAAACAATAAAAATAAAATTAAATATAAGTATTTGTTAGAAAAATAAAGAAAGCAAATAATATGACCCATTTAAATTTATTTTAAGTGTAGTAAATTTGTATTTAACTTTATTTTAATATTTTATAACGAATTATCCAGTAAAAAATAGTAATTTTTTATAATATATATTTAATACTATATTAGCTATACAGAAAAAAATCATTTTTGGCTAAAAATTAAATTTATTTTATAATTCACTGATAAATATATATATCAAATAGTACATATATTCAAGTTTTGGGGATTTTTAAACATTTGTTGTCATTAAATTTTTTGATTTTATAGGCTATCGGATAATCACTTTGATTTTCAGCACATTTAATTTCTATTCCCCGATTAGTATTTTATTGAATAAAACAATAAATGTTATTCTAATTTACGGACTTAAATTTCTATTTCATACCATATACTTTTTTTGAAAAACATGTTAGTTATTCAATACTAAAAAAATAATTTACATATTTTACTTAACTAATTTTGTTTTTGATTCTAATAAGCCAGAAAAATTTCTTTAACTTTTTTTTTGCATTATTATTTTTTTAAATATATAACGTCGTTAAATATAGTCTTTTTAAATTCCGCGTCTACCATCGAAAATAATGTGATTGATATGATTGAAGCCAAGAATGTGATGAAAATTGACTTAAGGCTTATTCATCGCAGGAGAATGTCTTTTCTTTTACTTTTACGCATTTTTATTATAGGCTTATCCCCGAAATAAACACCAACTTAATAATTTTAAATTATATAAAATCGAAAAGATAAAATTTGTTCTTACTGTTCGAACTTCTACATTGCGTTATTAATTTATATAGTAAAGCCTATGATAAAAGATATTTTGATTTTTAGACTTTAAATTAATAATAGTCCTCAAAAAAGAATTTTAAATAATAAATAATTTTGACTCTTGATTAATTTTACAAAAACCCTGATTTTTCTTAAGTTTAAATCCTTGATTCTCCCTACATAAATGTTTTCAGTAAAATATTAATATTTTAAATTCAATTTTCATTCTAAAATATATTTTTTCATTAATGAACACGAATTATTATATTTATAGTAGAATCAAATAAATATATAGCATAAGAGAATATAAAAGTATTAGAATGCGCACATGTGTTTTTCTTAAATCAATATTAGCCACAAAAATAATAAACTCAAATCAATAAATGCATTAGAATATTAACCAAAACCGTTTAACCAGAATTCAAGACCCTCAAAATGATAATTAGAATCTAAATTTTTATCGTTTTTATGTATGATATCTAATAATTTATATTTTTTTTTGCGTGAATACAATTTTGAATAAAAACCCTTTTTTTACGCAACTTAAGTTTTTATTGAAAAATTATAAAAGATTTAAGTAATAAGTCAGTTTTATATAAATATATAAGCATCATCATAAAATTTTTTTCATTGAATTATTTATTGTACTTGCCGATTAAAAAAAACTACCATGAGAAAAACATATATTTTATTATGTTATTAATTTAGAGGTCCGAACGCATCCACATTCAAATACTGAATTTTATCCAACTTTATATTTTAATTTCAAAATATTTTGTGCTTCTACAAAAGTTTATTTTTCAATTAATAAAAACGGTTAAATATTTTATAATATTTTAGAGAAACAAAATAAAGATGAAATGTGCTATTTCAGAAAAAATAATGCTTTGTGAATATTATTAAAAAAATAGACTATTATATGTGATTTATAGTTAAATAATTTTTTTGGGGAAGGATCTTTATTTTAAAAAAATATAAAACAGTATGATGTATAAAATCCACAATAATTGAATGTTCGAGTTCGAAAAAGATGATCAAATCTATAAAATTTGGCATCATGTTGCATATTAAAATAAGTGGGTATACGAAAAATTCCATAACACCAGTTTATATGATGAAGGGGTAATATAAAAACAGATGTAATAAATACAACAAAAAAATTCAAAAAAATCTAAAACACACAACAAGATTACGAAATATAATGCTTATAAATTATAAGTAGTTGTTTTTATATAAATTAAATTATTTATGAAAATATAATAAGATAAATTTAAAATTAGATTTTTTACTGCAGTAAAGATGGTTTTAATATGAATATTTTTATTATATGTGAATTTTGTTGGCTTGAATAACCATATATGATCAGAGTAATGTAAAAAATTTAATTACACTAATTTTATTAAAAATAATTCTTTATGAGCAAAGTTAAAATTCTTTATGATTTAGTTTGGTTTGTCTTATTATTTTTGTACCTTAAAAAAATCAGAAATCTCTATAAATATGTGTATTTTTATGCTTATATCAACTTATCCGACATAAAATCTTCCTCAATGTATATTTTTTAAAAAAATTCAGACTCAAAATTTGTCATAACGCCATCGTTTTTACGTAAATTCTTTTTCTTTTGACATCTAAAAGATACTAATTTGCCTTTAAAGTATTTATCATCACGCTATCTATATTTATGTCGTTTATTTTTTTATGGATTATATTTTAGTTATATAAATGAAGCTTTCTTTTTATAATGTAAATGGGAATGCCAACTGAAGCAGAATTAATAGTATCGAGGGGAAAGATTGTACCATTGAGTATTGAAAGGATAATATTCAGAAAGAATTTACGGCTTTAGTCACACTAATTGGCTCATAACACGGGAGGGAACATCCCATATATCAATACTGGCTTTGATCACTCGTACTTTCGTTGGGAATCATATAAATTTATTTCAGCGCCTAAAATAAGTGTATTTTTAAAGCTAGAAGCTTTTTCAGCATAATTTGGTGCATCAGGCTTAATGTATCTCTTGCAGCTAGGCGACATTCACTACGAGCTTGGTAAATTGACAATTATCTTTCCCTAAGACAAATGAAACTTCAATTAATCGAGTTGAATATTTTTATTGACAATTTGCAAACTCTGAGAAGTTTCTAAGATTTTCGCTAAATACATGCCCAAGATAATTTAATAATTGACTAAATATTAGCTATATAAACACGATTCCTTGTGATATAGAAACTCTGAAAAGTTCAATAACGAAAAAAATTGGAACTCGACTAACTTTATTAGTTCATTTCTCATTTTGTAAATTCTTTTAGAGGAATGACCCCAAATTGATCTTTAAAATTTAGTAACTTCATTTTCAATTTTTCAAATTAAACTAGAGGAATAAAACCTTTTCTTTTAAAAATTGGTATATTGATTTTCTATCTTTGAAATTAGACTAGAGGAATGAACCCCCGTATTTAAGTAATGTTAACTTCATATTTGATCCTAAAAAAACGATTAGAATAATGAACCCCTCTATTTAAAAAAAATGGCGTCATTCTCGATCTTTGAAATTCGATGTACGGTATAAACCCCATACAACCTTTTGAAATATATTAACTTCATTTTTGATATTTCAACTTCGATGTGAGGTATTATCCCTGTCTTATCTAAAAAACCTTTTTGTCATAGTATCTAGTATTATTTGCATGTAGAGCATTACAAGGAATCAACAATAGAGGAAGTATGATCTTAAACAAAAAAAAACCATTTTAATTTCTTACAATAACCAGATTAATTTTTTTTTCTAAATTCTAATATTTACGAAAAACCAACGTTTCCCAAACCAATTATATCGATTATTGCAATATTATTTAAACAAACTTATTTTTATTTATTTGTAAAAAGCCCAAGAGGTTTAAGATAGCCTATTAAATATTTCTCAATTGCCTCATCCCTTAACTTTTTATCGATCGATCCCCATATAATTAACTTTTCGATGGACTTAAAAGTTTCTAATTTTCCAAAGCGTTCAACTGGACTCTCTTTAATTTCATACTCTCTACTATTGAGCAAAATAAAATTTTCCGACAAATTAACACCTTCTCGTTTTAACAATGAAATTAGTTCTGGATTAACGAAAGAAGTAGATTCAATAGAATTCATATCGGGATTTATAGGTTTGTATCCTAGAGCGTTTTCCAAATATTTATATTCTATTTTATCATGAAATCCCATTTTAAAAGCTTTAATGCACTCGATGCGTAAATTTATGATAGAAGGTAAAAGTACGCATTTTAAAATATAATCCAAAGAATCATATAGTTTAAAAAACACCGAAAAATTTCGATGATGATATGCTGTTATGATATTTAAAATCTTTTTAAAACCACATTTCATTTCATATTGCATAGGATCTTTTTGGATATTTTCATTTAAAACTGGTGTTGATGAATATTTATATAGAACTTGAAGAATCGAGGGATCTGATATTCTTGCAAGAAGACATATGTCGTGATATTGTTGCCAATCGTGTATAGAAATTTTAAATCTTTTGTCCTCTTCCCCTTCAATATTTATATTTTGCTTATCCATTTTTCTTTTTTCTAATAATCCATTTAGATCAGCAATAGTGCGTTTCATTTGATCAAAACACAAGGCCAAGTCAAAAATCGGATAATCGTATAAAAGATCACCCATAATGATATAAAACCGAATTATACGCAGTAGAATAAGAATAGACAGATCACAATAAAGATTTTGTGATATTAAATCAAGTCGAACGGCTCTTAAACGGTCATCTAAAAATAGATAAAGACTATGTAAAAATTTTTTATCGCTATTTACTGTACTATTACCATACCCATCCTTTTTATTTTCTAGGAAATCGTACATACGCTTAAAATTGTTCTCTTTTTTTGTATCACCACTAAAAAGCAATGCTCCTTTTTTCTTATCTAACATTTCAAAAAGATATTCGCATGTAAGTATTAAAATATTCAAAGGCCGAATCTCTGTACTCGTTGGTTTGAGCCTTCCTGCACTCGATCTTTGATATTTCTTTATAAGCATGTAGGTGATTTTATTTTTTTGTGGAAGTGAATCATTTTCTGTGTGTTTAAATACTGTTCCATCTTTATTTGGCGCATGATGGTTCAATGATTCGTGAGTATTGAGAAATTCTTTATATTCTTCCGATATATTGGTCGTCATTTCAAACGAAGATACATCTGAATTTATGAAACGCTGAATATATTCTTGTTTAGGGCAAAATTCTGTACATTCACCTTTGACATACAGATTTTGTTCTTTTTTACTATTTTCTATCATTTCGCTCAGGCTCGATTGGGGATATGATATTGACTCATTAATTCTATTAAAATTAAGATTCCAAGCTGAAGAAAAATTTGGTAAGTTCAAAAATATTTACATGTCTTATGCCATGATATCCATTATTACCTTATTAATTCAATCAATCCATTTCATTTTAAAATTTAAATTCTAATCAGCAGAAAAATTTAGTAGCTTAAAATATATTTAAATGTCTTATGCCATGATAAATATCCATTATTACCTTATTAATTTAATCAATAAACTTCATTTTAAAATTCAAATTCTAATCAGCAGAAAAATTTAGTAGCTTAAAAGATATTTACATGTCTTATGCCATGATATCATTTATTACCCTATTAATTAAATCAATCCATTTCATTTTAAAATTTAAATTCTATGCTAAAGAAAAATTTGGTAAGTTCAAAAATATTTACATGTCTTATGCCATGATATCCATTATTACTTTATTAATTCAATCAATCCATTTCATTTTAAAATTCAAATTCTAAACAGCAAAAAAATTTAGTAGCTTAAAAAATATTTACATGTCTTATGCCATGATATATATTCATTAGTACTTTATTAATTCAATTAATCAATTTAATTTATAGATTTTTAATTATTTTATGCTAAAGCATGGAAGTCATAAAATTTCCTGCATTATAATGCTAGTTTTTTTACTTATGTGAATATATATCACATAATATACAACTTTACCTTCAATAATACATACCTATTATTTACAAAGTCTAACTTTTAAAAGTACTACTACATCAATTTTTCACAAAGCAGCAATCATATACTTTCAGAAGTTGTCATAATCGATATTTAATTTTCATTGTTTAATTGAATAACATCGAATAATGGGAATAACCTCAATATCGAAATCGCGATTCCGATTTTATTTTTATTCAGATAAGATAAATAGATGTTTTTCAATTAAAACCATGCATCTTATCTATAGGCTAATTTTGATATTGGAAATTTGGACTTTTTCTTGAAGCTTAGCATGACTGATTTAAAATCATAATTATGCAATATATGATTTGGAAATATATCTGGAAAAAAAACATAAATTACACAATCCCCGTATGATTCACATTAGCTTATTAAATACTATAGATTCGGAAAACGTTTATTACTAATGGTTTATGGAAGAAAACATTGTAAAAAGCACAATCTCCCAAATATATATCATTTTTAAATTCAGTTAAGAAGGTAAAACCTTTTAAATTATTGTTTAACAAAACCAAAAATAGTGGAAATATAAATTAAATATACATTTTTTTTACATATTTATGATTTTTTCTCATAGCAATAAATTCGAATTGTAGCTGCTCATAAAACCTTCGATCCATCAAAAAAAATCAGATGTAAAAAAATAATAACAAAATTTTATCAAGACACTTGAACTCATATCATCAGAGAGAAGAAGAGCAGTTGGAAAAGATAAATAAGGGGAAGGTTATAAAATATACACTAAACAGTTGTGCATATTAATAATGGCCTGTCTACATCTCGGTAGATGGAATTATAAAAAGAAAAAAATGACCCCAAATTTATACATTACTAGCTATAAATCGCCCCACTTCAATAAATTTACCCCATAAATTTATGCTTATGATTGATGAAAATGATTAACGCCTTTCTTTTTTATTTCTATTCGTTAGAAATTTAAAATCAGAAAAAAAATATGTGACACCATCAAATTAAAGTTCTAATTACTGTTTTTTTCTTTATTTGAAGGTTTTCTTTCAATTATACAACAATATTTTAATGAATTCATAAGAAAATATTTTTGAGTTAAAAAAAACACAAAATCTTGTGATTTTCATAATTTACAATATCAATTTATAAATTCTAAGTTAAATATTTTTTTATTATGAAAATCATCATATGTGCTGTTTTTAAATATACTTATTTAAAAAAGACCCACATATCTTTTTCCCGTTAATTTATTAGGCTTTGAAAAGCAAAAAATATTTTTTTACATAAATTATAATTTATATTTTCACATTACTTTCATAAAATTATAATCACAATAGCGGCATAAACTTTATAATGCAATTTAATTTTTTATCATAAATTGCGAGAATATAAAAACTCAATACAAAATATTCAAATATAAACCGAACATGCATTTTTATACAGCAATACTTAGATAAATAATTCAAAAATACCTGTACCTTTTTTGTATTAGAATTCGTATTTTTGTCAGTAATATATTTTAGAAAACATCTAATGCTTTAAAGTTATAAATATATGTATCTAATCAGTACATCATCAAAAGTAATCGGTATTCATATATAACCATCTTTTATATCAAAATTACATTATACAGTGTATATTAGATTTTATTATATGATATTAATTTTACTACTAAGTCCAACCACATTCGTTTTATTAGAAATTTTCACCTATAAATGTAAAAAATTTATTTTAAAATATTATTAGGCATAATTCACGTGGAAACCTCAATATGTTAAGATAGAAAACTTTACTATATTATAAGACTTTATTAAATCCAAAAACATGTCTCTGGATATAAATTTGCAAAATACCATTCGATTTCTTATAATGAATATTTATTTTTATTTTTAGGCACCATCCTTCTTATATAAGAATCTGGTATTCAAAGCTATATCGTCAACAATTTTTAAAATCCTTATAAATAAAATGTTAAATCGTTGTAGAATGCGATTATTTATTTATTACATATCGTATCAAATATTTTTTTCATACCTATATAAACGGGGAAAAAAGGTGTTAATACAACTAAACTAAGGTTTAAATGATATTACAGGTGATTCATATATGAAATAAATTGTTAAGTATTTGATTAATTATCTTGAAAAAATCAAAATTGGTGTATGTTGTTTTTGAATATGATACATTTAGCGTTGCAAAAGTCTGTTCGCTACTGTAATTTGTAACTTAGAAAATCCATGCTATTTTTTTTATGTATTTGGACGTAAATATATGAAAATAAAAAAAATATGTTTAGGTGCATGAAAAAATTGTTGAGAATCACAATTTTAAAAATATAATTCATATAAACAATAATATCTATTCAATTATTTATTTTTAAGTTGATATCTTTTTTCGCCACATTAGAAGTTGCGAATAATATTTATGTGTTTTAATTTATTTTATAATTATTTTATTAAAGTTTTTTTGTGATCAAATGTTTATAGAATGGTATTTTACTGAATTTTGATAAGATAACTTTAAAGAATCACTATTCTGAGTATTTTACGTAATTTTTGAATTAAAAGTCACTATAAAAGGTAAATTCATAGAAAAAATAAGAATATTTTAATATAATATCCCGATTTAAAAGATTTATACTTTTTTAAATTATTTCACCCTCATAAACGCCCTTTATATTTATCATATTTCTGCAAATATTTAGAAAAAAAAACCATTTAGTATCCAAGTAAATATATTTTACCAATATTCTAACAGATATTGTTTACGATTTTTTTTGCAAATACTCTTTTTCCCGATAAAACTAGATTTAAAAATGATTTTGTAATATATAGCTTACTTTCAATAAAAATAATGCTCAAATTGTGTTTAATCAGTATGAAATTAAATATGAATCAAATCCATCTATCAAGCCATATAATAAATTTAAAAATGATTCATGGAATACACTTCTTGCCATATTTATAATTCCACGAAAATATAATTGAATGATGGTAGCGCATAAATATTGATATAATCAATCAAAACAGCTACAAATTAAATTTAAAAATGATCCATAAATATATTGCTTACTTTTTTGATGTAACCAAATGGAATTAAAACAATTCTAGTTCTTATCAGGAAAAATATATGCATCAAATTCATGTTTGAAGCTAAAAACTATAATATTTCATATAAAATAAAGTCAACCACAAAATAATACAGTTATCTATATTTTGGTGATTAAATGCCTTTAAAAATGAAGTAAAAACATGATTTTATAAACCTTATATCAATAAAGTCAATTATAATATATTTTTTTATGTTAGAATTGAAAATGATGATGCTGCACACTATATTTTCAAATAATTTTGGATATAAAGTATATTTTTTATATCATAATAAAAGTTTAAAAATATACATTTGATAATAACAAAAAAAATTTATTTGTTTCGTATAGGCAGTGAAAGAGTATAAATATAGATAATAATAATTTAAATACGCTTTAATTCTAACCGAGAATCAAAAATTGAACGTCATAATATTTTAAAAGTTAAAAAAAACGAATTGATCTAAAAAATTAAACAGTGTACAATATATAACCAAATTAAAGAGTAAATGAATCATTTTAAAATTGTTAGGGGGTAATTGTATAATACTTCACATAATAAGGGTGATTTTTGAACGAAAAGATAAATTTCATTGAATAAAATCAATCTTTTCCCATCAAAAGATATTTTTATATCTTATTTCAGACTTTCTTATAGAAGTACACAATTATACACGAGTTAAACAAATATAAAAAAGGGATTTATGTTAACCATAGTAGAAACTAGAATTCTCAAGGTTGAAAT
Source organism: Rhyacophila brunnea (assembly GCF_057557595.1). Classification (NCBI taxonomy): domain Eukaryota; kingdom Metazoa; phylum Arthropoda; class Insecta; order Trichoptera; family Rhyacophilidae; genus Rhyacophila; species Rhyacophila brunnea. The sequence continues at coordinate 819,562 of NW_028232783.1, forward strand.
TCATGCTATTTATATTTATAGGTTGCAGCAGTTATAAATTAGTGTTTAAATTAATATAAAATTTTGTGCCGGTTCTATAAATAATGACCAAGAAATCCTTTTCGATCCGTAAAAAAAAACATTTATGGAGCTAATGAATATATTATTCTGTTTAAAAATGTGCAATACCACCTTTATTTTTGAAATGTGCAAATTTATATATGTTGTGTACAAATATATTCATTATTTAGCTTAAGATGTACTTATGATAAAGATTACACGCATTATTTATATTCAAACACATTTTTTTTATAATTTCATGATAGAGTTCATTAAATATGATTAAATGGATATTCAACATTTTATTTACTATAATTTCAATACCATTTCACTGCATTTTTCAAAGATCAGGTTTCGTAAAAATAAATATTTCTGGACTTGTTAAATATATAAATTTAAATCTCGTAATAAATGTCTATAATATTACAGTAAATTCAATTAAATTATTAATAGCTGATAATTGCCTTATAATTCACTTTTTTTGAATTTTTAAGCTTGAAAGTTAATTGAAGAAGATATGTTTTGAGACTTTATTTAGCCAAACATTGTAAAAAATTATAGTGTAAGTTCATTATAAAATTTAACAAACCTTTATTGAATTAATAAAGATAATATAATGCATAAAGTCGTATGGCTGCTGATATTTTACCACTATTATATGCTAATATAAAACACATTTCTTCAATATAAAATTTACAAGAAATATTTTTTGCATACATCATCAACATGAAATCTGCAAGCACCAGTTGCTACCTATTTATACAAAATTATAAAAAGATAAGCAAATAGATGCACTATTTTGGTTAAATTCTATTAACTATTATTCTTTATAGATTTTACAGATAAAAAAAAGTATTATTCATGTGTTGGGAATATCAACACAAAAGGTGGCAGATACGCGAACGATAGGGCAGGAAAATAAACTAGGATTAATGAGTCTTTAAAGCAAAAATACACAGATAATGGTTTTGAAGACAGAGATAAAAAAGTATATACATGGTTTGTTTCATAGAATAATCAAAGTTCGTTTGGTAGAGAAAGAGCATAAATAAAAATAACACATAAATAAAATTGAAATTTTTTATAACACAAATGTATATGATTGAATTTCTATAATAAGCCATCTAAAGTTTAGTTTGGTTCAAAATAGCCTAACAGCAATAAGATAAAACTAACACATAAATAAAATTTATATTCTATATGACTAAAATCTTTCGGATATTTTACATTAATCATCGCATATAAAGATATTTTTAAATAATTTCTAATCTTGGTTATAAACCAATAGCATCGTTTTTTTAAAAACTATAGATTTTTATTGTTAACATTTATAAGTGGTTTAATTTCAATAAAATTTCAACTATTTGTCTCTATATTTGGGTTATTCTTGGTGTATATTTTCATAAATATGAAATTTTTCGATTCTAAATATATGTAAATCCAGCCTTTTGTTGATATAAATACACATTTTTTTATTTAATATAAGTTTATTACAGGGCTAATTTTTCTTTTTACTTATCATTTTTGCTCGCGAAAAACTTGCGATTGCTCTTTATTACAGATTTTCTGTATAATATTTCAATCAAGCCATTCTTACAGTCTTTCTCAATACAAATTTACGTTATTATGTACGATAATAAATAAAATATGATAAAAATATTGATAAATACTTTTTACCATATGCCGTAATATGGAATGGTATGGTTAAACAATATTTTAAAATATACATGAAAGAGCTCTAGGTCACAAACTAAATCTCAGTATATATTCGAACTATAGGATTCAAGAAAACCCCTGAACTAATGGTTTTGAAAAGAAGAGAGGTATCGAAGAAGGTGTAAGAGAAGGGATTATAGCCAAAATTATAGATATGATGCGCCCATTGGAAATCAATCACGCTGTACTATAAAAATTAATCTAAAATTACGATGCCAAAATTAACCCATAAATAAAATATATCTTAACAAATACAAACTAAAAGGAAGAAAAATATGTAAAATTTACTGATAATAAAGAGAAATGTTTATGTGTTGATAAAATAAAATCCAAATAATTATAGATTAGATTTGCCAATATCATATTTATCCATAAATAAAGTTAGGATTTTTAAAAAATAATTTCGAGGAAGAAAGGAAAATATTGATAATAGTTTCTACTAGTAAAGAGAAATATTTATGTCTGGAAAAAATACAATTAAAATAAAAATAGATTATAGATTAGATATGCCAATATCATATTTATTCATTAATAAAATAAGGATTATTAACAAATAATTTTGAGACATAAAGGAGAATATTGATAATATTTTCTACTGGTTAAGAGAAGTATTTATGTTTTGATAAAAATAAAATAAAATCAAAATAATTATAGATTAGATTTGCCAATATAATATTTATTCATTAATAAAATAAAGATTTTTAACAAATAATTTTGAGCAATAAAGGAGAATATTGATAATATTTTCTACTGGTAAAGAGAAGTATTTATGTTTTATTAAAAATAAAATAAAATCAAAATAATTATAGATTAGATACGCCAGTATCATATTTATCCATAAATAAAATTAGGATTTTTAACAAATAATTTCGAGGAAGAAAGGAAAATATTGATAATAGTTTCTGTTAGTAAGGAGAAATATTTATGTGTTGATAAAATAAAATCAAAATAATATAGATAGTATATACCAATGCAAAAATTAACCCATAAATAAAATATATCATAACAAATACTTTCCAAAAGTTAAGAAAATATTGATAATATTTTCTACTGGTAAAGAGAAGTATTTATGTTTTGATAAAAATACAATTAAAATAATTATAGATTAGATATGCCAATATCATATTTATTCATTGATAAAATAATAACTTCTCTCTTCCGATAAATCCGCTAATAATCAAATTCTATAAATTACATCTATTTATGAACAAATACAATTTACTAATATTATCACCTTCCATATTTAACGCAGATTTGTCTATCCGACTATTTGATCGAATTAATTATTAAGCCCTAAATAAAAATGTATATCTGGGGATTTATTCTTAGTATAATATGCTTAGTATTAGTTTCATGCGGTATTCTTGGACTCGGTATCGGTCTTTACAAAGCGGTTGAATACATCGAAGACAAAACATTTGCAGCCAAAAAAAGAATAGAACAGATCATTATTACCATATCTATTTTACATATTATCCTATTTTTAAGAAGCGTTTCATTTCTTCTCATAATTTACTCACTTTCAGTTCAGTACATGTTCTACACTCTTTTGGAAATTTATCCAAATATTCAACCAACCAATACTATTTTTATTGTTGGAACCCTTATGGCTCTTGGAAACCACTTCTTCATACTTCGTGCAATGATTGTTGGCCACCATCATATTTTAGAAATGATTTTCTCGTTTCTTGTGTTTGTTTGGGCCACACCATTTTGCTTCTTTTTAAGTCTTAGTGCTAATGACGAGGCAATTCAAATCAAAGGTAAAAAGAATTCTACGTGGATCAAAAAGTTTGTCAATAAAATTATGAATAATTGATGCACATTCAAAACACTTATTTTATTCTTGTCTTTCTTTTTGTTAAATCGATTTATTGAATCATTAATATCAAAAATTTGCAAAGTTTCATAAATAAAAAGATTTAATTATTTATTTTAATCGATACTGAATAAAAATACAATATGATATACCAAGACTTACACAATGATAATTTTAATGTTTTATACCATTTAATATCATTTTAAAAAAATATTCTGCCTACTTGAAAAAACACAAGCAATATATTATGAAGTAGACTTGGTAATTTTAAAATCTAACTCAATTATCAGGAGATAATTTAATTTTTCAATAAAAAGTTGAGTTTTTTGTAAATGTTTTTTAGTAATTTAAAATCTTGTGTAATTTAAATAGAAGAAATCCAATAAACTTGGTTTACATCCATATTGTAGTCGTATAGTTTTTTATTTTATTAAACTCAATCAACATGGTTGAAAAATTTAATGATAAAGAAATACCCTTTTGTGCTATAATTAAAATGAAGCCATATTATAGATAGCATTTATGTCTAAATAAAAAATAACCTCATTGCATTGTATTTGAAAAATTTACGGTAGATTTATGTTATGAAGTTATTCAACTGGTGTATAGGGGAAAATATTATATAAAAAATAAATTATAAGTTAATGGGCGAAAACCAATTTATAGAGCTAAAATATCAACTTATAAAAAGGTTTTGCACATTCTTTAGTTAGTAATTTTCAATAATATTTTACCCTTCAATTTTCAATTCTGCATCAACCTGTTATGCATTTTATATTAGCAATCCAAAACATATCTTGGTTTTATCGTCAAAATACGATGTTTTATGTTTTATAACATCATTTGAAATCTAGCATAATTCAATTTTTAATTTTAGAAATCCAAAAAAACATTGGTTTTATGGTTAAAATAGGCACCCTTACATTTTTATAAACACAACTTAAAATCCAGTATAATTTAATGGCTAATTTTATAAATCCAAAAAAAACATTCTAGTTTTATGGTTAAAATATAAACTCTTTATCTTTTATAAACACAACTTAAAATCCAGTATAATTTAATGGCTAATTTTAGAAATCCAAAAAAACATTGGTTTTATGGTTAAAATAGGCACCCTTACATTTTTATAAACACAACTTAAAATCCAGTATAATTTAATGGCTAATTTTATAAATCCAAAAAAAACATTCTAGTTTTATGGTTAAAATATAAACTCTTTATCTTTTATAAACACAACTTAAAATCCAGTATAATTTAATGGCTAATTTTAGAAATCCAAAAGTACATTGGTTTTATGGTTAAAATAGGCACCCTTACATTTTTATAAACACAACTTAAAATCCAGTATAATTTAATGGCTAATTTTATAAATCCAAAAAAAACATTCTAGTTTTATGGTTAAAATATAAACTCTTTATCTTTTATAAACACAACTTTAAATTTAACTAATTAAATTTTTTGTATTAAAGAATAACTTCGTCTTTAAGGTTTATTTTTTATTTAATTATAAAGCACATAAAAACACAAAATACATACCCCAATCATTTGCCTTAAAAACAGAATGATAACTGATTTCTAGACTAAAACTATAAAAGAAAACGACATTAATTGGTAGATTTTTTAGGTATTTATTTGCTATTAATCAAGTAAAGTTTTCATTAAGAAAAAATTTATTTACAGCACTTATATAGATGCTATAATTAATGAAAATTAATAAATATATTCATATATTTATATCATTTCAGATGTTTGCTGGTATCAAACAATCTATTTACATTTTAGTATCACATGTTTAGCCAATATTTTGATTGTAGTGAAAAATATGGAACTATAATTTATATCATAAAACATACAAACGTTTTTGAAAATTGTTTTTTAATACAATAATAGATTCTTTAAATTTAACTATCAAAAAAATCTTTAAAAACGTAATCACATCATATTAATTCAATATATTGTTTCAAAGTAAAAGTTACCATAAAAATAATAAATTTTAGAAATATTTTTTCCAAAATCGAAAATATCTTAGATGGTCTGGTCTAAAAAAATTTATATTCACAATCAGAATATAAAAATATAGAAAATTACCTCTTTTTATTGGGTCAAACTGGGTTATATTTCTTAGTAAAAAAACATCGAATCATAAAACAATTTGTCAGAATAAAAAATTTCGTTTATACATGAACATCACACAAAATGAGATAAAAGTTTATTATAAATAAATTATACTGTTTTTTTACGCAATTGAATATGATTTCTACCAATAAAAGAAAAAATATGCAATTTCATGTAACCGATTTTCAAAATATAGAAATGCATAAAATTATATAATTATTATTTCGATCACCAAGATTAAAAATAAATATCCAAGATTTACGCTATAATATATAATATCAGAATTTTTTTTTACATGCATATTTTATAATTCAAAATTAAATTATTTGATTTAAAAACGGAATAGTTACATGGTTTGCCTTATAATCGTTCATATATAAGTATCTAGGTTACATGAGATATAAAAAATGAATCCTCCGCTTTATATTTTACCGCATAAGTATACAAGCCAGAATATACCTATAGGTTAAATAAACATATCGATAATGACTAAAACATTTTTATTAGAAAAATAATCGTTAAGAATTCAAAAGTATTAATAGATCAGAGCTTTTATAGAAAGATCAAAAATTCTTAGTTTTAGTTTAGAAGTTTTTCGTTGATTTAATATGATGAAATCCAATATTTTGCATAATAAATACAATAAATTATAATATTTATCCCTTTTTTGTAAATTAATTTATAGAAGGTTTGCGGCATTTCAGAACAAAATTTTTACTAAGAAACCTTTTTTAAGATTTACGTGTTATATATGGTTAATAAAGACCTTCTTAAGCGTGAATATTATGCTAGAATAATATATTTCGAAACCACACAATTTAATTAGACTAATCGTTGGTTCTTTTTTGTGTCATTTTTGATTATCATCCTCAAGAGAGACAAATTATATGCATAAATGAATATTGGAATGATTACTACCACATGACATAATTTGGGACTGTGCCATCGAAAAATACCGCAAGTCGTATTTTAATAAATTTGGATGCTAACGGAAGCGGAGGTATGTGCATAAAAAATAGTATTGAGCAAAAAACTTGTATGATAAGTCTTGAAAGAAAAGATGTGTTGAGTAAGATCATAAAGATGATGTGCTTAAAAAGAAAATACAGTCAATCGCCAATATAGAACAATATAAAGTTTTACTTGAGCAAATATGATAAGTTAAAAGAAAAATTAGCCGTTAGAGAAATTAAAAGAACATTTTTATGATAATTATAATATTTCAGATGTATTTAATAGATAAATTTTCAACCAAAAAATATTCATTTTTACGTTAAAATATAAAATACTCTTAAATATGCTAATCACATGTATAAACGCCCATCTATATAAACAGCTTTAACTTACCTCTCCAATAGGATCACCGCTAGGTTTAAACATCAAATCATACCAATAATGGCTTGTTTACTTGCACTTGCGTTCAGGAATCGAGTACTATACATCAGCGCTACAAAAAAAGTCTATGTATAATCACAAACACTTCTTTTACTAAAGTTTGGCCACCAATTTTCAATGTATTATTTGCAGCTAGATAGCATAAATTGCATAATTGGTAACTTTACAATTTCCTTGTGGAAAGAAGAGCCGAGCCATCAACTATTTAAACCGAATACCCAATTATGTAAAATAATTTTACCTAAACAGAACCAGTGATATATTAGATTATATTTGTAAATTTCGAAAATAAAAATAACTTATACGGTATAGGCAGTAAATTAAAAATATACATAATTATCTTCTGAAAATGTGTTATTTTTTTAGAGAAAATCATACATGTTGTATTTTTAGATTGAAATTATTTTCTTAATTTACAGTTTAGTTCTACACATGGTTTTATAGAAAGATTGAAACCTGTAAAAGTAATAGTGCAATAAAAAACACGCCAATGAATTGAATTAGATGAAAAAAATACGTAATATATCAAAAAATAAAAATAATAAAAATGCTACAAAAAAAATTGTATAATTAAAAAAGAATCTTAAGGTAGCTTTTCATGGCTAGAATAAATTCAAAAAAGTTCAAAGAAAAAACATAAGCGTTTAGTAAATGACAGAATCGAAAAATATAAACGAAAATACCAAATTATTTAAATACATGTGACATGCTACTAACAAAACGTGACACAAGGAATTCTAGGATTAGACTCTATAAATGAAGTAAAAAAAACTAAATTCGATATAAGAGAGATCATAAAATCATCCGCTTATTCATTGAACGATCATAAATTTTGAAATTTATAATGAAGTAATAATAAATATAAATAAGTATATGATCCACGTAAAAAAAGTCTCTTTTGTTCGATTTAGAATTTAATCATTGAACACTATGCCAAAGCCTTATAACCAAATTTTCTGCTGTATAGTAAGTTGGGGATGATAATGCAATTTCATAAATTTCCAATCACAGAAGAAATATGATCCTTTTTTTATAAAAAAGTGAAAAAGTTGATAAAATACGCCTCCATATTTTCTCTCCTTAAAGCAATTTTAATTCGAAAAATGAAGAAGTTCATCATATGTGAGTATTCGATTATGAACATAATAATAAAATATAATTTCAAAATAATGAAATTAGCACAGAACTTTAATTATAAAAGTAAATAGACTTAAGGATTAATGCTTTCGAAGTTTACAAAGATTAAAAATCATACTTGGAAAAGATGCCGCTATATTTGTGTATGCGTCCCCGATAACAAAAACAAACGAAAAGCAAGTGCATATACTAGTTAACAGAATAAAGGACAAATTTATGATTTTGGCAAAAAAATATTGGGAAACAATAGTGAGTGTACAAACATAGTAAAGTTCAGAGTGATATCTTATGTTTGCAATCAAACTCTATAAATTAAAATTAGTTGAATTTCAAAAAATTAGATAATTATTTTTTATCAGCAATGTATCAATCTATGATTCTTCAAAGTGACAGTGGATAGAATATATATAAAAAGTAAGCAAATAATTTGATATAAAGATTCATGTATACCTTATGCACATTAAAAACATTTTCAATCCAAAAAATGGCACTATTAAAAGATTATTAGACACAGACTTGTTTTTTTTAAAAGTATACACATAAGGTTAAATTATTTATAATATTAGAAGGCTGGAAGAAGCACTTATAAAGATAACGAATCAAAATATAATTTTAATTAGAATTATTTAACAAATAGAGCTTTTTTTGGGGCAATATCTTCAAAATATATTTTATATGATGGAAGTCGAACAAATAAAAACGAAAAAAATTACAGTCAGAAGGTACAAAAATCAAGAAATCACGATAAATTAGTGATTAAACACATGGTTTAATGGCTTTTTCTTGAAAATTTATAGGTACAATATTCAAACATTTATTTTCGCGTCTCATGTATAAGTTATAATCTGTGAAAAAGTTATAATAGGTGAGAATATATATAAAAAAATGTATGTGGCTTGTTGTTTATTTTCATAATATTAGATGAATCTAATAAAACTGCCATTTATCTATATAATACTGATTAAATATGCATAATGAAATTGTAATATATCGAAAATAACAACAATTCAATTATTTTATGCTTGAATATATTTTCTCATAATTTATTCTAAAATTATAATATATAATTTGTTCTGAAAGAATTTTTATGTCACAACCACCATTTTTGTCTTATTTTAGAATTCCACTTTTAAAAACATTATTATTTATTTTTCTCAAACGATCACAGTCGAATATAATCACATAATTCTTAATTACAAGCAGAAAATTTTTCATCAAGGGGCAAGTGTGAAACCCATAAAATAAGAAGGAAATAATAGAATCAACAGTGAGCAAAAAACCTTATCAAATAAACAATATACACTAATACGTTTGATTATTCGTAAGATAAGATACAGCCATAATAATTTAAATATTTATAGATTATAATGGTGCAATATATATGATGATGGCGTAATATTTTTAAAAATTCCGAATTCAATACAACCGAAATATTTACTTTACATATCAACGGATATTTTTGCCCATCTAAATTATCTATATCTGCTTAATTTTCTTGTTAATTTAGAGATTAAAATATAATTTTTTTAATTTAAGCTTCAATAGATACAAACCGACTGTTTTAGCTTATATTTGACCTAAGAACCGCCATTATGGTTATATAAATGATTTTAAATTTTTTTTGAAGTGAATCTGATCTTTAGAAACCAAACGATTATGTTTATCATTTCGTATAGAAGATAGTTGAAATATTAAAAATAAAAAAACACTAATTTAATTCTATTTAATATTTATTTTTAATGTAATTTTTCAATTTCTTATAAATTGAGATACAGACCATAAATTTTATATATTTATAGGGGTTTTGCTTTCGTATACCAATATCTCAATCAATATAGTGTTGAAATATTACAATATCTCAAAAAAAAATTATTAAATTCCGAGTTAATTTATCAATTAGTATCCATCGTCATGGAATAAAATTTTTCGCATAAATAATCCCCAATATAAGAAAAAATTTATCTTTTATATGCTACCAATATCATATCAAACAAAATAATTTGACATTAGGCTATGAGTGGAAAAAACAAACTACAGAAAACAAAGATAAGGTCCAAACATACAATAAAAAACTGCAACCTTGCGGGAGGGGGGTTAAGGGCATATTATACAGCTTAAATGGCACACCATGTAGTTTAAATTGAGATTTAAATTCAATAATTTTGGAGAAAGTGTTTATATAATAGAAAAAAAAGAAGAAAAACATAAAGTTTGGGGGGTTTGATGAAGAAAAATCTCGCTTCCATTAAATAGCAATTAAATTACATCAAATCAGAAAAATAAAAACTGAAAATAGAAAAAAATTTGTATCATAAAATACATTATCGTATAAAAATTGCACATAGAGAGTTCTACTGCATAATATTCATCAAGATTTAATATTTGTAAAAGGTGACAATAGCAGTAAAAAAAAGCCCGCAAAATTTTAGTCTGTAAATTCGATAAAAAAATAAACATAGATATCCGCAAAAATTATATCAAGTTCGGATTTTAACTTTTATATAAAATTTTACGTTATTTTTTAGCATAAGGTTTACGTGCATAAAAAAAAAGCAACAGTAAGTAACTTTTTAAATGATATGGCTTATCTCAAAATTGGCATTTCTATAATTAGATTTAGAAAAAAGGCGTTAAATTTTTTTTTAAAAATCTTCTAATGGGTACTAACTAAATAATGAGCTTAATGTATGATTGATGTACATTTAGAACAAAAATCATATATAAAAAACTATATTTAGCCTGAAAAAGCCTTTCACTGCAGTTTATAATATTATTATTGGAGAGCTCAGAAATTATAATTAAATCTAAATAAATAAAAAAAATATTTTCAATGCACACCATCTTTTTTAATTGAAAAAAATTGATTATTCTTCATACAATGTTATGTTACGTTGTTTAACATATGTTTATGCATGTTTTAAAATTTATTAAAGCTCGAGAAGTTCCCTCAGGATTTAAACTGCTAAAAATACAATAATGCGGTTTGAGTTAATTTTATATAAAATTGGAAATCTAAAAGAGATAAAGCAATAATATAAAAAATAAGAAAGAGTGCGTTTAAATTTGGTGAAGAAAAATTATTAATAAAAAAAATCAAAACAAGTCTTTGAAGTCGGATATTGTTATATAAAATTTTACATTGATTACAGTTTACACAAAAATGGCAAAAAAATAATCTTTATGCATTCGAAACATTTATAGATAGATTTTTAAAATATAATAGCCAAAAATAAATAAAAAAGTTGGATTACATTTTCAGTTTCTTATTTTATTTAAATGGAGAAACTATTTTTATAAATATTCAATATAAATAAATTTCCATTGGAAAAGTTGTAATACATATAAAGAGGACCATATTTTAGTTTTAAGTTTTCAGTTATCAACAAACACGAAATTTCAAATCAATTTTATTAATAATTTTTGATATTGTATAGGAAATTAGAAAAACAGGTTTCAACTGATTATTGTGTTATATACCCTAAAAGGCATGTTTATTTACTTGCAAATGCACAAAATATGTTTTTAAATCAAAAACCCTTTTGCGAAAAAATAAAATATAATACATTTGAAAATGAAAGTTGAAAATTTTTGAATAAAAAATGTACGTGAGAATAAAATGAATACTTGAACAGTAAATGTTCTTTTATAATTTTTTAAATTTTATTTTTCCAATGAAGGATTGCAAGCAGCTCTTGTTTAACAAAGTTACAATCAGAAAATAAAATACAATATGTCTAAAATAACTCCTTAAAATCAACAACGTTCGAAAATTATCATTCATATTTTACTATGCATAAATCTAAGACGGAATAGCAAAATTTTTGTAGCTATGGATTTCATGCGAACAGAATTTTTTTTTAAAACATTTAATATATAATATTTAATATTTAAAGTGTGAATCATTCTTTAAGGATCGAGATAAAAATATTTAATGGAAATTAATTAATTTTTTACCATCGAAAAAGGCATTCTGAATATAAATAGTTAGATTACCATAGATGTTTCTAAAAGAATTTACTGTTTCTTATGGCTGTTCATATTTTATAGATTCTTATTTTGACTATTCAAAAAATTTAAATTATTATTCTCATTTATTAAATAAAATTCTTTTTTCATTTTATCTCATAAATACCATGAATGAACACTAAAAAACACTATATTTTATTTGGTTTATTTATTATATATAAAGCCATTTCATCAACTTATAATTGTAAAGTTATGGTTTTATCATATTTTTATGCGTTTATCTATATCGATTTTTTTTGGTAAGTCATTTGAATTAGAAAAAGATTTCATGGGTAAAAATTAAATAAATATTCAATCTGTTTGCTCTGCATAGGTAAATTTAAGCGAACTCAAGTAAAGCATGAACTGAATGTAAGAAAAGGTGATTTCTTGCGAATTAAGCTATTATTTATACCCCTATACCTATATCGTGCTTAGACAGACAAACCTTTATGGTCCAAGCCCATATAAGAGAAAGAATTCAAAACAAGATCACTTTATTCGAAAATATGTGTAGAAATTTCAGAAATAATTTTGACTTATTAAAGATAGAAGATATAATGATCATTTATTTAATCAATACAAAATTAGATAAAAAAACCTAGATGTAACTTTAAAAATATAAAAATGACATAAAAAAGGCTACAGAGAAATAAAAAACATAAATAGGCATTATAAAACATTTTATCTTCCTTTTAGACAGAAATTAAATCGAAGAAGAGTTTGAAAGAATTTACCATGTAAGATTGTGCCTATATTCCAAATAAAATACACTGTATTTATCATATAATAATCCGAATATATGTTTACTGAAATAAAATCTATCAAAGTTCAATTAAGGGATTTTTGTGTTTAAGAATAGTGGAAATATAATTTTTGTTGATCTATAAAAATCCCATAAATTATATAAAAAAAGAGACATCAAAAAAAGCTCAACTATTAAAAAGCAGATATTTACGATTGAAATAAGAAAAATCCGATAAATTAATGGAAAAAAATCCAATGTTCAAATCAGATAAATCCATAGACTGATCTTTTAAATAAGAATCAATGATAATTTTTCAATATAGAAGCAAACTTTTTAATGATTTATATAAGTTTGGGAACTGAAAATAACATATCACATCAAAATATTCAAAGATGTGTTTTTTTATGTTAAAAATTATGGTATCTCAGGGTTTTAGATCGAATTTTGAGATTAAAAATAAAATAAAAACATATTAATTATATGAAATTTTCGGTCCTCATGAGTTATACGTAATATTTATGGACTTCAAAGCAAAATTTCATGGTATTTAAGAGATTATATTTTATTTGAATATTCATAGCAATAACCGAAAATAATGTTCGATACTGGAATTAAAATATTTTAATATCCCAAATGAATGTTCTTATTAGAATTTCTTTCTAAAATTAATTTTATGGGCAATAAATATTAGATCTTTAACAAAAAACACCTTATTTACATAACAGAATATGATCTTTACAATCTTTTGAATTCTATATCTTTTAGTTAATTATAATAATTTTATTGTTTTTAGGTATATATTATTAAATTTATAGAGGATAAATTTTTTATCTATCGAAATTATATTTTTACTAAATAAAACTTGATTTTTTTAAGCCATAAAGCTTATAAGAATGTTGGTTCTTTTAAAAATAGCATTTTTTTGCTTAACTATTTAAATTTATTAACATTTCAAATAAAATATGGCAGTTAATTTCCTTTAAAACCTTTATCTATTTTAAAAAATGATATGTACCTTCAAAATTAACAAAATATCGGCTGATGTAAAGCTTAAGTTATTATTTAAACATTAAATGCCTTATCTAGACGAATAAAAATTATATAATCATTTCTGACTTTATTAAAATGAAACCATTCCAGTGAAAAAATTTGATTGTTGAAATTCAAAATGTTTATAATATATCCGATTAATAGCGCTTATTTTCTATTTTAGCGATAAATTGTATTATAATTGTTTTTGCTAAAAGTGGATTTATGTTGGTTCAAAATATAGATATTTTATTCTCTTTTTAGTCCGAATACCCCTATGTTCTTATTTATTGTAAATTTAACCAGATGGTTTAGTGATTAGGAAATATTTATAGTTTCTGTTTTTACAATATTATCTTTTATCTATATCTTAGATAATATTATATGATCCATTTCATAAATCCTCTGATCAAATATTTATATTCTTTGAATTTTGAATAAACCTCAGATCTATGATAGATTTATGTTATACTTTTACATGCGAAATTTACTGATATAAATTGATTTCCAACTAAAGCGAACACTATGTATCACAAAATATATTTGAACTTTGTATGCAAAATATATTCGTACAAAGTTCACAGGCAGCTGTATTCTTGTAATTCGGTGTATCGAGCATAATTCTACATATTAAAATATTATAATTTTGTCGCATTTAATAATGAGAAAAAAGATATTGACGAAATTCAAAAAATTCAAAATGGCAAAAACTTTACACATAAACCTCTATATCAATTTTTGTATAAAAAACTTCTATAAATAGGCCTTTGTATTTTTTCGGGTATAATTAATAAGATTTACTATTATAGTTTCTTTTTCTATTTCAACAGGAATTTTTGGGGATGAAGTCGAATATAAATAATATTTCCATTTAGTAGATTTTTTTCTTCAAGTTTCAAATAGTTGATTTCTTAAGTAGATGGTTACATTTTTTAATGATATTTAAATCAAGTTCTATCCAGTAATTTTTATCCATACATAAAATATAGGTTTTTTCTGGTTCTTGTTTAAATAACTTTATTTCGAAATATTAATTGATCTGAAATTATATAATACCTTTTTTTTAAAACCTTTATCATCAAAACTTGGTTATATGTAATTTTTGTAAAAAAAAATTAGATTCTAGGCAATATAGCCTTAAAACTTACAGATTGTTTAAAAAATATCGGTAATTATATTCTAGATATCAGTTCAAATGTGACCATGATCAAGGACAAATAGCAAAAACACAACTTAATTTCCAGCAGCATTTTCTTACGATAATTAATCTCATTAGTATTTCAAATTAATATTTTTTTCGATTGAGTTTAGAATATGATATACGATATTGTTTGGGCTGAAAATAAAAACTTGTTTACGAGAGAATTTCTTATATATAAGGTTTTTTTTAAATATGAAATCAAAAATATTTTTTTAACCAGATTAATATCAGGTCACCTCAAGTTTTAATTAATTGGTTATCACTCTAATGTATATTGGATCACGAATCAAAAAGAATTTTTTTGGGCAAAAAAAAGGTAGAATCTTTAAGTGATATATTCCTTGTTTATATCAATACTTTTTATTATTATTGTAAGTAATGTCAAATTTTTCAACCACTTTCTTTCCTTCTTTTTTTTAAGCGTTTTACTGGTTCATTCATATCTAATTTTTTATCTTTTCTTTTCTACAAATCCAAGCTTAGTTTATCAAAAAACCAGAACATCATTTAAATCACAGTTAAAAAAATTCACAGTCTTTAAAGATGTTATATACTATTGTATCTCTACTGTTACCGGTCATGAAACGGTGGCATTTTTGTTCTTCACATCATTTAAATAATAACAGTCACTAATTAATATATCATGTCACATAAAGTCTTTAATAATCGTTCTATAATAATGTCCACATTCATAAATCAGTAATTTAATGTGACTAAAAAGATTTTAATTATTAATTTTAGTTTGCCCTATGCAAATCAATGGTCTCGAAGGAAAAATTATTTGTTTTAAATTCTACTTTGACCGCCGATGAAATGTTAGGATTCATTTACACAATATAAGACTCAAATTTCAATAATTTTCGTTAGATAAACGCATGCAAAACGCATTAATTCTTTATACTCTTTATTAAAACACCAATTCCAATCTCTTGCACTTATATCGTATAATTTAGAGGTGGTTTATTCCCTGAAAATTACATTTTTATCTTTAAATTTCTGTTGATAAACATAAGCCAAATAATTATTTTCATATAGGATTTTTTAGAATACTATTTGAATGTCCTGAATCGAAATTTTCAATATTTATAGGAGACATTTTAGATTCTACGTGATTAGTTGAAATATATAAATCAAAAAATTATAAAATTTTGAGAAAGAAATATTGGATATCTTTGTGGCTGTATGTTTTCTCAGGGTTTTGTTTTTCCTCCTATAATTACTTTGTTCTCTTCTATAAGCAGCCTAAATCAAGCTATGGCCAAAAAAATCAAAAATATACACTTAAATGTTTTATACGCATTATAATTTATTATTTACTACATCTAATTATGTTTCTACAGGTTTCTTGATACTTTTAATTAAATTTACATCTGCCGATTTGTCCGAAACACCTATAAATGCATTTTTTTCGGCACAATAATTCGTTATGAAGTTTCAACGGATATAAAAACCGTTTCAGGTATGACATAAATACCCTAATTACGATAAAACACCTTTACTGGATCATTTAATATTTTTTTCTTCGAATAATATACACGTTGTTGTTTAAATATCACAGCCTTTAAATTAAAATTAATAAAAAAAATGCTTTTTAACGTTTTTACATTAATTTATATTTTTAAGTTCGTTTCTATGACCTTTTAACTTTTTAGTTGGTGATTATATATTTAATACTAATGCAATAAAAGCATAATTTTCTTTTTTTGCAGACTTTTATATAATCGATTTTTTTACGCTGTGATGGATTTCAAGATAATTTTTTTGACTAAGTCGCGTGTAATTTTATATTGTATAATGAACGGGAAGATTTGATTGATAAATATATTGAATAGATTGTAAACAGCAAAAAAAATTTGTTTATCTCTCAGTTATAATCATAGAAAATCCGATTTAATAAGATATAATCTACTTATATTGGTTGATTCCCGTAAAATAAATAATAAAATATTTGTATTCCATTACTCACGTGCTTTATATGAGATTTCGAAATATATTTTGATTTCCTATAGCTCAAGTGGGATTTAAATCTACTATAATTTTTTGGTTTAGGCGTAATTAATATTTTTTAGAATCATTAGGAATAAAAGATGAATGAATGATAAAATTGTGAATACCATATAAATTATAAGAAACATAATTTAACGGTATATAAAAATAGCGTCGTTTTTACATGAAAAAAGTTGATTTTTACTATTATTTCTTCTTCCCTTTAATGGTATTTGCTTTTTTTATTAATCATTCAGATTTTATAGCATTATATTTTAAAATCAGTTCTTTCTATGTTTAAACCATGTAAGTGTAGTATAGGGTGGAAAAAACTAGTATATTCGATCCAAATAGGCTAAAATCCAAAGATGAATAAATAACCATACATCGCATTCATATGTATGATCTACTACAATGTTTTTTTTTAAAAAAAAACTAGAGTAACGCTGATAATTAAATAAATTACAATATTCTTTTTTGCGGAGAATTTTCATATGGTGAAGATTTATTTATAGAACCTTATAAATGAATATATATAGGCATAAAACATCATTCAAATTTAGGCTTTAATTTATAATTTATAGGTGAGATAATTATGTGTAATGCCTTGTATTTTTTATATTGGTTAAAATAGTGCTGTAGATATATTTTTGTCTGGTTTATTATAAGCAAATGGGAGCAATGATCATATAGCAAAAGAAAAGCACAGGGGAAATTTCACATTGATTAATTATACTTAAATGCACATCAAATATATATTTTCCTGGTTTTTATAGTTAAAATTCCATGCCGCAAATAGCAACAATATAGTTTAATCTTTGTCAGTATTATACAGAATATAAAATAGTATTTTATTTTCAGATATATTTAAAAGACCAAAATACCTATCTATTTTTAAGTTTTTTACATAATTAGTTTTTAATCTTTTTAGGCGAGCAATGCTTATAAATGGATCTAGTGTAAACAAATATCTTTTTAAATATTCCTTTTAAAACTTATTATAACCTTCGACTGAACGGTATATTTATAAAAATTATTAATATAAGATCCATAAAAACTTTATATATTACTCACATCACTTTAATCTGTTAGAATTCCTAACACCAAATTTTTTAAATTATGATATTTCTTAATCCAGCGTTTAAATTTATCCTGAGTATAATCCTTCTGCTCTTTTCATATATTAAAAAAGTAATTTAAGTGAATGAAATAGACATAATCCATAAAAATTTTCTTTAAATCACCATCATGATAAAGGTTATGTAATTTTTATAACTTGCATCCCATAATATCCGTTTGTAGGTAAAAAAACAATTAAAAACAGTAAAACTTACCGAAAATTTCTTTTTTAATGTTATATTTATATCCTTTACTGCTTTTAATGTTTTAATTCGTTAAATTAAAAAAAGTTCATCAAATATACACATTATTTATTTTATAAATTAAATCTTATCTTTGCTATCTAAAATATTAATCATGGGTTTTCTCTGTTCTCAAAAACATAACTAAAGTTTACTTTTATGCATGGCTTTCATTCAGTTTATAAATTTTTTTTTCATCTAAAACAAGCTGTAATTCCCCAATGTTTCAATGACGTCAGTAAAGAAGACTAAAAATCACTATATTATTTTAATTATAAAATTTAAAGAAAGCTGTTTTATGCAAGCCCAAATCCATGTAAATATTGTTAATTCTTATATCATATACTGTATACCATAACGAGAATATATATTTAACGTTTTTTTTATAAATTGATTAGGAATAAATTTATTGATCAGCCCGTTAGTATTAGCATAACAATTTTCGGCAATACGGGAATTTAGGGTGGTACATTTAATTTCTAAAAAATTTAATATATTTAATTAAAAAATTATTAAAAATAAACGGATCTATGATAAAAGTAAATATTTAATAAATTAAATTTTTTATACATAGATAAATAAATATAATAATATTTAATCGAATTTTACAGATGCAGATTTCAAATTGAAGTTTTAAATTGTTTCAAATTCTTTTACAGAAATTACAAAATCATTATATGAAAGGTTTTTTTCTGTAATAGCAGGATTTCGGGGTAGGGAACATATAATCAAATAAATTTATATTTTTATAAATCAAATGTTCCCCATATCTTCCTATTGCCAAAGATTCATACATTATCTTCTTAATAATTTCAAAGTATCCCGATTTTTCCCGCAATATTTTATATTTCTTTTAATATTTACTCAAGAAAAATAGTTCCATATCACCCAAAAAAATTGTGCAATTTTAAAATTATAAAAACTTTATAGCATCTAATATTATTTGCGCCATGGAGTTTTAAGATAAAATGACACTGTCATGACGCGAACAGATTGAGATTTAATAATATTTTTAATCGAAGAAATTTCATTAAAGACAGTGCAATATACTGAGAGTGATCATAAAATACATCTTAATAAACAAAAATATCATTCAAAATACGCTTGGCCGTGCTTCCCAAGAAATTTCTCGAATTCATAAGAGAAAATAGTAATTAGGATGTTTTTTGTTTAGAAGTTATTAGTATAAGATTTATAATAATTTATCGGTGTCAATGAATTATGTATTTTAGTGACTTGCTAGACCTATACATCTATTATAACCAGTAGAAATTCAATCTTAAAGGTAATCATTGTTTTGTTGAAAAACTTCCCCAAACAAATTTATTTAGCAATAAATCTGTGGATCCAGTATCTATAGTTCACTTCATTAAAGTCATGCCTAGATATATATGTGATTCACATATATCACTGCCGCCAAAAAAAATACGAATCAAATTGGGCAGTACTAACGTGCTCGAATATAACAGAAAGTTTTCTTATTCATTTCCGACAAATAAGCCTTTGCCTTAGTTCCACTTTTTGTTCGGTAGTATTGTCCATGTGCATAGATCATATTGTATATCAGACATCTTAAACCATAAGCACGGCCCTATATAGGCTAAGTACATGACATTTAATATTTTAACAGCTAGTAATACAGAGACTATTTAATAGTTTTATAACAAAATAAAAATCGAAATCGAAAGGTTTAGGTGCTTGTATAGAATATAGTATCTTTAATTTTTTTTTATCATAAAAAATATTTATTTATGCGTGTAATCATCTCATATGCAAATAAATATGGAATTTAAGTGATTTATATTTATTATTTTTTTGGCGCAAGGGGGTGCGGTAGCGCTGTTTAATTAGAAAAGGGCCTGAGTTCAACCGTAACGAAACCCGCATTCATATGAATTTAAACATAACTAAAAATACTCGAAAGGGGGAGGTCTGTCGAACCTAGAAAGTAAAACTATAAAAACATTGATAAACCAAGAATAAACTACAAAGTTGCAGTATAAATGCGGAAAACGAGCCCGAACATTAAAAGAACCCAGCTCTAAATAGAAAGAATATGGGTTGTTCCAGAGTAGTGGTAGCATGATTAACAAGTTACGGAAAGGACATAGAATTTTATCTCTTCTATATCGATTACGGCCTTGTAAAACAGGTATAATTCACGAAGAACAAACTATTAAGAGGAAATTTAAAGGTACATACGCGGGGGAGGAATCAAATAAACAAGGAGATCCTAAAAGTCATAAATAGACTTCCATAAAAGATGTTAATACCATTAAATAAAAAAAATTTAGACACAAGATCATAAATTTAAGTACTTGAAATATTGTGAGAAAAGCTATATATTTACTTTACTAATAATTATTTGTGATAAAAAGAGATCAGCATTAAAATTAAAGAAATACAACAAATATGCATACATAAAACTACAGCCATAGAAAGTTTTTAACATATCATGATGGATAGCTAAAATAATATGAAAAAGCTATTGTGCTTCTCATATATTTTTATTCTTGCGCTTTGTAAGATTATATACTAACAACAGCTGGCTTCATACTTTTTATTTGTAATTTTTAATGATTATTAAACTACCTTATATGCGAAAAAATTTGTTTAAATGTAATATAAAGTATCTTTTGATCTTATTTTGGTTTTATTAGCGGAATACTATTTAAAAATTTATTTAACAATAAAATGAATGTGTGAACCAATTATATTATTAATTAGAGAACACAAGAATCTTTTAAAATTAATTAATTTTTGATGATTTTTTTCTGTGATTGCTTCATTCCCCATTATGTGAACAAAGATCGAAATTATAAAAATAAATTTAGAGATTTATAATTGTAATTCTTAAAGACCATAGTTATAAGGATATAATTTATAACAGAATTAGTTTTAAAAGCCTCAAATTTATGGCTATTTTTGTTTTTTGTTATCATCAATCCTACTCTTACGTTCAGTAAAACTTAATTTTTTTAGACAAAAATTATGAATATTATTTTTTAAAAAATAGGAGGTTTTAAATGATTTTAAAATCTATAGGGCATGAAAATGTGGGGACCTATTCAAGTCTAATATGGAATAAAATTGTAAGCTTTAATGTAAAATTAAAATTTAAAGACTAGAATAAAAAATATTCTGGAAAATAAAGCACCACAAGATTATAATTATCACGAATTAAAAAAGACAAAAATACCGAGTAAATAAGTGCAAGTGATTAATTTTACACAGTATATAAACTAATTGAAATAAAGTTTTTATATTCTTGAAAATATTTTAAATATACAATAAAATGTAGCGAATATAAATAATGGGAAAGGTTTTTCATTTTATACGAACTTTAGTGCTAACTTTCTTACTATAATTTGGATAATTATTATACAAACGTATAATTAGCTTTAAAAAATTATATAATGCTTTTACATTATCCGAAAACAACATTAAATATTTGAAATTGGTCGTAGATATCGTGTTTTTCTTTTTAAAATTATACGCCTCCACTTATTAATTCTATCAAAATTTCACATTTTTTTTATTTTTGACTAAGTTCTATTCATTTTTTTTCGATTGAGGAGATTACGTTTTTACAAATTTAAACTACTCAAAAAATGTTTTAAAAAAATATCATGGATTTTGCAGCACCGGTCGCAATAAATTCTTCATTTTGTTCTATATTTAACTGCTTTAAAGTATTCTATACACTATTGGAAACAAAATTATAAATTTTAAATTTTAAAAAATGATGGTAAAATTTACAATTTTAAACCATATATTATGCTTTTATTTTGGCCGATGTTAATTTCAAAAGATCTTCGGTCTGAAAATTCATTTAGATTAGTAATTCTTTTTGGCTGAGGTAAAAAAATATAAAGTAGAAACTTAAAAATATGCAAAGTGATTTTTACTATTTCTTTTTAATATGACACATTAATATATTTTGAATTTTAATTTTAAACAAATGAATTAAATCAACTTATGAATCATGTGATAAATAAATGCTTCGGTAAAATTTAATCCATTTAAATAAGATTTATAAATTTTAATATAATTACGACAAAGGGTTTGAATATCATACAAATTTATTTAAAAATAATTTTTAGATGTAATTAAAGCTATATTCCAGCACATTTTTTTTTCCTTCTAAAACAAAAATAAATAATTCCACAAAAAAGTTTATTTTCATGTCAATCATCACCCCTTAAATAATTTTTAGAATTTTTTTCTATTAAATACCCTGTATTTATCTTAAATTCGCGAAAAAAATACTGGTGTCAACACAATTGGTTGAAACAGACATAAAATCGATATTATTCGATAATCGATCCAAATGTTTATTCAATAAAATTTTATTGAAAAATAATTAGAAAATATAGAAATAAAACTATAAAACATAATTGAATATATATTTTACAAATTTAAAGCTTAATATCTGATTTTTATATGTTTTATCACATTTTTTCGCTTCATAGTATTACCATTACAAATTATAACAGAACCAGATTCTTTCTACATTCCCTAGAAAACCCCTGTTTATATTGCGCATTTTAATTGCCATCTTTACTGACTCTATTATGTTTTTAGTTTTTTTTTCCATGATTATGTTTATATGGAAATAAAATAAACAGGTTTTCATAATTTTTAGTAGATTAATAAAAAAAACATGATCTATTAATTTATATTATTATCTAATGATTCTGATCAAATATATCTAAACCTGTTCCGAAATCATCTGCATGCTTTAATTTATTATTAATTTAAATTTGGGTTTAACAAGTCATTATGGTTTGAAAAGATACATTAATTTCATGTTTGGATGCATAAATTTAAAGGGCGATAGATGACTGAACTAATAAAAAGCACTACATGCATGAAAAATATTGAATGCAATTTCAATTAAATGTTTTTCACCACCTCTTGCTTAAGTCCAAGCAAAACCCCAAAAAATTATAATTTATATCCTAAAACCTAAATATAGATTTGTATCATTTAAGAAATATCTTGTGGTTAAAACACTATTTCTATTAATTGTTTTTATATAAAAGTAATCGATCAAAGAAAAAAGATTTCTTTTATGATCTTTTGCAGTATTTATTTAAAATATCTTTGATAGAGAAAGATAATGGGCTGAAAAATGGTATATTACATGTTTTATAATGAGATTACCAAATCTGTAAATATTGTTGTATATAAGATAAACTTTATATAATTCAAAAGATACATTTTGGAGCGTAAACAGGAAACTTTATTCAAAATAGAACTTTCGTTCATCGTTTTTCGGTGAATTTTTGAAAACGTAACATTAATATAGTGCCAAGAATGAATTAAAAACTTTGAATTACTAATATTTATACTTATCATCTTTTCTTTATTTTAAATTCTGAATTTATTTAGGGTTTACCATATAACCAAGGGATTATTTGATTTTTTTATACTTTATTTTTTAAAGCAGAACTTCATTTTTTTTATTTTGTAATTTTTTTCTAATAATCTTTTCAATGACCCCATCTTTGCAACCAGTTTCTATGCAAATTCTCTTTTCAATACAAATTAATTCAAGTTTTTATAAAAACTATTTTTTTTGTCTTATGCTCCTGCTTCAGTTCGTATTACCAAATTTTAATATACGACACATGAAAATTTTTTATTCCAAAATAACCCATGTAATATGCATTTTCTATTGTTTATAAATATATTTTTATCGATAAAAACATCAGTTAATTCGTCATTTATGTTATCATCTATCATCTAAAATTCAAAAAGATCTTCCTTGTGCACGAATAATATATTACAAAACATTTGCTTGCAATTTCTTTTACTAGATAATTTTTTCTTGTATTTATTGTTATAATAGTATACAAGCATTTTAAATGACACCATATTTTTCTACATGAATACCTAAAAAAGTTCCATATACAAATTTTACACCTTTTTATTCGTAATCTATTCTTATTAAGGTTTAGCATGATCTAACTAGAGCTTTTACAAATATATCCTCTTCTATTTTTGAAAATGTAATATTTCCGGTATTCAATTTTCACGTTTTATGATTATTTTCAAAATGGCCACCTTTATTAGTAAATTGCGTATGTTTCAATTATATTTATAAGATTTTATTTTTTTCAATTTTTATACCTTTATCGCACATTATTTCTATTTTTTAGTTTTTACCAATATATTGCATTTTCAATTTAATTAATCAACATCTTTTTCCTAATAACAAGTAAAGTTATTACAAATTAACTAACTATCTATTTCTTTACCAAATAAAATGTGATTGAATCAAACTGGTCTTTGCAGCTTCTTTAGATTCAATTTAAATAGACGAATAAGGCATATGAACTTCAATAGATAATTTTTTCATTGTAAAATAGACATATACCGTCTGCTTTGTTTAGAAAAAAACACATATATTTTGTTTTTAATGGTTATTTTTACGAAAATCTTCATCTATATAAACAAGAGATGCACTAATACAAACACAAATATACCTTTTTTTTCTTTAAATTACAAAATTTTCAAAATATCCATTGAAAACAAGATGAATTATATTTTTTTATCAAAAAGCAATCTATGATTCTTAATTTAAAAAAAACAGACTTAAAGAAGTTTTCAATCATTACAAAAATTATTCTATATACTTTTTAATGCCACTTTTCTGTGGCTTTAAGGATTTTCAGTTCTTTTCACAGTATAAATGATATAATTCAAACATTATAAATTTAATGCATATTATCACAGCCTGCATATGAAAAACGCAAATTAAAACGTTCGATTCTGTGATTTTAGTCTGTTTTTCTCGACTCCATGGTTGAAATAGTTATTTCAGAATTAATCAGTTTAAATGCAGCATTCTGTTTTCGATTCAATGTCATATATTCGGTGTTAAATATTAAAAAATAAGAATTAAATCTAACTTTTACACATATAAATTAATATCCAATCAATTTTCCTTCATGAAGCTTATATATATTTTAATAGATTTTTCGAAATATTAAATTTATCGTGTGTTTAAATATTACCATTCTATATACACTGTATTTTATGATCACATAATTTCGAAGATGAAGATTTTAGATTAGCTTTATTTTCTTTTGAGAATTTTTCAATATTTTTTTTATCAATAAAATGATTAGATTGATCTAAATATCACTTTAAAAACATTAATTATCATCATATAATTCTAATTCGATAATGAAGATTTATATGACATCAAAAAAATTCAGAATATTTTGAGATTAAGTGGTTAGTAACAGTTCGCAAGCACATAGATATGCTTCTAAAGGCTATTTTAGATTTGAATGCGTTATTATGTAATTAACTTGCTTAAATTTTTATGTAAAACATATAATTGATAGATACGATTAATACTTTGAATCATTTTTTATAACATTTGATTAAACATGCTAAAATTAAAAAAAAATTCTACAACACCATTATCTTGAATTTACAAAAAAGGAAAGATGATATTTTTAATTTAATATATTATATAAAAAATAATTTTTCTATAAAAATATGCTAGAATATGCATGTAAAATGAATATATTAAATTTCAAGTTAAAAAGCAAAAAACTATTTATCATCAGTTTTGCATCATTAATTTATTCAAAATTGGTTTGGGGAACACGTGCTAAATCTAGAATAACAATGAAGGACGGAATATTCGATAATTATATGGAAAAGATTGAAGAAAGCATTAATAAGTATAATTATATGGATAATATTGGATTACACAAAGAGCTTTTTACATTTAGCTATCAAAAATTAATTGATGAGAGAAAAAGAAAAAATGATGTGTATGAAAATGGATTTGTTGAGGAATTGTGTAGGATAAAACCAGGATATTTAGAACGAGTTAGAAATGTTTTGCACATTAAAATTATTTTAAAACGAAAATCTTTAGATAATATTAAATTCGATAGATTAGTGATGAATTATAAATACATTAACAAAGGACAATCGGGATTATTAAGTGATATTGAAAGCTCTTCAGAAGAAACATCTTATGAAAATGCTGCAAATAATTCGTATCTGTTTGAAGATAACTGCCAAACTACAATGTGTGAAAAAATGCAATCACCAATTGATGGTAATGAGCATCATAAAAATGAAAATGCTACGGATTCATCTTTTGCAGGCAGCATGGAGATTTCTACAAAAACCATCGAAGAACAGATGATTCAAGGCGATTTAAAGGTGTCAAAAGTCCATTTTAGAGAATCAATGATTAGATCTCTTATGAAGGATATAATATCATTGTTGGAAAACGAAAATCTCTTTGAATCCTATGTTGAAACGGCTACAGAAGAGTATTTCTTGCGTGTTCATAAAAAGAAAAATTTTAGTTTTAAAAACCAATTAAAAGAGGATTTCAGTGGTGTATTTGACATAAGGTATGATAAAGGCCTATATTCGAGTTCTGTTTTCTCAATAATACTTGATCAGGATCATACTGATGCAAAACAGGCGTATTTCTACGTTGAATTGCGTTCTATGCTAGATTCAGTATATTTAAATTGCCATGACACCTTTAATGTTGCATTTTTTGATACTTCGGGTTTTAAAGATGGTCTAATAGCCAGTAATCGAAATGATCTTTATAAATTAGCAATGGATTATGAGATAGATATAGGATTGCATTATAACAGACGGCAAAAACATGGGCTAATAAGTATTTTGAAAGAATTAAGCTATAAAGGTCGCATTATTGATGCACAATATATTTACGAAAACCAAGATATTGAAGCACAAAAGGAATTAGATTCAAATATATTCAAAGATACCAAAAATAAAACAACTATATATGCTAGAAAAAATCACTACGATATTTGTCTATCTGTAGAGCAGCACAATAATTATAATTTAGCAGTTTTATATAAATTTAAAAATTTAAAAAAGAATATCGACATTTTTTTTGATTTTAAAATAAGTTTTAGCGCATCGAACTTATTATTTGAGTCAATATTTATGGTTTTTGATAATATTAACGGAAAAGAAAGGGTATTGAATGAAAAAATAGTTCATATAATATCCACAGAAAGAATTTTATTAGAAAATCTACCAAAAAGATTTGATATTTTTTTGAATTGTATACAAAATAAAACATTATTTATTTTGAATAATGTTGTCATGTTCAATAATTTTTCATTTTCAAGAGCTGATATCCTAGAAAAGTTAAATCCCCTGGATGTTATATCTATTGAAACAATTGAATTAGATGATAAGAATCATAGTTGTGTGGATAGATTGCAAAATGAAATCTGTAATTGCCCAAAAAACCTAAAAAAAATAGAAATATATTTATATTCTCTTGATAAATCCACCGAATTGAATGCCAATATAAAAAATATTACTTTGGATAGCAGTTTATTCAGCTCGTTAAAAGAAAAATTAACACCGATGATGCCAGAATATAGATCGATTCTGATAAGAGTGGCATGTGACGCTCTTAATTTTACAAAAATAGATGACAGATTTGGGGTATTAATTGAAGCGATTGCAGATGATAATTCTGTTTTCTATTTTGCTGCGAGAAAAATATTATATAGATGCTACCAATATGATATAATTTCCAGAGAATTCGAAAAAACACGATTGCAAATTTTAGATCTATTTTTTAAATTTAAATCTGATGAAGTTGATAAGAACACTTTTAGTAACATGAATATGTGTTATATAAACATGGTGAATGATATATTGACCGATATTCAACGAAAAATTTTTTTTACTGATAAAATCATAGAAGAAAGCCATGCTGTGGAGTTATGTGAAAGCTATATACGTGATTTGGCGCAAGACCTAGAGAAATTTAAAATTATAGTATGCGAAGAGACAATTAAGAAAACCATCATTCAAGCAGATTTAAAGCTATATGAATCAGGCATTCTTGAAATTCTTAATAATCTTGGCGTTTTTATTTCTAAAAAATATAAGAAAGGTAATTACTTATTTCTAAGCATCAGCCAATGTGAAAATACCATTTTTAATGAAGAAAAAGAGTTTGAAAGTATTTTTAAGAAATTAAATCTTTAACCAACCACAGAAATGGTGGTTATAATGATAGTGTAAAAGAAGACGAATTTACCCCACAATAAAAAAAATTATAATAAAATAACTATTAAAATATTTTTATAGTTATTACTAAACTTCTTGTTAAAATGCATGTTTGTAAGTTTTATTTTTTTAGTTAAAAATTTTTAAAGATTCTATTTTAATCTAAATAAAGAATTATTAATGACTTATCAAAATCTATAAGGAATATGAATAACACATTTCATAATTTCTAAAGCAGTAATGAAATTTTTATACCATTTAACATGTATTTTTAGCGATTTTAGGTAAATGGAAATATTACCATAATAAACGAAAGACACTTGAACTCATTTCATTTGAGAAAGGAAGAGCAGTTGATGAATATAGATCTGGAGAAGGTGTCAAAAGATGTATAAAGGAGCTGTACAATATTCTCAAGCGTTTACCACGTCTTAATAGATTGAATTATAAAAATAAACTTCACACATAAATAAAAAATAATAAACGTACCATAAAAAATGTACCGAAGATGTCGTTACTCCTAAAAAAAATGTACTTAAATACATGGTTAACGGGATTTGATATTCATGCGAAAAAAAAATTTCTTTATATAATTTTTTTTTTGCATAATTTGTAATTTACATTGATTTATATCTGTATACGAATACTATCTATCTTGATTATGGCAAATTTCTATTTCCAAATATATTTACCGAATAAAATCTTTTAAATACTTCCTCATGTTTGATATTTACGCATATTCCAAGTATAAATTGTAATAATTATTTTATTTAGTAATTATTATGTTTAAATTATCATATGGGTGCATTAATCTATTGATTTGAAGCAGAAGATAAGAATAATGTGTAAAATAAAATATAAAAAACCACGACAAAAACCTTTCTATATCTACAACAACCCAATGATTGACATATCCGGATCTTAAAGACGACTAAAAATTAGAAAGTCAAGCAAAAGAAGAAGCAAGATTCTGTTATATGCAGGATAGAAATATGTTCTTTGAATAAAAGTCAAAATGTCAAAACTATTGGAGAAGCATATAAAACAGTAGACCACTTAGAAATCCAATGTAAAAGAATGCTTATCCATGAAAATACACGAAGACATAACAATGTTGTAAGATGCATATACTTTATATTTACAAGAAAATACAACCTTAAAAAATCGGAGAAGTTGGAAAACTGTCGGTTCGGGAAGTAATTGAAAATTAACTAGAGGAAATAAAGGTAACCACACGAATAAAAACAAATTTAAAATTATCACATTATTTACCAGACATTTTCGTATATGATAAGAAGATAAACTTGATTACATTAATAGAAATAGGAATAGCGAGTATTGATAGTCATAAGAATTCTGAAAATGAGAAGCTAAGAAAATGATCTGTCCCTTATTTATAAACATATAGCATAAATATTGACATACGTCACAACTTGATATGGTGGTTGAAAATACTATAAGTCATATATTAAGGAGTTAGGAATGCCAACTGAAGCGGAAGCATACGCACAAATTATAGGATCGAGGAAAACACTGAACTAAAAAGTCTTGAAAGAAGAATATGTCTCGAGGAAGATTGTTAAGATGATATGGTGGGAAGGAGTATCAGCCAAATCTGTTCTATAGAGCAATCGAAAGTTTTGCTTTAAAAACTACAAAAAGCGAAAAATCAAATTAACCCGTATATAAAAATCAATTGGGTGCATGAAATTAGAACCAGACAAACACATTAAACTTATGATGGGATAGAGGATGTTTTAAAGATTTTTTATTGCCCTCCAGCCTATTAATAAACAAATATTATATATAAAGAGAAATTAATTAAAACGTACGCTATGTAATACGGGATTTAAAGCGGAGAAGATAATTAACCTGGTCAAAAAACTGCTTAAAAATAGTAATAAAGTTCGACGAGAAGGGCCCCAATATTAAAAGTATAAAAAGATAGCAAAATACATCCCTAATCAATTTAAGACTATCGCCAAATATATATCATATCATTATAACCGATTACGAGACATCAGATACAAGCAGAGAGAAAGTTTATTCTGTAAAATAAAAGAAAAAACTACAGCATTATGACCTTTTCGAAACAAAGAATATGAAAGGGTTGTTATCTTTTAATATTTGGGATGGTGAAATGCTATAATAAACAACCAAGTGAATAAATTAAATTCTGGTTTATAAAAGACAGAAATATGTTTTCGGTGAGAGAAAGAAGTGACCACATCATAAAAAGCTATAGAAACGATCAATCATCTAAAAACATAGTGCAAGAGAATTTTTGAGCATGATTACACGCCAAGATACAATAAAATTGTAAGATATTTTGAGTTTATCTTATCAAGATGCTAGAACTTCAGAAATATCAGAAATCACACAGTATGAGAAATCGGCAAAAAGCAATATGCGGAAATAAAAATAGATACCAGAATTAAAAAGGAAATATAAATCAAAAAACCAGACCTGATATTTTCTAATAAGATAAAAAAAATATATTGTTAATTGAATTGAAATAGGTATAACTAGCCTTGAAAACGTATCGGGTTGTGAATGTGAAATTTAGGAAGTACGACATCTTGGCGGATGAACTTGGTTACATAAATAGAAATACAGATAAAAATACACCATATAAAATGACTAGGGACGGGGTGATTTCAAAATTCGATAAAAAATATGTTAAGGTGTTTTAAAAGATAAATGGTGTGGAAGCATACATGTAAGCTCTCTAAAATGCCCAGAAACTTGAACTCATATCATTTGAAAAAAGAAGAGTATTTGATGAAGATAGATCAGGGGAAAGTTTTAAAACGCATTAAGAAGTTGTGCATATTTCTCATGAAATTTTTTACTTCACAGTAGATAGAATTACCTAAAAAGAGAAATTAAACTATAAATAAAAACATCATGTATAATTTAATGCTCGTAGAGCCTTTCAAATCCCCTATAATTGGTTTTAATGAAAATATTCCTCTTTTACCTACCCAATACATTGCAATTTTTTTGTATTGTGGACTTTACATATATAAGATGTATGTCTTTTAGCATATATTTTTGCTTCTGTAAGAAAAACTAATCTTTTTATTGCTGCGTGTACGATTTGAAGGATAAAATATTATATTTTAATTTGAGATAAATGTTTATTTTGATTATGTATCAAATAAATAACCTAACTTATTGAATTTTAAAAAAATTAATAAACGAGAGCATAAAAATAAATCATAAATGATCATACATAGGTGTTTTTTTATATGTAATTAGGCAACTGTTATGACTTTAAAGAAGATTTAGTTGATGATTTATAATTTTTATTAATAAGCAATGATATGAATGTTTTTATTTGTTCGCAAGTGGTAGATTTAACTATTTTAAGTGAAATTAGATCCCAAAAATGCATATCAGAAGTTATTTAATATGCTAATGGTATTTTATATTAAAAAGAAGCCACCAAAAATTTTAATTTAAAGTATACACAGAAGCACGTCAAACCAATTATTCAGTATATTGGAATTCTTATATAACCTTGATTTTAATTAAAGATTCAGAGTTTTCTATTGGCGAAAATGGATATAATTTAGGATTTTTTTCTTAGTACTCTAATTGCACTCGATGGCTAATTTAGATTTGCTATTGTATAATTTTGCTTGATAAATTCAAAGTGCAAAAATCAAGCATTTTTATAATTAAAGATGGTACTTCATTATCTAAATATATATAATTATTTTAACATTATAAATAAATTTTATTGATCATGATTTTGTTTTAGTGTTTGTGTATGGTATTTATAAATTCTTCGGTGCCTATGTACAGTTATAATTGAAATTTATAAAATACTGAAAATATAATCACATGCAAAATTATGAATCAAATTAATTGATCAAAAATAAACATAAAATTCTATTTTTAAAAGTTTGGCGATGGCGTAATATTTTGTCATTTTATTCCGGGTATTTGAAGTCTATTCTTTTGTATTAGGCATTTTTATTGATTTAATATTGTTTTTAATATTGTGAAAGCTATTTTTCGAGCTATGCAGCTGTGAAATCTTTAATATGATTTATATAATTCATTTTTTATTACTCTTTGGATTTTGATGTTTATATTATACTTGAAAATTATTTATTTTACATTTTGAGCTGAGGAATCAATCACATATTTTTGCAGTTGTAAAAGATTTTTATAATCTGTTTAGGGGAAATTCAGTACTTACATCTTTCTTATATTGATATATTTTTAGCTAATTTTTTATAAAAAGGCGCAAATATCAGGTTTTATCGACTTAAGTTTACAAAAAAAACACTCGATAGTGGCAATCCTCCGAAGATAGTATATAATATATTTTTATGTGTTGAATATTCTAAGCTTTCAAGTAAAATTTAAATCTCGGATCATACCGAACAAAAATCAATTTAAAAGAACAAAATAATGCGGAGCTTATTTCCCTAAAAATATGACGATCTTTTATCAAAATAATTAAAATATTTTACCATTTGTCCGTTCTTACTTTATTTAAGAAATACCTTAATAGAAGTAAACTATTTTTTTCACTTGATATTTTTGTATATAAACATGCTTAATTTTTTTTTATTTAAAAATACTTTCCGAATTTTTACATCATAACCAAAGTTATTTTTAGCTTTATATCATAAAATTTATGTGATTGATAATGCTTTCCCATTTTTTAATTTTTATATTTTGAGATTCTAAACGAAAAATCACACTTTATTTGCCGGTAGGCATGATAAATAGTGCAAATATACAGCCTATAATCTTTAATTCAAATCATTTGCGTTTAAAATTTTACTTATGCAAGGTCGCCCTTCTATTACCAGACAGGTAAAGAAACTAATGAGCTGCGAGAAATACATAAAATATTGGTAGGAAAACACCCGATAAAATAAATTTTCGCTTTTAAACAATTATTTTATATTGACTTAAATTTTTTTTGACAAACTTCAACGCAAGCACAAACAATAAAAATAATGTTAATATTATAGGGTTACTTTTGAGAAGATTTATCCTAATATATGAGAGAAAATTACAACCAATAAATTTTTTCTACGCTGTTTTTATGATGGAGAAAGTAAGTTTATATATAATTATGAATTAAGTCGAATTAATTATGACATCTTGGCGAATGAAACTGGTTTAATTTACAAATGTATAACAAGATAGTACCATATGTGATTACTTGGGATATGGTGGTCACTAAATATCATAAAAAACATGTTGAGGTGTTTAAAATACCGGACGAAGTAGAAGCATACATGCAAGCTCTCACGCTCCGCAAGACACTTGAACTCGTCTCATTTGAGAGGAGAAGAGCAGTGGATGAAGATAGATCAGGGGAAGGTGTCAAAATATGCATCAAGGAGTTGTGCAATATTCCCAACATGCTGACTACGTCTAAATAGATAAAAAGAAAATTAGCCCATAGATAAATATCACTTAGTCGAATTAATAAACCGGTATAGTTATCATCATGTATGCATAAATTTTATAAATCAATAAATATTCAGAGAATAAGTCTAAATATAAATTAAATGTAAATTGGGTAACATTATAAACGAACCATGATATAAGAAAATATTCAACGCCTTTAATTCGGAATTTTCGTTTTTCCTGGTATCCCCGAATATGTATCAGAATATAATTTCTCACAATGGTAACTGCTTCTATAATTATATTCAAAAGAGAATTAGTGTGAAGAATTAAATACACTAAAAACTTTAAAAGCAATTTTTAAAAGTGAACCAAAAGATTTTCCGTAATATAAGCTATAAAAATTGAACTATATCTCCATCACATAATTGGTGCCTAAAACCCGACCTCTTATGGAATATTGTATGCACTCTCACCCCAAACAATTGCTTTTTAATTTTTTTATAGGCTCCTTGTGTATTTCAAAAAAAAACATCTTCAACCGTCCCTGAATCACCTATAACGATTGTATTATTCATATCAGATGATTTTACTTCTACTTTGATAAAGATTCTTATAAGCCAAAGTCCCTCATAAATATATTATAGAGATCATTGAAATTCCATTCTGCTAAACTTGAAATTAAAACAGAATCCGTTAAATCTGCATATTTATTCAGATCTTCTAAACTTATATAATCTATTTTATCATAACAATACAAACATTGGTTTATTCAAGATAATCCGATAAGGCATCAATAAATTCGCCAATACTAAGATCTTCTCTCATCTTTAAAATGCAATTTTAGAATTCGTACTCTTCAAGAATCGATTCCATTAATTTCAAATCGGTTTTTGTAAGATCAACACTTGCACTGATTTCTATATCACCAGAAGCTCTACAAACAATTTTGAAGTCGGGCCTGATTTTATTTAATCTTATTCCCATATCTTATAACTTCTTTTCAAATATAGATTCATCATCACTTCTCCGTGGATCTAATATCATAAGAATGTGATGCTCTTGTCACAAGAATAATTTCTTCTCCCCGCACAATAACTCGTGAAGAACCTTCATTTATACTGGGCAGATATAAAACATGTAGTTTTGAACCTTTATGGCGCACCTTTCCAGAAATACATTATAATGTGGCGAATCCATAAGCAGCAGAATATGACTTGGTTTTTGTAATTTTCAAAAATAATTCGACTTTCCAACCGATGGCATTCCATTAAGAGCTACTTTATAACCTTTATGCCTTTTTAAATCAAATAAAAAACTTGATGATTTTCTTTATTTAGTGAGTTCTTTTCTAAGTTTTACTAGCCTAACTTTCAGGCATCCTAAATGATATTAAGTATATTTTTTTTCTGTAAAAGCTATTTCAGATTCAATTTCTTTAATTCTTTCCAATACATTCATTTTTTTTTATCGATATATTTTGAATTTATTGTATGTTTTTTCCTTTGCTGCAAAAAACTCTATAAATTTTACATGTGAAATCCATATAAGGAAATTAAAATTCAAAAATCATGACAAAAATAGGACATGTAAAATAAAATTTAAAACATATAAAGCATTAACATATCAAGTATTTTAATCCCTTTCGTAACAAATTTAATTGATAATTCTAATAATAATCTATGTCAGAAAAGTAAAATTCAAAAATCATGACAAAAATGGGACATGAAAAATAAAATTTTGTAACATATAATATTTGAATTTCAAATTAGTTTTTTTTGGGGTTTATAACTATAAATTTGTATGCATTTTTTTTGCTTGCATAATTATTATATAGTCGATATAAAAATAAAGTTGCATCAAATAATAATAAATTATTTAGATTCCTAATTCAAAATAATATATTCTATCTGTTTGTCTAAATAGTTTAATATAAGCAATCATAGTTATCAATGAAAATAAGAATAAAGTCATGCCATTCGAAAAAATCATTATCATTATATGTAAAAAGACACGAAAATTATTGAATGTCATAAAAAACCATAAAAGGTCGTTAAAAAAGCAAAAAATACAACATTAAAATATAAGAAATACCCCAGTTTAAACTAAATATAAATAATACATAGAACCAGGATATTGTTGTTGAAAATGAGTGGTCGCTTTATAACATTTTTATTTTTTTAAGATGTATGCTAGAGCGGTGAAGAATTTTTTTTTTCTGAAGTTTGATTTCGAGATATTTATTAATGGTTCCATATATAATATAGAGAATGAACAAAAAGCAAAAAAAGTGAGGAAGAATTAAAAAACTAAAATTTATTTAAGAAATATCTAATCCGAAAATTTTAAAATTTTTGTTTTAAAAGTAAAAATAATTATGTGCTTATAAATAAAAATATTTTTTGGCCTCTTTCTAGTATTCGAATAAAAAGAGAAGCAATATGAAATATATGCAATTAATATTGCCAGATTAACACAAAAAGTTATATCTTATCAGTTTTATATAGTATATTTTAAAATTTCAAAACGAAGTCATCTATTATCCATAAAATTATCTTGTTCATCACAAATTTCTTAGAAATATATTATTTTGTCAATGGAAAACAAATAGGAAAAATTTTTACATTAATCGATTATTTATTTATTAAAATATCAAGTTCAGCAACGGATGTTCAATGAAACTTTTAACCATAACCGTGACAATATGTTGATTTTAGATATTCAAAATATGATTTTTTGATTGCTTTCTAATTTTAAAATCGGTCAAAATTTATTTTAAAATTCATCAGTATTGATGAAATTGTTAAATATAAATTTGATTATCAAAGCCCCGTTTTCAAATTATTCTGTATTAACTTATTGATACAAAAATAAATTTGTTACTGTTTCTCAGTATCAATGTAAGCTGATTATCTTTTTTGGAATCAATAAATATACAGATTTAATAAAATTATTCATGTCCATAACTTTCATGGGTGAAAATTATGAGTAGTATTTACAAAAAAGTTAATAATTTTTTCAGAAAAATCAATTATTAAAATTATAGGCAATTCATCCTAACACATATCAAAATTCAATGTAAAAAATGAAATATTGCAAAAAATATTTACAATAAATGAATATAAGAAACGTAAGTTATCCAAAAAAATTTACACGAATTCTTTTACTGTGTGAAGCTAGGCCCAAATCTTAAGTAGGAAGTTATTTATTTTTTTTAATATTTAAATGCAACTTTGCTTGTTTCAAATTAAACTGCCTCGTAAAAAAAATATCTAATAAAGCCCAAAAGTAATTTACAAAACTATTTTATGAATTTAAACCATTTATTTATGAAACCACGCATAGATCACCAATAAATCATGCAAATTTTGTGATTCAATACATTTTAAAGCAAAATACGGCACAAAATAGTGTTTGAAAATTTTTTCATGGTGTTAAAATATGTAAACATAAACATAAAAACTTTTCCTTATTAAAAAGGGTGTTTTTAATAAACTGCACAAAAATAAAATATTTTATATTATTACAGTGGTTTATATTTTGTTTCTTTTGAGCATAGACCAAAAATATGTAAAATAATATATATGATATAAATACATATTCAAGCCCATTGTTATTCATATATACTTTAAATTCATTTACCAGATCATGGAGGGAAGCCCCCAAAGCTTTTTGTTCTAGTTTCAGGCATGCTAACAAGCATTCGTATATCATAAATTGAAAATTTAAAATTTGGATAATTTATTTGCAAAATTTTTATTTGATGTTAAGATAGCAATCCATATGAAAAATTATAAAAAGATAAATGTTATTTAAGGTTTGAACAATAAAAAAACAATGATTAGAAGAAATTACAAAATTCAATTATAAATAGAAAAATAATATAATCAAAATACATGTGCTAAAATATCCTCTCAAATGGTGAAATTACAATTATATATACTGAATATAACGGATAAGCCCCGTTTAAACTAAATATTCAAAGATATCCAAAAATATAAAATAAATTGTATAAGAAACTAACAATTCATAACCCGAATCAAAAATGTTCCATGTGTATTATGCTTAAAAAAGATATAGCCCGATATAATACGCGAATAAGAATTTTCATAACACAATAAAAATACCCAATATCTTGACTTCTGATAATTTTTTTTAAGCCTATATTTATATATTCCAGGTTATCGCAGCTATGAATTAATGACTCGTATCGAAAATTAGAATCTATTTTGATGGTGATGATTTGGGGGGCAGATTTGTGAATGCCGATTATTCATCCATCAAAATTTCTTTAGATCCTCAATAATTATGAGGGTTTTGTTTCATGATTACATAGCAATCCTTGGTATATTGATCGTGCCATTTTTTTTAATTACCAGGACGATAATCTGAATTAGTGCAAATATAAGAAAAATATTATGATGTTCAAAAAGCACCAACAGAAGATTTAGTAGCCACGATTTTTATAATAAACATTACTCTTTCTAATTGATATTCTCAAAATTATAATTCTCGTAAAGCTAAGGGCTCTTGTATGTTAGATGTAATTTTGAAGCGTGGAATACTACATGCTTACATATTATTGATTTTGATGATGATTGATAGATAAAATTACGAAAATCGAAACAATTTTTTTCGGCAGAAAAAAGGAAAAGTTTACATGCCAGACTTGCATACAATACAGGCCAAAATATTTATCGTTTGTGTTGTACAGAATATTATCAAAAATAAGTGTAATAAAGCTACGAATACAATTTTAATTTGTTATACTGAGTATAAAGAGGAAAAAGTTCGTATGTATGTATGAAATAATAATATAGTACCATTTGATGAAATACTATTATAAAATATAATTGTATATTAGTTTGAAAGTATGTAGAATCAAATTAGAAGAGTTAAATGATAATCTGACTAGTAATTTTTAAATATATTTACCGTAATGCATTAAATTGTTGAAATTTCACTTGAAAAAACCAAAAATACGAATTATGTGTGATGGGGTAATTTGAATTTGAAAAAGATAATATGTAAAAATAAATGTAAGATCAACAAACAAAAACAGTTTTTGATCTAATGATTCATTCTATTGCAAAAAAAAATAACTTAGACATTTATTTTTTATTGATACTGTCATTGAGATAGTAAAAATATATATATTTATGAGATTTTTTTTGGTTATTTGAAAAGTTTAAAGGGAAATTTATATATTACAGCAATATAAGACGTAGCCTTTGATATTTAAATATAGAAAATACTTTAAATAAAGCTTAAAACTTGAATTAATTTAAAAATAAGCGCAAAATGTTTGAAATATGTGTCGATTTATTAATTGCGTTTAATATGAAAATTGGGAACTTATATTTATAGATAAAATAATAATATTAATAAAGTATGCTCTAAATGTAACCGAAGCAGTTCTCGAAATAATTATATGTTAGATGGAAAAACAATATCTATGCGGGATAATTCTAAACAGACTTTCAATATAATTGTAAGAGGCATTAAAAGTTATATTTTAGAAGGCATAATTATAATATACACATGAAAAAAATACTTACTAAAATTTAAGCTCAGCATATATTTTTGCGTTCAATAGTGATGGTAAAGTAAATACGGGAAGTAAAGCATTCAAAATTAAATAATTATGTGTTTGAATTTTGTTTTTTTCAGAAACGCAGCTTTACTTTATTTATAAAAGAAGGAATTAGTTATTTTATTTTCCTCAGAAATGACTATTCATGAGTCTCAGGGGTAATCGTTTAAAAACTGGTGTTTATCTTTAAGTGCCACTTTTTACACATGAATAATTGTATGTGTTTTGTAAATAAAAGAGATGAAAGTATAAGATAATACATTTGAAAAGAAATCAAAAAAATTTAATATGTTGCAAATATTAAAGGAATTAGTTATGTTCATCACATAATACGAGAATTAACCTTTATGAATAATAAGTGGCTTGTTATAGCTCAAATATTTGATTTAGTGTTTATTGTAGAATATGCTAGGAGAAAAGAAATGTTGTAAAGAATGCAGCATATTAAAAAATACCATAAGTTGTGATTTTTTTTTAATTGAAATGAAACCTTCCAAAATCATTAAATTTGTATTAATATAAATTTTAATCTTAATGAAAAACGATTAGATAGAATTTTATAAATCGACCGACTTTTTATCTTGGAAAATTTTGGATAAAACATGCAGCAGCTAAAAAGCAAAACATATATTTTATTGATATTTATTTATTTCTAAAAATATTTTATTTTTCATAAGATGTTTGACTTTAATAAGTTAAAGATAAAATACAGATAAATATTGTTCTAAAACATATAGTTTAACCATATTTTATAACGGGTATTTTAACTTTTATTTCATAATCACACAATCTCAGTTATTTTAATAATCGCATTAAAATCAATTTGATATTTTACAAAAGAATAAGAAATTTGAATTTTTAAATCATATTTTCACCTAAAGAAGATAAATTTGTTTAAATCTCTTCCGTATCATTCAGATCTGTTAATTAAAAGTGTATACTATCATAATAGCATAAGAATAAAAATCAAATCAGAATTATAAAAAATTTTCAACAATAAACAACCACAGTTGCATATCGTAAGATGAAAAATAAATTCGAAATTATAAAAAATTTTCTATCAATAGCTAACTATAGTTAAATGTCTTATGAATAGAACGAATTCAGAATGATAATTTTTTTTTAATCAATAGCTAACTATAATCGAATATCATAAGAATAAAATGAAACAGAATGGTATAATTTTCTTTTATCAAAAACTGTGTTAAATATCTTAAGAAAGGAACGGATTCAGAATGATAACAAAAATTTAATCGCCATTTGACCAAATATCAAGAATAGTAGAATGGATTCGGAATGGTATAATTTTTTTTGATCAATAACCAGCCATAGTTAAATATCTTAAGAATAGAACAGGATGTGAATGTTAAAATTTTTTTAATCAATAGCTAACTATAATCGAATATCATAAGAATAAAATGAAACAAAATGGTATAATTTTTTTTTATCAAAAACTGTCAAATATCATAAGAATAGAACGGATTCAGAATGATAAAAAAAATTTAATCAATATTTGACCAAATATCTTAAGACTAGAATGGATTCAGAATGTCAAAAATTTTTAATCTGAAACCAATAAAAATATTTATTGATAAGTATATTTAACATCAAAAATATTAGGTCGATAAGTTTTGAAACGAGAATATGCATAAGAAAAATTGAAAATATTATGAAATTGAAACAAGTACTAGGAAAATTTCTTCATCAAGCAAATTAATGTATTTCTCTAACAGAGTCTAGAACCAAAACAAAACATTAATAAAAGATTTTTATGGTATTTCCATAAATAGATGTTTGTAAAATAAGATATTCTGTAGTTTAAGACAATTATAAAATTGATATATAATTTATGGGATTATTCTTAGAAGGAATTGTTAGATATTGTTAAGGTTTACTTACAAGAAGAAATTGATCAATGATTGAGTTCATGATTTTTTTATAATTAAATTGATTGATTGCTATGTCAAAAATTTCAAGCCTTCAAAAATTGAATAAAAAATTTTAATCAAGAGATGTCAAAAAAATACAATTTCTAATTTATAATCACGATAAAAATGTCCCGAAACAAGAAATGTCAAATAAATCAAAGATTAATAAGATTTAAATATTGTGAAACATGAATCTTAAAATGATGAAACAGGTAGAGGTTGTATCATTCGATATGGCAATAATAGACAGGATACTCACATTCGCTAAACGATATTCAAAAGTATATAACAAGTATTTACAAGCATGGTTAGAGATACGAGAGGATAAAAACACAGTTGAAAACATAAACGTTCTATATGAGTGTTTATTATATGAACAGAAGGAAAAGATAAATTATAAATGTCTAGATCACTTCATTACAAACAGCATAGCGCATTCATTCTTGTCCTTGAGCGAGACAAGTTGTATTCACCGAATTGCTATATATGAATTTTTCGCCAATTGTCTTTCGATTTTTCCAGACAGTGTCAAACAAGAAAAAGGAATTTCAGTGATACTTAACTTTCTCTTTAAAAAGAATGATCCCATGGCTTTGCAGATTGCTCTTGTTTTATCAGAATCGATTCTTGAAAATGAACAAATTCTATATACATATATTGGGAATGAATCTTATCTCATTGATTTTCTTGTGGAATATTCATTTAGTCCTGGAAAACAAAGTGAAATTGCACAACTTGCCTTATCGCATTTATTCTCTATAAAAAATGCAATTTTGGTTGATTATTTTAGAGGTAAGGATTATTTGAATACATTCGTTTGTAATATCAACACAATTTTTGATAACTTAGATGTAGATTATAACCCAGAGCAATCAAATTTCTATAATTCCACTCTTTCACTTTTTAGTTTAATTTTAAAAAACATGAACATGATGAACGCTGGTAACGTAAACCTTGAAATATTAAACAAAATAGAAATCAATAAGTATAAAAAGCCTAAAACCCTCTTAAAATATTGGTCCGATATAATTTCAAAACAATTAGATTTGGAAATTATGAAGAAAATTATATATGAAATGATGACCAGTGGTGTTGTACAAAAAAATATCAATAATCCAGATCACCAAACCGATATCTGCATTCTATTTAAGAAGATGTTGACAGAGCATCCTTTTATAAGTATAGATTATTTTAATCCAGGCTGTTCTAAAAAAATGATTAGTTCACAAATTTTAACAGCAATAACAGATGAATTAATGGTAAAAAATCCCGATTATATAATTGATTTGGATGGGATGATGACAAGAAAAGATAAACTATACTCTAAATATAGTTTTGGTGCAAAGAACAGTTCGAAAGAGACCTGTCAAGTTGAAATATTTCCTCTTTTAATTGAAAATGAAATTTTCGATCTGGATTTATATGAAATTATATTCATGTTCTCAAAAGATTCATTTTTGAGGTATTTTAATATATTGAGAGACATTCTTAAGCGAAAAAATATGGAAAAATGCTTGCTTGATCTATCATTTGTTTTTTCAGTGTAAAAAAATTATGTAGATAAACAGTATAAATAAACACCATAAGTATAAATTATATTTGTTTTCTTGTTATGTACAGTAGATAATTAAATTCTTTTAGCATTTATTATGCATGTATAAATAATACTTTGGAGTATCAATCATCTTATATAGCATAAAATCGTAAATCATATAAATATTTCTTAATATATACACTTGCAAGGATCTTGCTTTTGGGTGAAAAATTTTTCAATTAAAAATACCCATGGTGTTTTACAATTTAATTGACATATTTATCTAAGTATTAAACTATCAAACTATACTTTGCATGGTTTACAGTGAAAACCTCGCTATTATAAACTTTGAATTCCACAAAATATTTGCAACTCACAATTTATATGATTTAAAGCCAGTATATATCATTAAAAGTTTAATCTAAAATTACAAGATGAATAACAAAAAATAGAGATTTAAATAGTTTATTTTAAGAAAGCGCTAAAGTAAATAGAAATTTTTATGAAAATAACTAAAAAACCCCAATTTAAATTGTTTACAGACATTAGCACACACAGATAAATATAAAATTGCGAGATCAAATACTAAAAAATTTATTTTATTATGATTTACGGCAAGATTATCAATATGAGCTGCTATGAAATTACAATAAAATAACTAAAAACTCTATTTTTTATGGTTTTCGACAAGTTTATCATTATGAAATAATAAAAAATATAATGAAAATAACGAAAAACCCCAATTTAAATTGTTTACAGACTAAAAGATTTTACAAATTTGTTGCTACATCTAGAACTCTTATCGTACCTCGCGGTTTTGAAGCTGGTTAATAATATAATAAATCACCTTACCCTGCATAATTATTTGATATCAAGAATATGAATATTCTTCTTAAAAAAATAACCTTCATAGGGAAAAACCCATGAATCAGAACCTTAAATTTATTAAAAAAAATTTGTTCGTTTAGTTTATGCAAAAAAATTAACTGAAACCTTTTTTTTCTAAAATTTTTTCAAGGCTTATTTTTATTTCT
Organism: Rhyacophila brunnea; assembly: GCF_057557595.1. Classification (NCBI taxonomy): domain Eukaryota; kingdom Metazoa; phylum Arthropoda; class Insecta; order Trichoptera; family Rhyacophilidae; genus Rhyacophila; species Rhyacophila brunnea. Next base: position 863,637 of record NW_028232783.1, read on the forward strand.
ATAAATAAAAAAAAATACTATAATCTGAAATCGTTTTTTCAATTATTCGTGTGAGCATACTTCTAAATGTCTGAAAACACACAAAAAAGTAAATCATTACTAATACTAAGCTTTACATAGAAATTTATTATTTATACTAAGCCAAAAAGATTGTTTTATTTTAAAATAAAGATGATTTTTATTTATAAATTAGCAACATATTAAAAAAGAATATCAGAAAACTAAGTTGCTTTAATATTCTTCAGATAAAAATTCTAAAATTTTATTTTTTAACCAAAACTAATTGGAGCAACCGAATCTGAATATTGTTTAATTAATTTCTAAGATCACTTAATCATTTTATATCTTAATAAACTGACAAATTTTTGAAAAATAAATAATTTTTGGGTGCCTAAAATTAAATATATGTCCAGATGTGGATATTGTGTAAGCATAAATAAATAATATATTACCAGCACCAATAGGAATCATAAATTAATTGAAAGAAAGCCCCTTGAATTAGGCCAAAAAAGTGCGTTTGGAAAGTTCTTTTTAAATGCATAATGATATAAATACTAGTTTAAAAAGCATAGATGGTGCAAAGAAAGATACAGTAAAAACCATCTAAAATATATGATTACAAAAAAAGGCATTACAAACACCACCATATGTATCAAAGTAGAGATGAAATCTTTTTTTTGCTCATTCTTGCTATATTAATCAATTAAAAACATATGATATAAGTATATAAATTTGTTCGATGCCCCATATTTCTAAAATATGATTGAAAAAATAAAAAACAGCACTGGAATCACCAAAATATACGATTAATCCATAAATTTAAACAATTTATCGCAATGCAATCTTAAATAATTATAAGTTTAATACTTTAATCTTTAAGCATAGAGACACAATTCAAATATTTCAAATCAATTTTGTTTCAAGAAATTGTTTGACAAATACTTAATTAAAATATCAGGTCGTTTATTAGCAAAAAAATTTTCATGATAATAAGATTATATTTGTTATATGTATATATTAAATATTTATTGTATGGGTAAAGTTAGACAATGTAGTTTTATATATTCTGTTCAAACATAACGTGATTGAATTCCTATAAGCACATCATATATAATCATATCTGTACCTTCTTCTCTTTTTAAAACTATTAGTTCAATCGCTTAATTCAATCCTATCAAATGCTGATGGTTGAGTGTTTTAACTATTCGAACTAGAATCTTCATTAAAATTTGAAGGTTCAAAACCTCTACAGGCAAAGACATTGATGAATTGACAAACTTTTAATAAATGCTTCATAGATGCAAGGTATACAGCAAACACTGTTAGACAGATCCACTGTAAAAAAATTTAGATTAAAACATACACTTGATTCTGACATAGCAACGTTTTGACTCTATTTAAAAACGCAAATGGAAGATATCAAAGCCAGTATTGGTATGATAGAGATGTTTCATAATAGCGTAAGCCCGATTAGCGTAGTCAATACATCTAATCTTATTGACTTTAATCATGCAGTTTTAATAAGTAATAATAAATAAAAATTTGTATTTTAAATTGGATACTAAATGAATGTTCCGCCATAAAATTTTTATATTACTTTTTTACAAATTGAAAAACACTAATGTTTTTTCGTTTCACATCTCATATCATTGTTGTAAGTTCAGATTGAAAATATATATAACCTATCATACAATGTTTATAGATCACAAAAAAATGTAATACTTGTAAATTTTTTTCTAAAGTTCTATTTATTTTATATTCTATTTTTGAAATAGTAAAGGGTTGAAATTGTCATTTTTATAGTCAACTCTGCTCAATAAAATCTTTAAAATCCATGTCTTTCACTCAGAATAAACTCTTGATTTTCATAATTAACCTGTTTGTATTTTATAGTAGCAGGAAAACTATCCAACATTTTCGCATAATTAATATTTGTACCTTTATCGATCGTAAGACAATAATTTCTTTCAATTAAAAAATTAAAATTAGAATAAGGCCTAGATGTACATATAGCCACACCATCTGGAACACTTATAGTAGACCACAAACTCTGTCTCACGCGATTTGTGCATATGATAGGGGTATCAGTGCCATCATAACAAAAATAATGTGAACCGACTTTCATTTTATACCCACCAGGTCCTTGCACATGTTCAAACATCACCAACTCATTTCTATTAGAAAATTGAGTTGTTTTCTTAAATAAAAAGCCGCCGGTATTTATCAAAGAGTATGTTAGATGATAATCTTCCAGATCATACGGCGAGATAATGACTGTTGATGCACCACCGTGACCATCAAAGTCGTAGCTACTTTCTTCGCATACATATATACATTGGCAGACACTTAATATAAAATAAAAATCTGATAGCATATTATTTTTAGCATCGTATTTATATTATTAATTACTGCACATACTTAATTTATTATTTATAAAACATAGGTGTCCTATCACCATAAAATATACACAAAATATATTGGTTTTTAAACAGCTGATACCTTTAATATTTTTTTAGTTTCCTTATCATAAATATCAAATAACTGGTTAACGTGCCCGAATCGTGAATATTCAGCCTTTACTATAAAATCTTTGTCTACATTTTGGTCATTACTTATTGTCATGCAGTACTCGTAATTGTAGTTAACTACGACAAAATTATAAGGTTGTATTGTGCATATTGTCAATCCACCGTCTACATTTTGTACATCCCATAGCATAAAATCTTCTTTAGCATCTTTGCATAGTGCTAATTTTTCTTCTTTATGATTAAAACAAATTTTCTTTCCGTTTAAATAGATTGAGTATCCGTTACATCCGGGTTCTCTTGCAAATAAAACAGTATCTTTTTCATCTACATCTGTAAGTTCTTTTCCAGCATTTTCTTTCATTACAATTTCGAATTTATCGGGATTCTCGACTAGCTTCATGTACTGCTTTAAACTGTTAATCGGTGTTAAAATAAGAGTTTTTTCTGGAATATCAACGTTCTTAGGTGAGGTGTACATACAAACACACACTAAATATACGAAAAATCCAAAACACATTTTATAAATTAGTTGGCAAGTTCTATCCATTTAAAAATATTTATCTTAGTAAAACACTGTTATCAAATGCACTAATAATAAGATAACAATGATAATTGAATAAGAAAACATCCAACAAATAAATTTTATTCAAAAATATCTTCGATCAAAAATAACTGTTTTTCTGAATCTTCGTTTAATGGTGTAACCATCAAATCAACACACAAATACGATAAAATTTTTAAACAATTGCTTTTTTGTGCAGTTAAACAGAAATTGGTAGTGTCCATTAAATTTTCACCGACTAGTTTTTGCGTACAAATGGTTATACCTCTGCCACGATTATTCAGTCTCCACAAAGTGTACTCATCTTCTGGTCCGCTACATGCTTCTAAAGATCCACCAGGTGATAAACATAATGGTATGCTGTGGACATATAATTTGTATCCTTTAAGATTTGAATTTCGTAAAAATGTGATGTGATCTTCGTCTCCTAGAATTAGATCATGCGGCTTTATACTAAATGTTGGTGATTTTAAGTCGCCGGATAGTCTGTATTCTTTGTAGTTTAAAGGAACGATTTCTTTTTTGGATGAGGATATTGTTAGATCTGATGATAAAATTACTTTGCAAATTAATAATAAAAAAATCATTTTTTATCTAGTTAATTGTCAAGCATATTATAAAATTTAACGTGTTTCTGAAAAATCAAATCAAAATTTACTTTAGAATTAGGATTTTATTGACCGATTAGCATATTTATTGCAAAACAATCACAGGTATAAATCCAAATATTTCCCTTTTTTTATTCTGAATAAATAAGTATCCTTTATATAATTTTATAGCATATACTTGTGACTTTTAGATTTATAAATTATAAATGAAGCTGTTTTGTTATTATAAAATCATAAATAAAGGTTTATAGGGGCTTTACAAACACAACTGTTTTACAGCATAAAATTAAGGCTACAGCCATAAATTGAAATATGAATCATACTAAAAAGTTTATTTGATAAAAAAAGTTGCTAAATTAAAATATATAAACTTGATACAAATTGCTTTAGCTTTGAACAATAATTTTCATTTTAAAAGGAGGGGTTAAATCTTCAGCATAGAAATAAATATTTTGAAAGAAGGGCCAAAGCTTTAGAATAGTAATATTCATTTTAAAAGAAGGGTTAAATCTCCAAATGGTAATTAATAATTTTGAAGGAAAAGCCAAAGCTTTAGAAGAGTAAAATTAATTTTAATAAGAAGGGTTAAGTCTTAAAATAGAAATAAATATTTTGAAAGAAGGGCTAAAGCAATGGAAGAGTAATATTAATTTTAATAAGAAGGGTTAAGTCTTAAAATAGAAATAAATATTTTGAAAGAAGGGCTAAAGCAATGGAAGAGTAATATTAATTTTAATAAGAAGGGTTAAGTCTTCTGAATAGTAATTAATAATTTTGAAAGAAGTGCCAAAGCTTTATAAGAGTAATATTAATTTTAAAAAGAAGGGTTAAGTCTTCAGCATAGAAATAAATATTTTGAAAGAAGTGCCAAATCTTTAGAATAGTAATTTTAAAAAGAAGGGTTTGCTAATAATATATAATTCCGATAAAAAAATAAACGTTAATATAGGCTTTTTTATATTGATATTTGTATTTATTAGAAGTCATCATCGATTCTAAAGGTCTGGTCGTTTTGTTCCTGAACACCGATATAAGGTTTTTGGTATTCAGCAACTCTTTTTTCGAAAAAGTTCGTTTTTCCTCTTAGACTAATATTTTCCATAAAGTCGAATGGATTTTTAGTACCATAAATTTTATCGTAACCAAGAAGATCAATAAGAACGTCGGCCACAAATTCTATGTACTCACACATTAACTTACAATTCATTCCAATTAGATTTACAGGTAAACTATCAGTCAGAAATTCCTTTTCAATTTCAACCGCATCTTTAACAATTCCGTATACCTCATCTTTTGGTAATTTATTAGCACATTTACTATATAATAAACAAGCGAATTGACAATGAAGACCTTCATCTCTTGAAATCAATTCATTTGAGAAACAAAGACCGTTCATCGTTCCTCTCTTTTTTAACCAGAATATAGAAGCAAACGCACCGGAAAAGAAAATTCCCTCAACACATGCAAATGCCAATAAACGTTTAGAAAAGCTACTTTCACCATCTGTTATCCACTTCAAAGCCCAATGAGCTTTTTTTCTTACACATGGAATGGTATGAATGGCATTAAATAATCTGGTTTTTTCAACACTATCTTGAACCAAAGTCTCAATCAAAAGGCTATACATTTCTGCATGGACATTTTCAATTGCAATTTGGAATCCATAAAAACATCTTGCTTCAGGAACTTGCACTTCTGCTGCAAATCTTTCCAATAAGTTTTCATTAACAATACCGTCACTAGCTGCAAAAAATGCAAGAACATGTTTAATAAAATATTGTTCATCTTCTTTTAGCTGCAACCATTGCTCTTTATCTTTACTTAAATCGACCTCTTCGGCTGACCAGTTACAAGCCTGTGCTTTCTTGTACATCTTCCAAATATCGGGATACTTGATTGGAAAAAGAACAAATCGATCTTCAGTTTGTTCTAAAAGAAACTCGCGTTTGGGTTCATTTTGGGTTTCTTGTGGCATTATGGGTTATAGATCGATCCTATTTATAGATGTGGATGGCGGCTTTTTTTGGAGGGAGATATGGTGATTGATATATTTGAAATTTATTTGATCATTCGATTGAATAATATTAAATTGGGATGATTGAAAGATTCTTTCCTTATACAAATTTTGGTATTTATAGGCCAATTTAAAAATTATTATGGATAATTCAGAATGATATTTTTAATATGTCTAAATAAATCTTATATTCACTTTAAATTCAATTATGCTAATTTTGTAAATTCAATTTTTAAAATTAAGCTTAAATTGCTTTAAATTCAATTAATCTTGTTTATTATCTTAAATCTATGATACTAATCATATTATGTTTTATATATTTACAAATACTAATAATAACACAAATATCTTGGATTATTTTTGAAATCAGGGAAATTATAGGTAAATTCACAAAATCTATATTTTATTTTTTGCTAATAAAGGTCAGACATCCTAAACTATTTTTAGATTCGAAGAAATTGTAAGTGCTTCATAAAATTGTATCTTATTCATGAAATAATATAAATTGTTATTAATACTAGCCTAGACATCCTAAACTATTTTTAGATTCAAAGAAATTCTAAGTAACTTCATAATATTGTATGTTATTCACAAAATAATATAAATTTTTATTAATACTAGCCTAGACATCCTAAACTATTTTTAGATTTGAAGAAATTATAAGTAACTTCCTAATATTGTATCTTATTCATGAAATAATATAAATTTCTATTAATACTAGCCTAGACATCCTAAACTATTTTTAGATTCAAAGAAATTCTAAGCAACTTCCTAATATTGTTTCTTATTCATCTAATAATGTATATTGTTTTTATTATAGCTTAGATATCTTTAATATATTTGAATAGAAGTAAATTACAAGTAAATTCTTAGATCTTATATTTTATTATTGAAACATTTTTTATTTTTCATTGACTTAAAGACGCATCTATTTTTAAACAACAGAGAAAGACTAATGACAAGCTTGCGTAGTACACATCAATCTTTTTTTTTGATATTAATTTAACAAATAATGTAAAATACTTAGAACACATAAAAACATCAATAATCATAAATTAAAAAAAGAAGAGGTCTATTATTTAAGAACATTCCAATAGGCAAATTAAAAAGAAAACCATATAAGCGTTCGAACTACAAAAGACAATAGAATAATATTTACAAAAAAAGTCTGAAAATAAATACACAGTAAAATTTAACAATGTAATATAATTTGATTTTTATAAAAAAACCCAATATTGTATATAAAATTGACATTTCCAAAACGAACAAAGATTTTTTATATATAATTTACGAAAAAACATAACATTTTAGTGTATTTTTAATTGGTTAGATTTAGGCAGATTCCTTTTTTTCAGAAAATAACATATAATTTATATTATGTAGTTGTTGAACTTGCATCAAAATATTGTTTGTCTCACCTATAATTTTAGAAAATACATTGAATGTGCATTATTTTATGAGAGAACTTGCAACAAATTTTTTTGCTGTATCCTATAACCATCTTGAAATGACCGATACACAATATAAACAGAAAACTTATATCATATTCGATTTTAGCAAATTTTTTCAATTTTCAAAAGGTTTTAGTCATCTTTAACCCAATATATAAAAAAAACATCTACATATAATTTTATGTGCACGTATTGATCATTTGTTTTTAATATCATGAAATCTGTCAGTATTACATGATCATATGCCGAATATTCACATTAATTTTCTATGTTTGCCCCTTTGATTTAAATTACTTATTTTGACTTAAATGGCAGATAAGTCATCATTATATCCTCTATTCACATAAATTATCAATATTCTGTTTTTGTATACCCATCACAATATTTTTACCAAAAAAAACATTTTCCCTAATTACATTCTCAACATCAATTTACTCGATGTATAGTGATTTTTTGTATTAGTATACTTTAAAATAATATTAACTGTGAACAATATCAACCGTGAACAATATTAACCGTGAACAATATTAACCGTGAACAATATCAACCGTGAACAATATCAACCGTGAACAATATCAACCGTGAACAATATCAACCGTGAACAATATCAACCGTGAACAATATCAACCGTGAACAATATTACCTTATTATCGATTCGACCATTTATTAAATACTTTAAGTGTATAATCATATTCTATTAGATTACTAGATTTATATTCTTCAGTAATCACTATTTACGCAGGTTATATCACTATTCATATCCCTTATTCATCAATCTATCGATAATCCTTTTTGCAAAACTCAAAATCATACATCAATAAAAGCATGGTGTAACCACATGTAAACTTTCATAATATTCTATTTAAAATTCATGATGAAATATACCTCGCTTTAAGAATTCCACCCGTCCACTCTTTTACTTTTATTAAATACCCATAAGATCATTATAATATCTCGCATTCTACACATACCATTCCTTCTCTCGTTATTTTAATATATCTAAAAAATTACTTTCATGATCAACATTTATTTAGATTAATCTATAGGGCAATTTATGGTTATCTAGCAAAACTTGGATTATTTCCCGTGCGCACAGCGTATTTGTTATTTCGGCTATGCTCTCCTCTTTGAAGTTTTCTTCAATACCTCTCCTTCAGCAGAGAACTATAAATTCAAGGGTCTTTCTCAATCCCAAAGTTTGTATATATGCCTCGACCTGGTTCGTGACTTCGAGTTCTTCAGGTAATAAAACAATTTACATAATAAAAATAAACGACTTTATTTACTAATTTTCTAAACTTCATAATCAAAGATTAAACTTGGTTGTATCACATCAATTATCAGGAAAATTTACGCTTAAAAACTTCCAATATAAATTCTGAAAAAAAAGAAATCAATATAAATGAATAAACCTTTATATCTTTTTTGTGGCATTTAAAGTATTACTTTTGTTTTATCAAAAAATATTTAAATTACGAGAAAATTTTATTTAACTTTATATATTTTATAAATAGGTGTGCTCGCAACAAAAATGTTGCATCTTATTTACATAATAATGGTGGGGACAAGGGAAAATTATATTTAACTATATATATAACACGATATACGTGCGTTCGCAGTAAAATTATTACCTTCTTATCTACAAAACAATGGTGGGGACAAGAGGAATATTATTTAACTAAATATATACAGCGATATACATGTGTTCGCAGTAGAATTATTCCCTTCTTATACAAAAAACAGTGGGAGGTTGCGAGGAATTGTAAATCATTATGTTTAAACGATTATTTGATTGGAAAAAAAGTAAAATCCTTCAATTTATATTTATAAAAAAAAGAGTTGTGTTTTGAAAAAATTTAATTGTTCTTATTTTTACGATAATTTGGGTGTGATCAATGTGTAATATTATTTACCTATAAACAGTGGAGTTTGTTGGAATATTTTAAATGTTAATTATAAACGAGTCTTAGCAGTATATATAATGAACTAGTGAAATATAGCCATGATGGTGGATTCATACTTTTAACTTATATATTTTCAAAGAAATTGGGAAAATCTTTTTCAAAAATCTTATATAATAAAAAAAAACTTGCTAAACATGCCATTCTAATTTTTTATTAAAGTAGATACTACAAATTCTTGCAATTTTACGATCACATATAAAAATAGCATAATTTACACAAATAACCTGGTAGTGTGTATATGTAAGCCCTAAGATCACAGAGTATATATTGCAAACATTTATAAAAGCAGTTTCTATTTTATATTTTATCAATGTTGTCCGACCTTCATTTTTATAAAAATTGAGACATGATCAAGATTAAACCATCACAAAAAAAAATTACATTCATGATATCAAATTCAATTCACAAATTGATTAAAATGGTGATTAAATTGATATATTAAAAAAAAATAGAAACAAACATGCACATTTATAGAATACAATCTAAATGAGTGCTGTCATAATAAAAATCATATATTTCAAAATTTCCAATCTCTGCATCCGTTCATTTGAAAAATACTTTTAATAATCTTTTCTGTTGAATTTTTTTAAAGAGCTTGGTAGAAAAACTTAAAATTTTGTAAGTTTTGATACTTTTAATTCTGTTTGAACATAAGTGATGTTAAGTGTTTATAATATAATAATAATATTGATGCAATAATACTAATTCTCAAACCTAAATTAGTCTTTTCGATCAAATTTTTGGAAAAATAATCAATATTTAATCTTTAATCACTTAAATGTAAATGTTGGTATGCAAAAACAATATGCTGAAACATTTCAACTAAAAAATACACTAATTTGTATGATTTTTTTTAAAATATAACAACTATTTGCAAATAATAGACTAATTTTTGCAAAATTAATTGGGTGCTAGAATAGAACAAAAATATTATGATTTGGAGCTGAAGATTTAATAAAATAAATACTTTGGAACTCAAATTAATTATAACAAAAATCAATACAACAACAAATTTATTATTGATCGGAGCAAAAAAATAAATTTACAAATATTACACCGGATCTCAAACAATCAATGGTTAAAATTTTTATGCATTTAATTAATATACAGGCTAGAGACATATGAATTATTCATATACTGAATAGAATATATATGGGAATTCCGCTGCATATGAAATTAAAAAAAAATACGTTAAAATTTTTCTACATAGTTCTTAAACAAAATAATGTTCTTTCGGCTTTCATTATTTTTTATTAATGAAAATTATATAATTTCTACCTAAACTCTACATCTAAATATTAATTTATTAAAGTTAACTTGACTTTTTTTATAATAAAATACATTCAGTAATCAGATTAATTATATCTAGATTCTCCACACAAGGGAACATGCATCTTAATTCCAGACCAAGTTACTTCCTTCAAATTATTATATACGCCGGTTATGTTCTCTTTAAAATATTTGAAGATATTTACTGTTAAAATCCAACAATATTTTTTTAAGATTACAATAACTTTGTCAACAAATCAAATAGATCGTGGCGGAAACCTTGTTGGCCCGTGAGGCCACTTTCTTGTTTTGGAGATGGTCATGAGGCCACACTTATAGATTTCTATATTTAAACATGTTATAAATCAGTTTAAATATAAACAATAAAAGACATTTTCTAAGAGCGGTTTATTTAATGTGATTATTTCTATTGCTTTTCTTTCACACATACTTCATATTCTGGCTCGAATACACTAACTTAAAATCTTAATTAATCTTCTAAATAGATATCTGTCAACTGTTTTTTTAATTGATTTTTAATATAAGTAAGGTGAGAAAAGGTAGACACACAAATAAGTACCCATAAAAAATGACAATATACGACGTGCATTCTATAGTGATTTAGTATACTTTATTGAATTTTTCCATATTAATAATGGATCTGTCTTATTGTTAAAAAGTGATATAGTAATATCATCCTCTGCTAATTCTAATTTCTCCATTTGAAGCTCACTAGGCACCTGCCCTATGCTCACAAGTTGGAGTTCAAACACGAGCTGCATACTAATTTCACATTTTTTTCAAAATCCTTAGATCTTTCATCTTATTAAATGATCAGGTATCATAATACTTGAGAAAATATTTTTATCTCCGCTATTTCTGTAATATACAGAAGTAAGGATGTTATGTAATCGTGTAAAATGTATTTCTTCAATCTGACGTGCAGAAATAAGATCTCTAAAAAATCACAATTTTTTCGAGAAAGACTTTATATTTTTCCACATGAAAAACACATTTTTTTTCTTTCTTTGTAGCGAAAAATCGAGCTGATTCTGTATATGTGTAATATCACATAAAAAAGCAAGTTTTCGACAAGATGATTCAGCTTCCAATCGACAGGGCTGATTCATTTTACAAAAAAAAATTAAAATCGGGGTTTTTTTAGCTCAAGTATTTTTGTTAACATACGCTCTTTCGAGAGCCAACAAACTTGGGAATGATGGTGAAGATCAATACAGCTGGTTTTTTAATCGGAAAATAGCGAATTTCTGAACTTAGAATTTCTCGTTGCGCTTGTTCAGATATAATTTACGATATTATCGTCTTCAGTAGTATCATTTAAATTACTAGTCGTAGCACAAAGATTTTGTTGATGTAAAGTGCAATGTAATTCAAAAGATCTTTTAGATGGCGATTCTCTCTTTTATTTTTAGAAATGCAATAAATTGTTCTAGTTTGCCTTTCGTTGCTGGTTATCGATCAGCACATATACTTACTAAATTATTTAAATTAACATTTGAAAATCAGAATTTTTCTGTGGAGTTTTTCAATAAATCAGTCCCAAGTACTCTTAAATGCAAGGCTCATAAGACCAATAGATCTTAATAAAAACAAAAGTCATTTGTATTTAACCGAACAAAATAGAGAACCTGAGCACAATCTGTTATATCAAAAGATTGTTCGAAAGTAATGATAAAACAGTTATCCTCATTTTGTAAAATTCGAACCAATTGTTTTTCAAGATTAACTGACAATTCATGTTTTTTTTGTGATGGCACCTCTTTAAAGTGAAAAGAACTATAAATCCGAACCGAATAAGGATTAACACATTTCACTGTTTATATTATGCCTTCCCTGATTAGCTCAATATCGCTATATGATTAAACCTTTATTGCTAATAGACAAGCTAGTCTGTAAGTCACCTCTGTAGAATTTTGTTTATATAACAAAGCTCATTAATGGATTGGTTTGCTTATTTTTTGTCTTCCATTAATTCAAACACCTTCTGAATACGTACTTCTCCTACTAACTTAAAGTATTTTGTGTTCTCTGTGGGAAGCATAATTTATATTTGCATTATGCTTCTTCAACGTGGATAGAATACTGCCACAAATCAAACAGACTATCTTATCTTTTGCAGAAACGAAGAAATGAAGAAGTTGCCAAATAACGTTCTAATTTCGTCTTTTTGATAATTCATAGTATAGGGGCAGTTAAATTTTCTTTTAAATTTTTTATGAAATAAATTTAGATAAATCAATTAAAAATTTATAAGTCCGTGAGGCCACAAAAATTGCCTCTGAGATCATTTGTGGCCTAAAGGCCCCAGGTTACCCACTCCCGCTCTGTACACATTATTCTGCCTCGCAAACGAATGATTTAAAATTTAGACTATTTTTGCATGAATAGATCCAGTATCTAAAAAATCTTAAATTTAATCAGTCTATACTATAAGAAGCAGTATTTATCATACTGTATATTTAAAGCCACATTATGAATCAAAAAATTTGATTTCCACTCTTTTAACATTTATAAAGATCTTTGTGTCATATATTTTACAATTTTTACCCTTTATTTTATAAACCATCAATAATCGAATTAAGTTTACCTGTCTTTTATTTTTGTTCTGTGTGGATTTTTAATGAGAGAGAAATTAATTTTCATATAGTCAATAATAGAATATTCTCGCCACATGATTTCAAAGTGAACATATAATTGAATGCGAAACAACGATATTTTTATTATTAAAGCGCGAGCATTATACCGATTATGTAACTGAATCCTAATATGACTAACATGAAGCAAAAAACAAATTTAAAATCAAATGTTTGTTGCGTTTATATACATCAAAAGTATTTAAAATTTAATAAAGATCTATATGCTCTGCAGATGCAAAAAATCACCAGAATAATTATAAAAAAGTCATTACTTATGTAAATTCCAGAAACAATTTATTAAAACGTTTAGGGTTAAATAATTGTAAAATAAAAAAAGGCGCTGGATTTCACTATAAAGCGCATGCAAGTCGATCTTACAAATATAATACTTATAGTTTTGCTGAAAGTTGAAAATTGTGATTTGATGGAACGAATGAATTCTCTCAGGACAACGTTCGGCTTAAAGACTTTAAAAAGAGAAATTTATGTATTTCATGTTAAAATAAATAATCAACCAAAGATTTAAAAATAAGAAGAAAATATAATTATATATAGATGAATCAAAATGCAAATTTCACGTATCGTTCATTATATAAAGTTATTATTGCGGGCTAGTATATCACTAACACACGAAGTAAATAAATAAATAAATCTTGGAAATGTCATATTTTTCTATATATTGCATGCTAGATAAAATTCAAGACGGAAAATCCTTTTAATTGATTTATTTTGCATATTTTCTTTTAGGGAAGTTCGCTTATGACCATAAAACCGTTGCATTTCTGATACAACCTGCGTGTGATCCTTCACATTTCCTGTAACCAGTTTAGTTCTAGTAAATTAGGTTTTTTTTACACGCGGTAGTCATTATAGTATGGCAATGTGTTTCAGAATACTATCCGTCGCCGGTAAACTATGCCCCACCACCACTCTACACCTACCCATATCTTTATATACATAGCAGGCAACATAATAAGGCCTGAGCATGTTTTGGGCGTCTTAAACAGTAATAATCCAACTTTTTTAACTTTTCATTATAATTTTGGTTTTATTTTCTAGTTTCGACAGACCGCCCCCTTGCGGGTATTTCCCGTTTTGAGTAAATCTATATGAACCTGAGGTGCGTTGCGGTTGAAGCCCTGGTCACTTATTATACGTTATTTTAAAAAAACAATCCATAATTAGATAAAATAACAAAGTTCCAATTATATCAGCACTACATAGTTCTAATTATTTGAGTAAGAGATGTAATTTGATCATAAAAATAGTCTGCTTCATTGAATTTATTTAAATTCTTATATGAATGAATTTACTAAATAATGAAGCTAAATATAAGCTTAGATAGTATCATTATAATAAATTCTATGTTTTATTTAATTTTGTTTGTACTTTTTCTATTTATCAAAGTAAAATTTTTACAAGTTTACGGATCATGTTTGATTTATACTTATTTGTAATAAAAACTCTCTAATACTTCTTTAAAAGGCTTTTATTCACCCAAGACTGATAAATTATAGTGTATTTTTTAATGGCATAGTTTGTTTTTTTGTTTAAAACTCGATCTTTAATACGCGATTACAATATATAGACTAGTATATTTACTCTAAATAATATGTATAAATTTCTTTTTCGTTTTGATCAAGTTAGCTTATGCTTATTATCCAGTAAAATTATATAATAAAATGTACTTTTCATAATGTTTTTATGCATGATATATCCTATATATTCAGATATTTCACAATTTTATAAGGTTTAAATAGGTACAATAGTGAAGGTTTCACTCAAATTTTATTCAGTAATATTGATAGATCTCTCGCACTATTGATTTATCGACTCAGGTTATTCAGTCGTAGGAAATTTTTTTTATCATATTAATTTTACAATTAAAGATTTATGCGATCGACAAGATCTTTTTAAAACTTATAATGATCAAGAGAAATCAATATTTCTCTAAATGAAAATATGCGGCAAAAGTAGAGCCCATATTTTAGGGGGTTATAATATTAATTTTAAAAAGAAAATTATAATGATTTCATGCAAGTATTATGAGAATTCATAATTATAGTTGGATTGTGGAAAATAAATATGATCCAAACCATAAACAATAAAAAGAAATTATGCACTATCATGTTTGTACATTGTTAAATTAATAAAAACCAATTTTTTTTACCGACAATGATTTACATTATCTAGTAAAGTTTCTGAAACGCATAGTTTTAAACATAAATGGTCAAGATACAAATATAAAACAATATTATTACCAATAAAAAGTCGAGAAAATTCAAGATATAATATTGTGATTTTAAAGGTGCATTTCCTTTTGAAAATTGTGAAAAAACAGGTCAATAAATCCTTTTATATAATTGTTATATTTCGACAATTGTAATTAAATACATAGCGGGATTGATTTTTCACGAGCTTACCTTATTTTTTTTTAACTATATTATCTTCTCTTGTACACTGGTCTGCGCAGCGCTTCTTTTATATACTTATAAGTCTAAGAATTTTTCAAGATCTTACAGTTTGTATTTATGCCTTGATTCGGGCAGGAACTTTGAGTTCAATCTAACGCCTTTTACGATGCTATTTTCCTAACCATCTCATGTTAATTGGTACGAGATATGATGTAATTATAGGAATAAATATATTAAATAGAAAAATTTAACATCAAGTATCCGTATTAAAATTAACAATCCAAACAAAGGAGTCAACCACAAATATCCGCTTATCTAATATCAATAATAATTGTAATTCTGAAAATTATATGCAAATAATATTTTACAAATGACTAAAAATATCGAAAAAAAAGCTATGATTTGAAATTAGAAACTGCATAATGAATGTTTTGTTATTTTTTAACACAGAAATTCCAATCTTGTATTTTATTCAACAAATGTGTCATCTAAATAGTAAATCGAATCATCTTAATATAATGGCTTGTGTTGTCATCTTTTTTTTTATATTTATGGAATTAAATATTGCTACATTATAACATTAAAATAATTATTAAGTTGAAGGCCTCTAATTTAAGATCATATTTTGTGCTGTTTATTGAATTGGGGATCCCAGCAGAAGCGTAAAGTTACAAATAATCAATAATAAGAAGTTAAACATCTGAATGTAGAAGTATTAAGCGTATAATATATATTGGGGAATACTGTAGGACGTGCTTGAATCAACTATATAGCAAATCTGCAATACAGAGCAACCTAAAGTATTGCCCGAGCAAACATTAAAAGTTAACAAAAAAGCCCCTGCATGAATATGAATCCTTTTATTAATTATACTGGAATAAAAGTTGTTATTTGTGTGTTTATTTTTATTTTTTTACGAAGAATTTTTTATTAAATAAAAAAAAGAAGTTTTTTTATCTTTATTACTATATATATCCATTTATTTAGAATCGCCCCTATATTATCGAACAAACTATCAAGAATAATGTTTGGTGTATTATCGTATATAAAAACTTCATAGTAGATTTTTGAATAAATTATCTACATAGTTTCCCAATTATTTAATGTTTTTAAACAAATTTTATATCTATAAAAACACTAGAAACGCATATAATGTACATACAAATTAGGAAAATTCTGTTAAAAGAATCTTGAGAATCCATAAATCGATCAGTATATTTTTTATGCAAATAAAGTTGTTTTTGCTTAAATTATAAGTTTTCTTTGTTTCAAATTGTAGGAAAAATTATTTTTCTAAATACATTTGTAATTCCCTAACTAGAAAAGTGGTAAAAAAAGTAATTCGATATCCAAATAGTTTTTTTACTCAATTTATTTGATATATCTAAAAATCAGATCATATGAAGGCTGAAATACGGTCTAAATGAAAATTTCAATAATATTGTTACTGGGTAAAAATTCGACAAAAAAGTAACAAAACTTATGATAATTAAGAAAATATATGTTAATGTGTTTGAAAATATTATAAAAATCACGTATAATATTTTTTTCGTTAAAATAAATTCGAAAAGCCATCTCCAGTCTTTCTATAATGACAAAAACAGCGATAACCCATATCAAACAAAAAAAACCTTAAAATATTGTCTAAAAATTTTAAAAACAAAATTAGATCATATTTGATAAAATTTCAATTGTTTATTATGGCATTTTAATCTTTGTTTCTCGAATTTAAACAAAAACCCTGCCAATTTTTCTTATTAAATCATGTATAATATTTTCTGAGCTAAAAAAAAATATATGTTTTTACAATATTAAAGAGCTAAATAAAGCACAAGACATAAATTCGAGGCGATTTAGTTTTATTCTAGTAGCTATGTTCTAGACATTGTGCTTTTAACTATTTAGTTTGCGTTCATTTACCTATTGTATAGATGTAAATATAAAAATTAGAATGCACATAATTCTGAGAATCTATTTTTTTGTGCTAATATCTTCCAAGAAAAATAATAGTTATGCAGGAAATATTATCTTAGAGGTAAATAAGTAAAAAATTACACAAAAGAACAATTAGGCTTGAAAAGTACAATATCAAATCTATTTTTTTAAAGAAATATTTTGTTCTTTTTTGCCTTTATTTATTAGAGATGCAGTTATCTTATATAAACGTTAAATATATCTTCTCTGTAAGTATTAAATTGATATTAAATATATTGATATTCGATATTTCTATAAAAGATAGATTATATACTTTCCGATCTATAAATTGCATAAACAACCTAAATCCAATTTTTGTTTTTTATATCTATATTTCTTTTTCTGCATTAAATATTACTTAATGATTAATTTTATTCTTGCCATACTTTATTTTCTTGGATTTTTTTATGCTATAAATATTTTTTTCTAACAGTACTATAGAAATCGTCTTAAATTTTTATATTACCAAATAGTAAATTATTAATTCATTCAAAAATAACACAAAATAAATATATTTGTCTCTATCAATGACAAGTATGTGTTTAGTTAAAAATAATAGATTCGATCTGTGACTTTATATATATTTTTTCTAATAAAATTAAAGTCTTAAGCAGTAAAGAAGAAAAGCAGAAATATACTTATCAGTCGAAAAATTTAAAGGCGAAAAATATATTCAAGTACATAAAAATATTGCAGCAGGTAAAGTAAAGGTCCTATGCTTAAAAAATCCACACATGGAGCTTTAACGAGAACAGCTTAGTATTATAAAACACATCTTTTTAGAAATTACTGCTATAAGGAATTAAGTGATTCTATATAAAAACTAGAATTTAAATAATGGAAGAAATTTTACACATGATCTAATGAATGGTCACGGTATTTAATAACTTTAATGGATTTATATTATTGGTATTAAGAAAAAATGTTGACTTGGATATAAATTTCTAAGAATACAATAACTTGTGAACATGATATTTTAATATTTATATAATAATTTATATATTTTACGTAAAGTATAAAATATAGGGCATGATAATGAATAATTAAAAAAATTTGTCGCAACAGGAGATACTGATAAGCAAAACAAGTATTTTTGTTCCAAAATGATTATATTTTCTAGATAAAGCTTATATAGGGCTAAAATTATCTATATAGAGCTTAAAAACTATAATAAAGTGTATCCACATCAATTATGCAAAGAATATTTAAAACATAATGGATGTATATTCATCAACATAATAAAATAAAGCATTTTATTTGTTTTATGTTAGTAAATATATAAATTTTTAATGAAACACAGATTTCGATGTGAAGAATAAATATTTATAATGCCTTTTTGCGGTTTTTTTATTGGTTTTATTGTAGATTTTGGTCGAAATAGAAGAATTTAATAATTTAGAGTCATTTAATGATATAAAGCAGGGGGATACATTTGAAAAATAAAGATTTTGTTCAATAAAATCATGAATACAGATTTACCAGAAAGTTACTAAAAATTCTTATATAACATTTAAGCCGTTTGTATCATAATATATATTTGTAATATCCTTTTAATTATTTATGTGTTGATTTTATTTATATCAATTTAATATAATTAGGCGTGGCTAGCATATTGGAAATATTTCACAACTTCTTGATGCATCTTTTGACACCAAACCCTGATCTATCTTCATCAACTGCTATTCTTCTCTCATATGAGATGTGATCAAGTGTTTTGCGGAGTGTGAAAGCTTGTATGTATGCTTCTACTTCGACTGGGATTTTTAACCCCTCAACAATTTGTAATATAACCTTTTAAAATATAAAAAACATATTTACTTGGATCCCTAACCTTCCCAACTTTTTGTAATTAGTTCTTTTTAAAATGTAGATTGACTAAAAAGCATTTTAGAAGATTATAGTGTTTAAATATATACTAAGTGTATTTTATTTCATATTTATTGCTGAAATTTTTTAGTTTTAAATATTATTGATGTGGGAGGTTTAAAATATATTTATTTATTTCCATGAAATAAAGTAAGACGATGATTATTAAAAAATTAGACACAGCTGTGAATCAAACAGGTGCTGGTATATTGTATAGTAAAATTCAATTGGTATATGCATAAAAAAAATCTGGGGTAGATATATATTTTTATACATATGGAATCTTTTAAAAAATAAGAATTGAATTCCAGAATTACAAACAATATATAAAATTTTTATTATATTGCAAACATAACAAAATTATAAAGAATCTACGAGATTTACATTTGCTACTGTAATTTATATCACCTTTAATAACCAAAAATTATATTTATCAATCATTATGTTGTTTCTAAACACTTAAATATATTTTTTAAATTTTTTACTATGGCTTAAAAAGATAAGAAATTGAAATCTATAAAATTGAACAAAGTCTTGTGTGATTTAATTCTACACTAATAATATCCACTAAGCCTATATATATTATTTTACACAAGGATAATTGCCCTTAAAATTTGTATTTTAATAATTATTTGCGTATTTATATATAAATATTTTAAGAAAATAAAAATTAAGCTTAATTATTACATTCATATAATAATGGCTTGTTATACCTTTAATAGTGTATATACCATAAACTATGAAAACATAAGATAATAACGGCAAAAGAACACTAATAATTTATTTGTGTATATTTAGTTACTTTTTTATATTCAAGACTCGTTATTTTCATTCATAAAGTACTCAAAATTTTTATACAGGGTAATCATAATTTAGATAATATGAGAAAATTTTAAATTTTAAGTTATATTAAGTGTATAAATTTTAAGATAGAAAAAACATTGTTTTTTGGTTTATATAACTAATTCATAGTGCTGAAGTTATACGGAAGAAGCATTTGAATTTATTGAATTCTTAAATATAATTATTGTATAATATAAATCAAGCATATCCATAGTTTATCAACAAAATATTTTTTTTTAAAATTTTAATGTCTGTGACATATAACATTTGGCGTTGAAAGCAATCGAACATCAAATCCATCACCAAATTCGATAAGAAACAGAATTTACACACAATTGGTTTTATTAATTATGAAAAATGCAATATGTATACTTTTATAAAAATTGCACGTTACTGGCCCTTTCGAAGTCTAGAATCGCATCATATTTAATTGAAGTTATTTTAAAATGCGCGTTTTTAATGTATTCTGCAATTTTTACTCTCCAATTTTAAAAATTTGTCAATAAAAAATTAGTATAGTTTTTGATATCT
Source organism: Rhyacophila brunnea (assembly GCF_057557595.1). Lineage (NCBI taxonomy): Eukaryota > Metazoa > Arthropoda > Insecta > Trichoptera > Rhyacophilidae > Rhyacophila > Rhyacophila brunnea. Next base: position 884,318 of record NW_028232783.1, read on the forward strand.
TCTGTATTGATTAAGAATTCAAGTAAGCAAAATTAAAAATACTTTAAAGTCAATTATAAAAATTTAAATAATTTTTTATCTGTTCAAAATTACACCAGAGAAAGGAAAAGTATTATTCTTTAATGTCAGGATTGTGATAAAACACAAGATTGCTAAATTTTTTATTCTAGGATCTTTTATTTCTTATTTAGAACTTGTATAACGAAGAAAAGATTATTTTGTAATTTTTTGGTCGTTCTGTAATTTCGTACCCTCCAATAGTATTTTTAATATTGTAGTATAAATTTTTTTATTATATTTAAAAGCGAAAATTCAACAAGTTTTAATATGTATAAAGATTTATAATAAAATTGATATATTTTCTGGTTTAAATTCGATTGAATGGTTTGTGACAGTAAGCTCGATTCCAAAACTCATTACTTCATAAAATTTTTGATTTTTATATTCGTTTTTAGATGGATACATAGTTTTTAATATATTTTGAAATACCTTATCTTGTTTGATATTATAAAAAGGTTATTATTTGTAAATTATTTGAATTTCTTCTTTTATAAAAAAAATGTGTTTACTCACAAAAAATATATTCGATTTTGTCTCTTTGATCTCTTTATTATTTAAAAGAAAAGAATCTAACAGTTAAAATGTAAAATTTTCATTTTATCATGTTAATACTTTAATTTCGATGTTTTTAGACGTATTTTTGCTTTCTTTTATTATCAAGCCGTAGTGATTAAATCTATCAATACATAATCTTAAATTTAATACCCTTTAACACTAGAAAGGATCTTAATATTTATGTAATTAGAATATACGGACAAAAAAATTACACAGTATTTTGCTTTTCTTGATTGATAATTCATAATAGTTAAAAGATGTTCAAGAAGAGGATCAAAAAAGACCTTCGCCTTCTTTTTGTAAATATAATTATTTTACTGTGAAAAAAGCAATAAAATCTTCTGTTCTTCTTCTTTAAATATGTAAACATACGCGTTTTAGTTTTTTATCTGGATCTAATTCAGATAAAAATCCTTTTTTTTTAATTTGATGATGTAAATATCTTTGAAATGATCAATAAATAACAAACAAATATTGTATAAATAAATGTTTTTTTCATAGTTTATAAAAACCGTATCCATGGATAGAAGATATATACTAACAAACAGGGTTTAATTCAACAAATTTTATTGTTTAATTCATATATATTTTTATATTTATCTCTAGGTTAGTTTGAAATTTTAATTTCTATTCTTTTAATAAAGAAAGACTTTAGATTGCTTAAAAAAATAGAGATAAGTTTAATATTTATTAATATCTACGCCATTCAATGCTTTTCTTAATAAATATCTATGAACAAACGCTTTATAATTCAACCCAATAGTTTGAGTATGGCTCTTCTTTCTCTGAAGCTCCTCGGTTTTTAATAGACTACCTATGAAAATAATATAAACAACAGTCATTTAATGAATAATACACAATTATTTTTGACACAATTATATGTGCCTGGATTGAATCATAGCTTATAAGCTTTATATAATTTTAAAATTATCAAAGCATTGCTCTAATGCAAAATTTCATCATACCTAATCCTATCAATTATAACAGTATCTGGTCATAATTCGAAGTTTTTCTCTTATATATTTTTCATTTACTTTGACCTCATAATTTGTGGTTTCTGTGTTGTATTGAACTGTTTTCTGCATAATTTTTTGTACTTCAATTCTAGCTAGAAATAAAAGATTTTATAAACTTTTATTTTTTTACTTGTGAATAATTTGTCTATTTTTAATTTCTACAATCTTTATACAATAGAAACCATTTTAAAAACCTTTCTCAAGGCTAGCGCTAGTCGATAACTTGCAAAGCAACATTTAATCAACTTGAAACAGTATTATATTTAAGGCATAATTTTAAACAATTTAAATCATTTGATTATAAACTAAGATATTCATTAATTACTATCGTTGTTTAAAGGCTTTTGATGCAAATATTCTTCTTTTATTTTACAGGGTATTTTCTTTCTCGGCTTCCCTGTTTATTAAATATTAATTTTTTTAGTCATAACATCACATCCTATATATGTTTTAATTAAAGAATATGCGTTATATTTTTATATCTAGTTTAAAATTTTTTCTCGTATTTTTGATATATTTTTTTTCATGTGCACTAAATAGTTAATTTAGAGCAGCAGTATTTAAAATAGTATAACTTTATTATATACCATTCTCTCTAATTTTATTTTTATGCCATAATCTTTTTTTTAATATTTTTTCAGCAGCATCACATCTATTAAACATTTTTATAAAGCATATTGTATCTATTTTAAAACATCCATATACGGATTCGGCGAATAGGGCAGTTTAATTAATATAAAGAAAAAAAACAAAAATCCTTAAGATTTGTTTGCATAAATTATTGATTTTAAAATAATAACATGTACAATTTTCTCTAATTGTGTTAAAAAAGAAATAATAATATTTTTCAGCATTATTAAGTATGTATAACGTTCTTTTCCTAGTTTTTGAAAAAAAAAAGACATTAATTGCGAGTGGTTTGTTGAGGGTGAAAGTTTTACTACTGCACATGTGAAATTTTGATTTTTATCTTGTAATCTTCCGTGATTCTCCCTTTCTTTTTATCTAGGCCAATGAGCGTCAAAAATGAATTAAATGCACGGCAGAGCTAATATATTTTTGAAGGAAACGCAACAAGAAAAATCTAAATTGTGTAATCAGCCTTAAAGTTTCAAAAATAACAATATCTAAGCAAATAAACATCTAAAATCATTGCTGTACCCCTTTAAATCATTTAATTCATCTTAATTCTTGCACCCACTAATATTTTCATTTAGTTGTGGTGTGGCAGCTAAACCTGTATTTCATTCAATATATTTTGATTTTACGTAGATATATACAATAGATATTTTTCTATTGATACCAGGCTTTCCTATAACATCCCGTATATCATATAAATTATTTTAATTATTTTTACGTTTTCCCATGTTAAAGTGTAACGTTTTTGGTGCTTTAAACCTAACAGGGGTTACGAATTCCATTTTATATGCTTTTACTTTAATTTCTTTAATGTAAAATATACTTAAAATGTAAATATTTTCAGTTTTTACGCATTAATGATACGTTTTCGGGCATAAATAATATTGTTTTATATCATAATCGGAGGGAATTTTACATAAGTTTCTATGTATTACCATCATTTTAAAATCACATAATGGAAACTTTGAAGTATTTTATAGTAGATAAGTAATATGAAACATGTTATTTGATTAGAAAGAATTATAAAATTCATCTAATAAGCAGCTTTCCAATCGCTTATTTGTTCTTATATTTCAAATTCTTGAAGCACAAAAAAAATTATTTTAGTTTAATTTCAAATTGATGCCCCTAATAATTTTTCAAATGGGCTTTCGTTTTTAACTTTTTGCATTTTATTTATATCTACGACTATTTTTATACATCGGTACTTATCATAATTTAGTTTTGAATTTAAGATGCATAAATTGTGAGTCTTAATTTAATTTTAATTATTTCAAAGCACCCAAATTTTCTATATTTGATCGATTAGCAATTGAATTCCATTTTAGTATTGCTCAAGTTTATTTCGTCAATCACAGCAATGGTTTTTTAATACGTCGTCATACGTAATTCTGAATATATCGGATTGGCGATTTTTTATAGATCATATCATAGGATCACGTAAATGCTCATTTAAAAAAATACAGTACGTTTTCATTCTTTTATTTATATTTTTTATTTTCTTTTCGGCTGTTTAATCATCCTTCAATTATTTGTATTTATGCATACGGACATAAATATTGTGTTTTTTATTTGAAAAATTATAATATAGAATATATGCATTTACATCATCATTGTAAACTATGTTGGATGGTACTTTCTTTATTAGCATGAAATGCTTTACAAGTTAGAAAGATATAATTTCATATATTATTAATTGGATTAGTTATTAAAAATATATTTTGTTAATATCATATTTTTTTGGGTTAGATCTTTAATGTTTTTAGTGAATTTCATTGGCTATAAGTTATCCACTTCATTCAGTCCGCGCTTCTAGAAAACATTTAAATTCTAAAAATAAAATAAATTTCAATAATAATAGATTTTTAACTTGCACATGGGTTAAAGTATCTAATTATGCAGTTTTTATGCCAAATAAAGGGCATATTGAAGCCGAATGCTTTTTGCTCCTTCAGTCGTCTACCAGTGTTACCAGAATACTTGTAGCTTTGCAGTTTAATATCAGAATGGCAATTTAAAAATAAGTTTTATGGAAAAAATTGATTCTTGAATACCTTTAATTTATATCCTACTCACATTTATATACCTAAAAATACCGCTTCATTTTTAAATTTGCGAATTAAGTTCCATATAATTTTTTTATAAAAACATTTTATATTTAAATTCTGATTTAAATTTAATTATAATCTTGAATCAATTTTAAAGCTTTAAATATAAAAACTCTTTAGCTTTTTCCAATAAAACAAGGCTTAAAGCTTTAATGTATAAGCAGTGATTAATAAAATTATCAAATGCATAAATATCTCGTAGGATACGCTTACTTACGCAACAATTTTTTATATTAGTAGACTAACTAATTTTGAGATAAGATTGTATTTTTAATCAACAAATCATTTAAAGGTTTTTTACCTCTAAAAATCAAAAATGATAATAAATTGCATATATAAATATCACAAAATAGATTTATAGATATGAAGTATATTAGCGAAATCATATACGGCATGTTGTTTATTCGTTCAAGTTATATTTCAGCAACCACGTATAATACAGTTAAATCGAAAAAATCAATGGGGATTTCCAAAAATTAAAATAATCATAGTCATGCCTCATCACAAGATCGAATGATTGTCTGCCTCTATATACCAAAATATGAGACCCACGAGATGACCGCTAAAATATTAAAAGAGATTCACGAATTATTCGGACCCAAAAACATATATTCAAGATATATAAACGATGTACATTCGATCCCATACTCAATCATGATATTATATATAAACTTTTTAATATATATGTATCATATTCGATTTTGACTTCAAGATACATTTTCGTAACTCATCTGATGCAATAGAATTACATTCTTTAACATATTCAACAGGATATAAAACCCCTCGAAATACCAACAAAAAACCTAGAAGTGTTTCAAAAATCAAAAAGAATGTGCTCGTTGAGGTAAAATTACATTCTTGTGAAAAAAATACATTTAGTAAGTCGTTTAAATTATCCGAAAAACCAGCAAGTGACAATCCGTCAAATAAAAAATCAAATGATGTAAATATAAATATAGTTAGATCTAATAAAGAATTTTCTGAGCATCAAATACATAAAAAATCGAAGAAATCAATCGATATTATTTGCTTGTGTGATAAATCAACTAACAAATCTATTGATTTCTAGAATAAATCTGTAAAAGCGATGGTAAAAACCATTAAAAAGGGTTTAAAAGAAAAAGAATATTATGAGTTCCTCCCATCATATTTTGAAAAAATTTCTGGTCTTAGAGAATATAATATTGAGACGATTTTTCAAGATAAAACCATTTACTCTTTTAAAAATAAATCGGATGTGTTTATATTTCTTCAAATGCTTGTAGAATTAAAAAATTATAAGCAATTGAATTTGAATGCGATTAAGTCTTTCAAAGAAAAATCTATTCAGAAGGAAGATATATTCATAACTGCCTCTTAAATGAACTATATGATAAAGTTGATGGTTTAAAAGAAAAGAGATTGCCAATTTTCTTTGTGGGTTACCATTATCCGACACGAATAGAAGACAAAACATTTATATTTGCTCTTTTAACAAGAAAAAAATATGACGATATCCTCACCGAAATATGTAAAATTTCACATCCTAGGATTATTTTAGAGAAAAGAGATCAATAAAATGGAGAATAATTTGTTAAGATTTCCATAAAATCGTTTAAACGAGTATAAAATTTAACGATATTATTTTATGAGAAATTTTTATGAAAAAATAGGCAAATTTAATGAACTCGAAAGATAAAAAGCGTAAAAATTTTGAACAAAATAATATTATTCTAAAATATTTTTGTTATCATTTTCTTGTGTTTTATTTCTATGGTACTCTAGTTGTGTATTATAATTTATCATATATTTTATTTATGTTTCATTCAAAAAACGTTTTTTTCCTTTTTTTATATTATGAGGACATAATTATGTGCTATATCAACCTAGAATTAATATTGAAGATATATGGACTTTGAATTGTGTTCTGATATATTATTTATGAAACTAAGAGAATAATCTATTATACAGATTACATGATTTTTCATGTCATCATATATGCAAAAAGAGATGAATTATACATGAAATTCGTCGATATTATTTTCACTTCGGTTCGATATGCTAATAACAAAATATAAAATTGAAAATATAAAACAATTATCTTTTGTATAGAGTTTATTTTTTTATGGAAAATTTAAGATACATTAATTTATATAATGATAAAGAAATATAATTTAAGCGATAAAATTATGTGAAAAAAGTTGTTGAATATTTTTTTTGTTATAGATACAGATATAGCCTCTAAACTTTTTTTGACTTTGAAATGAACAAAGAAGCAATATAAAGGTTTATTTTAAAAGTTAAAAGATCGGATGCAATTGCCTTTAAGCTTTTTAACCAAAGTTGCTTTGACTAATTCTTTTATCTTTTCGATTCTATTATAATGGAGTCTTAACTTTTTTCGGCATTATATGTTTTAATTGAATGAAGAAAAGAGTGGTGAGTTATATATAGTAAAAAAATTTTAACTAATTTTACATTGAAAATCCAAAAAATTATTTTCATAAAAAAAAATAAAATAGACACTCCAAATTTTCAAATTCATATGATAATAGAATTTTAAAATCCATCACAGTAGAATACGAAGCGGAATATGTGCATTGAAAAAAAGAGAAAATAACAAGAAGGTTATATAAAATTATAAGTGATGGAAATTGCAAAGTAATTATACCTTATATACATTATACAGATAAATGATCAGTCATCTAAAATGAATCAAACCGAAATTATCAGAAATACAGAAAATAAACCCATTAGTTATTTGTGAATTTTACTTGATGCTCTACAATCAATGTCTTTATACCTAATTAAAACAACCAGTATGATAATTAACTAGGAAAGAAATGTTTTTTGTCAAAAATATATGCTATAACTCAGATTTAGAAGAAGAAGCTGATTTTTTCTCTGCAATTAGACACGTGGATTTAACTCAAAAATGCTTTAAGACACCATAAATTAGTATTCAAATAACACAATGACAAAGCGTCTATCTAAAGAGAAATAAATTTTGTTTTTACTAGTTATAAAAGTATAATGTCAACAGAAACCATTTACAATAAATTATACACGGGAAATAATTGCGGTTTCTACTTCTGACGTTAAATGTATTTTAAATTATGTTTTTTTACAAACAATAGCAACGATAGCAAAAAAAAACACAAAATTTATACGACAAATAGTACGAATTTAGGGTACGAATTTGCAACTTCATTCATTTATAAAAATTTATCATATCTTGTTAAAAAAGATGTTTGATATAATTCTGAATTCTTTATTTTTGTAATCGATTTCTATTTACGCAATGATATGAATAGATTTTATTGTTATTTCATGCCAAAAACCAAAAATTAATAAGCATATTCCACTTCTTGTTTAAAAGATCGGTAAAGTGTACATAAAAATAACCTTTGAAATATTGGAAATTATAATAGGTGTTTATTGTTTGATTTTTGTAGATCAAAGTGTTTTGTCTTTCCGTCATATTTTATTGCATATTTAATCTTATTTCTATTATATTTATTACGCTATTTTTATGACATGAAACGAGTAATTTTTTATATTTCAAATATTAATTCAGAAAATTTACAATTTACACTAAAACTGCATTTAGACCCTGTTTATTTTATTAACACCAGATTATATGATTTCTTCATCACAAATATGCATTTTATTCCAATAATTTATAATCGGTCTGTTTATACGAATATTGAAATCGCTTGCTTTGAGCCATCTAGAGGTTAAAACTAGATATATTTTATAATATAAAAAAATGATATTCACCTAAAAAGAAAGTAAATATACAACAATCGATTATAAAAAAAATTCAGGACTCAAAAAAACGATTTAAAGAAGTTTATAAAAGTAAACATTAAATCCACATAAAAAAGACCAAGGACCAAAAATTATATTCCAATAAAAAATTTATGTAAATTACAAGAAAAATTTAAATTCAACAAAAAAATATCAAATTTCTTTTTTTAATATTTAATCGTATATAAGCCGATAATAGCGAATAAATACGCATTACCTTCATATTTATGTTCCCCTCAATCAAAACATCATATAAATAGTTGATCGAATAGCATAAAACAAACTTTTTTTGAACAAAAACGATACGTTGTTCTAGTTATAACCCCTTTTTGTGTGTCTATTTTCTTTAATATTATATGTCTAAATTACTTTGGAGAGTTTGAGTTATTCAGAAAGATCATAAAAGTATAGCCATCGGTAAACCGTAGTGAAATTTTTTACAAAATGATTACAGAATTATTATAGCAGATGTACCTTTGCTTAAAATCATTTTTTATATTTGTGCACAAATTATCAAAAATACATATTTTTTCACTTTGTTAACATCACATGGATATAATACATTGCCTGTCATTAATTCCACTGTAAAAAATATCTTCTTAAAATTTACTCTCAATTTAAAATTATCGTTTTGTTAACAACACATGAATATCACATGCGTCTGCCATCAATCTCACCGTAAGATTGTATTTTCTTAATAAAATAAATACAATTTGTATTTTTCGCATATAAAATTCAACCTTTTTTATTTTTTTATACAGTATATCAACTGTATTAAACCGGGGGAAATTAAGTGTTTGTATCGATAAAATAATAAAAGTTAAAAATAAGATATCATAATTTATAATAAAATGAGATTGATCAATTAAATAACCAAATGAATAGACGGAAGATAATGAAATGTTTGTATAATCATAAGATATCATTGAAAAATAATATATTTTTTTATCTATGGGTTTTTTTAACGATTTTACATGTATTCTTCGAACATAAATAGATTTATTTTTTGTGAACATAACATTCTTAGTTCATCTTAACTATATTCTTTTCTCTTACATCTAATCTATAGCTTTTCTTTTTTCACGACTTATTAATTCGAGAATTTCACTAGATCTCATAGTTTGAATTTTGCTTCAATTTAGTTAAATAATAAAATAAATTAGCGATAAATTATTTATTATTATTATAAAATCAAAAGCCAAATCAATTCTAGATAATTTACAAGGGATTAAAAATCTTTTTGTGCACAAATATAATTTTTTAGGGATTTTATAGTCATAAAAGATCTTGGACTTTCTATTCTGAAATATATAAGCATCAGATTTTACCATCTTATAGTATTTTTGTTTTTTTCGGCTAAAACATTTAGAAACATGCATTTTTGGAATAGGGTGCCGTTAGTATAATTAAAGTTATTCAAGTCACAAAAAGCCCACTAGTTGAAATATACAACTAGGCGTAAGTAGATAGACAGATATTGTGGATATATCAGAAGCTATTGACAGAAATGATAACCGAATACTATCCATATATGCCCACAATATCTACAACATATAGATAATCGGTTCTATTCGTTGACCTTGATTCTCGATGCAACTTGAATTAATAATTAACATATTTTATCTACTTGAACTATCGAACCTGCTTCTGCCAATTTATTGTTGAAGTTGGTTGGATAAGATTTTAAATGAAGCAATTCAACTTCGAATTGAACTTTTACTAGTAGGACTAGAGACATATATCAATTAAAGGAATTAATGACATGAGTAATTAATAAGGCCCTTAAAATTTGTTAGAAGCTTATAATAATGCTATATAAAGATAAACATATCGTTTTTAATATATATTATAATTTTTATTAGCAAGTTCTTGCAGTACACCACCACTGGTATTTATAAAATGGTTTTTATTTTTTTATTAACACTCTTTCGTCGATAAAACTCACTAATAAACAACCGTTTTTTATTTAAAATCCAATTCATCACGAGTGTCATGCGTACACATATATTTTTGTTGTGTGAATTTAGTTTTTTTCTTTCAAATTCAATTGTTTTCATGGGTTTTAGGTACTTATAGATATTATAAATATTGATGTATGTATTTTTTTGGTGAATAGAGAAGGAAATGTTTAACCAAATCTTAAATTAGATCCAAACTAGGGTGATCTTTCCACATATATGTATGCAGAAATGAATAAGTAAACTTGGTTTTATCTATTAGTTTACAATATAGCATCAGCATTATTTTCACCTGTTTATAAAAGATCTATCTCATGATTGAATATTCAACCACCCTATATCTATAAAACACCCAGGCCATCTCCCTTATTATACTTATTGCAGTTCACACTTTGATCCTTCTATTTCTATGATCACACTATTGTTTCCTATTTTTTTAAAATATTAAAAATATCGTTCAACTATAGAAAATAAATTCATAAGACCCGTCTTATAGCTATCTTGTAAGCACCAAAAATGTATATAATGCTTTTATTTGAAATATTGTAAAATATCCTTCTAGAATTCTTGATGTAATTATATTTACGCACGTTGAGTTGGGGAGTACCGAGCCAGTTAGAAGAATCACTGTAGCTCTATAATATGCTCACGTGCATCGATATAGAAAATTCATATTTTTTTGAATTTGAACAGGAAAACACATTCTATTATATCCATTCTTTATGCATTATTTTCAGTGCATTGTTTTTTTTATTTTATATTTGACATTTTTACAGGCTAATATTTTTTTTTATTTGTTAAATACTAGATATGGACCTACAAAACCGTATGCTTGTTTTTTTACACCCAGATTTCAAAAATCCAATATAGCAATATGCCAGAATCGAAGCTATGAGCTAATAATTCGATTTTACTACAATTTTATACAAAATATTTCAAAATTCAATATATACCGCATATCTGAATAAAAGCGATGAACTATAAACCCGTATGCTTGTTTTTTTAGAGACACATTTCAAAAATCCAATATAAAACATCAGAATAAAACCTATGAACATATAATATAATTAGATATTTACTTTAATTTTATACTTAAAAATATGATATTAAAAACATTATAGAGATAAAGATATGAACTTATAATTCCAGTTTAATTGAATTATGATGTATGAAAGTAAATATATGATTCAAAAGCAACACATCCCTAAAATACTAGGCAGCCTAATCACAACGCCTTTAAAACTCTATTTACATTTATATCTACATAGGGGGCATCTTTTATCGATACGCAGCCACTTAGAAACACATTTATTATGAAAAATATGAGAGCAGTCGAGAACGGTCACCATAGAATCATCAATAAATTCGTAAAGACATATATTACAAGTTTCGGGCAGTATTTTATTTGACTCATTTGATATTTTTTTTCTTTTGGCCTGATGTAAAACGATGTCTTCTGAAATTGTCGGTCTTTTAAGAATTTTAGTTTTAAATTTCACTGCTGTGTTAAATTTCTCAACTTGAGTTTTATCTTCTAAATTCTTATCTCGACTGCAAACCTGAGGTGTAAGGTTTTCATATAGTTCGTCATCTATTCTTTTAAGATGTGAATATTTGTGTTTAGTCAATTTTTTTATGTCCTCAGAGGACATCCCACTTCTAGAGTATTCGCGAATTGAAGCATCATTAATATCACGTCTTCTAACTTCACGAATAAAATAGAGTTCATTCATAGATCGTATATCTGTCAAATTAACATCTCTAAGCATCCTTACATCGTCATTGGTTATATTTTCACCTAAAGATATAGGAATATCCCCATTTAGTGGCTGATTTAAACCAGTGAAGGTGTTTCGGTTGCGTTCTGACGACATGTGTTCATTTAACTCCCGATTTAAAGATGAAATACCTTCATCAAGATTATTAAAGTTATTTGATTGAGTGTTGGGGTTTCTAAAATACACACCACCATCATTTAGCTCTCTATCTTCTGCCCAATAAGGCGAATTATTATGTATTCTTTCCGAGGCTGTATTCTCATTATTTACATATGATTGAAACACTATGCCTAGGCCTTGATTTTCAGTACTATGAGAAGTTTGATTATTTTCTACATTTGTTAGATATACACCATGCAATTCATCATTTGAACCAGAATTATATTGCGGATTATTTATTTCTCGATTTCTTGTATTAGTACGATCATGGTCTTCTAAAGCAATGTTTAGATTATTTAATTCTGATAATCTTCTATCCTCAAGCCTATTCATCATATTTTCATCCTCAAGCAGTCTTTCGAAATGCTCCACACTGTCAAAATCTGAGCCAGGACTACCATCATATGATGCATCACTCATATCACTTGATGAGGATGGGGTTTCATCGCTTCCTTCACCATTATTCGCATCTGTTCTATTCAATGTAACAAAACCACCATCTTCTACATAAGAATGCCGTATATAATTTATATTCCTAATATCTGATTCTATATTTGGCCGATTTCTGATCGATCGTCTAAGTTCTCTAAAATTAGTTGTAAATCTAACTTCTGGTGTCTCGTTAGGGTAAATAGAGTCGCTATGTGGATGCATATTAATGGTGGGACGCCCATCATTGGAGAGTTGACCATTATTAAAATCTAGCCCATAATTAACACTTAAATATTCGGAAAAACTCACAATTCTGTTTCTTTCTGCTATATTTTCATTCAAAATACGAACATTCGGATATAAATCATTTCGATTCGGTCGCGTCCTTTCTCTTATAAACCTCACATTTCGATTCGAATTATCTTGGTCAACTCGAGATTGCTCTTCATTATTTGTTATGGGAAGGTTGTCGTTCGGTTCCATTCTTTCGTGGGCTTTCCTGTGTAAATTTATTAAAGTGGGTTTGATATTTTCATATAAATGGTTCGATTTGGTTGTGAAAGTTTTAGATACGAAACAATATTCGAATTGCTATTGGTCTTATGATACTCCTATTGGTATCAGAAAAAATAAGAGGAACACACGTATTTAAAGTTTATAGATTTACCCAAATAATATTTTTTTAAAAGAAAGCTATGATATTTATCAGCCTTGGATGTGAAATAAAATAATTTACAAAAATAAAGTTTCACCAATCCATAATTAACATCTTTGTATCTATCTGTTTTAAATGTTTTACGTGATATAAATAAAAAATTGAATAAATGCATCTCCTATAATATAAACGATATCGCTATCTTTATCTGTTTTAAGTGTTATAAATAAAAATGTAACGAATACTTCACCTACAATAAACAGTACCACATCTTTATATCTATCTGTTTTAAATGTTTTAAGTCTGACAAATAAAAATTTAACAAATGCGTCCCTTAAAATATAAAGGACATCAATATATCTATATGTATTAAATGTTTTAAGTCTGACAAATAAAATTTTAACAAAGCGTTACCTACAATAAACAGCACTACATCATTTTTATTGGTTAATATTCATATTTTTATCATTTTTCGATATATATAATTTATATATTTTCACATATAAAAAACACCAGACAGTAATTCTTATTTATTTATGGGTTAAGTTTCTTTTTATCAATTTTATCTATTTAGACGTGTTCAGCGCGTTGGGAATATTGCACAACTCCTTATTGCATCTTTTGACACCTTCCTCTGATCTATCTTCATCAACTGCTCTTCTTCTCTCAAATGAGATGAGTTCAAGTGTCTTGCGGAGTGTGAGAGCTTGCATGTATGCTTCTACTTCGTCCGGTATTTTTAACTCTTTAACATATTTTTTATGATATTTTGTGATCACCCCATCCCAAGTCATCACATATGACATTATTATATTTTTACATATGTAAGTTTAACCAATTTCATTCACCAAAATGTCATACTTCTTTTTTTTTCATTCAAAACTTCAGTTATGTTGTCAAGGCTAGTAATACCTATTAAAATCAAAATAATCAGATTTTTTTTTCGTATAGAAAAATATCCAATCTATTTTGTTTGATTTATATATCTGTTTTTATTTTGGTATCAAAATTTATTTGTGAATATTCATATTCGCTGATCTCTTGTATTGAGTGAGTTATAATATTTTTCGTTTTCTTAAAGTTCTATCATCTTGGTAGGGGTAAATGAAGAAATCTTACAATTTCATTGTCTTTTCGCGTTAAATATTGCCCTTGCATTTTCCTGCATCTCGTTTCAAGATGAATAATTGTTTTTATGGTTTCGTTACAATGTAGGCATTTTATCCTCTCACCTAAAAACACATTTATGTCTTATATAAAGCAGAATTTTACTTCTTAACCTGGTTTAATGTTGCCGTCTTTTATCCATCTTGATGTTCAAACAATATCAACCATATCATTATTATCGGCTTTAAAAGATATTTGGTGTAATTGGATTTCTTAGATTTTACGCAATAAACTTTCTTGCTGCTTTTCTCTAATATTTCAAATGCGCTGATATTGGCATGATATTTATTTTTAAGACCTTCTTCAAAAAGTGAGAGATTTGTCTTGTTATCTTTTTCTACTTTTAATATTGCAGCCTTTCTCGATATAGTGTTTTTACTGTTTTCAAGCAAATTTTTTAGCGGGTAGATCATCTTCTCAGCTTTAAATTCGATATTACATAGCCCACGTCCTAGTTAATTTCTCTTTATATATAATCTTTGTTTATTACTAGGCTGGAGGTGAATGGAAAATTCGTTTAAAATATCTCTTATCTTATCATCAAGTTTGATGTATTCTTCTGGTTCTAATTTTAATTAGCCTATATTGTAATTTATTTGTTATATTGCATCTATATTTATGACTTTAAATAAATTCCCAGCATTCATTAAATCTTACATAAATTTTCAATTCGATTTAGTATTTGCTCTGCAATTATATCAATAGTTTCTTCCTTTAGCTCCGATTTGCTATTCTCAACTACTCCAAGATATTTATAAGTTTCCGGGCCTTCAATAAATGTTGCAGCATCTGCGCATATTTCATGGTTAGTATAGACTTATTTTTGTTTATTTCAAAGCCTACTGCATTAAAGAAGGTTTACGTTTCGTCCGTCATGAGTTTAATGTTTCTGGAGTTCTTGATATTCACTTGAGGACATCTATGAAGAGTAGGCGATTTTTTGTATAGGTGTTTTTATTATTCCTTACACATACCCTCGGAAAGCGTTCATAAAATTTCATTCTCAAGAAATAAATACATAGAAGGAACTAAAAAAGTGACAAGCTTTCTCCTTGTAGTATTTCTGTTATTTATTCTTTTATGTACAATTTCTTTTACATTTAACCGTAAAGATATGCTCATTTGCTTGTATTCCTTTTTAAAAAAGACCCAATTCATACAGGTAGATCCAGATTTTCAATACATACATACAGGAAGTTATGTTCTATTGATATAAATGCTTTTTTATATCAATCCACGTTATATAAATATTGTCACCATGCTCTTTATTTATTGCAATTGTAATAATAGCTTGTTATTTTGCTCCATATACGCGCCTTTATGTTCCTAACAGATATTCGCAATTATTTTTACGTCTACACCTCATATTCAATGATTTTTTTCAACCGTTTTTGTCGTTAACTTATATAAATTGAACATATACATGATTGGTCTGAATTAATTTCCTATATTGAAATCTTTTTAGGTATAAGAACTGATATACCAGAGTAAAACTATTCTTCCTATTTTTATTTACAAAAATTCGGTTGATAAGATCTAATATATAAATTTATGAAGTCTCATCATCTTTTTGATGAAGAAATATATGATTCCATCTGGTCCAGGAGCTTTCTAGTTCGGCAGAGATAAATATATGTTATCAAATTCAACCTCTGTTATGAAAAGTTATTTTAATCTGTTTTTGGACTGTCAAAAATGGGCATAGTTAATTGTTATAATTTTTTTTGTTGTGATTTTTCGAACCTTTTCCACCTATTTTCATCCAAAAATTGTTACTTTTTTAATTTGGCGCTTTTATTATATAGTCTTTGTTCGCAGTCAACCCTTCATAAAAACAAACTCTTACTAAGCTCAAAGCAGTTATTTTCTCTGGTAAAGTCACATATTTTTTTTATGCGCTCTATCTTTTCCATTGATATTTCGATATTTTCCGTATTCTCATTTAACATTGTTTTAAGATGATCATATGTGTCTAAAATCATGTTTCTTGATCGCATTATTTTTCTTAATTTTTTTACATCCTCTTCTTTAACGCCCCTGCACTTATTTTTATATAATTGTAGTCTATCTTTTATTCTTTCTAAAAGCTCAATTTTTTCTAAAATATATTGGTTGTCTTTTTTCGGTTTTGTCGTGAGGGGTTTGTAATTCTGTTGTGCAGGTGTTAGAAAGACTGCAACATCGGACATATTCTTGTGATTCTGGGTGGATTTAATTGTCCCTATTATCTTATTAATAGTTTGGAGACGAATAGAGTCAAATTTATAGTATATTGTTTTTCTCGTCCTTTAAAATTCAACTATGTTCGCTTTTTCTAAGCTTTAGCATATTTCATAATATTCCCTTCTACATTATTCGAATCTTCTATACTCTTCAATTCAAAAATAGGATGGTTCACTTAATCTTAGTGTTTTTGGATATTTTGATGTTTTCGGCATCAAATGGTTTGACAAACGACTTCCTTATTTTTTGGTCTATAAATATTCTCATCTCTCTTCTTTTGAGTTCCTGTTGGAACGAATTGCATTGGAATTCTACGCTGTATTTTTTTTGGAGTTTCTCTCATCTGAAGCGTGGCATACGATGGAAGTTTTATTAGTATTGTCGCATAGGCATCTGGAACCTATTCATCCAAAGAAGATTCTGTAGACGTAAAGATCTATTCTAACGTCAAATGTCTTGTTAATTTTTTCAAAGAGGTTTGAACATGTTACAATGCCCACATCTTTTTGCACGGTTGAAGCCGCAGTTTCGCATAGTTTCTCTTTGTAGTGCTCTGCTTTTGATTTTTCTGTTCAACCATTTTTATTTATAAAAGTATATTATTTTTATATTGACAAAAATTATCCCATATGTTATAACATGGGACGATGTGGTGACACGATATTATAGAAGGAACTAGATGTCACAAACCAGGTTGAGGCATATATTCAAACCTTTGGATTGAGAAAAACCGTTGAATAAATAGGTCTCGAAAGAAGGAGGGGTATTGAAGAAGACTTTGGTGAGGAGAAGATAGCCGAAAGTATAAATACGCTGTGCGTACAGAGAATCAAGCAAGCTGTGCCTGAGAACAAAAACTAAAATTACGACTATAAATATGGCCCATAAATAAAAAATAAACGTATTTTTATAATAATCTGGATAAATCTAAACATTATGAATAACTAATTAGTTATATCTTAGACGTTTTTTTAGTTAAATTGATTGAAATTTTGTAAAGGGAATTTTTAATTATATTTAAAATATTTTTTTTGTTTTTCTATCTAGTAAATACAAATTGTTGGTTTAAAAATATCACATTCTACAATATTTATTTAATTTAAAGATCTCATTATTTATTTAGTCGGCGCGGTAAAAATACCTTTCTATGAAACGTTTAAAAATAGTAAGTTCTAACTACTATTGTCTATTATTAAAGCTTAAGTGTTTTTTGCATATAAATTATCTTTATTAATCGTTTTTTCCCGCTGTGGGTTTCATTAATAATATACCACAAAAATTGAAAAAGAATTAATGTGCCTTAATTTATATTATTTTGTGTATAAACAAGAATTAAGCTTCGAAATATATAAAATAATACTATTTGGGACATTAAACATCTATATTGTTCACAAAAATGGGAATAGCGTAAGAATAAATATATGAGCTTCAATCTATTAGTACCATATTCTTTTAACCTTTACTATATAACCAAAACTATCTAAAGGTTTTTTGGATTTATTTGATATAAATCTATATTTTGAATAAAAATATTTTTTTATACTATTATATTTCACTGCCTGGGTTTAAAATATATTTT
This sequence comes from Rhyacophila brunnea, assembly GCF_057557595.1. NCBI lineage: Eukaryota > Metazoa > Arthropoda > Insecta > Trichoptera > Rhyacophilidae > Rhyacophila > Rhyacophila brunnea. The sequence goes on from NW_028232783.1 coordinate 902,436, forward strand.
AGTTTACATTATATTTCAATAAATTTGTCTTAAATTTTAGGCTATTTAAAAAAAAGTGGTAGCAAAAATCTGTGAGCTTGCATTTGCGAAATTCACAAATTATAATTGAGCATCTGCAATTATTTAATAAAATTTTATCCGTTTCTATGCTGAAGTAGATAAATTCACTGTATAAAAAAACTATATACTTTAAATAGACTTCTTATCAATAAAAAAATATAACTACTTTATGAGCAAATATTATATGCACCTTTATATTTTTTAATATTGAAAAGGTAATTTATATTGACTTTATGTGACTTTATATTATATATCTGAATTTCTATTTGCTTTAGAAGGGTCTCTGATCTTCATATATGAATAGATTATAAACCGCATATATTAAAATATGTTTAAGGGATTTCTAAATTTTGTATAACTTTTGAAAATATGTATAATACCAACAAATCTATATGTTAAAATTATATGGCCAAGCATAAATAATTATAGATACATTTTTGGCTGTTTTTCTTGTTGGTTTTGAATGCACTTTCGTATATCTGAGGCGTTTAAACTTTAAAAATATTTGTTTAAGCCATTAAATTCTATAATTTGATTCAAATTTACAGGAAAAGAGTTGGATATTTGTATATTTAATACATAACCGGATTTAGATTTTTTTTCATGTAATATTCAGAAGTAATAATAATCAGTGTGCAAGATTTAAAACAGACGCAATTTATTGACTTAAAAACAATATATAGTAAGACTTACTGTGCATATAGTAAACGAATATTGATTATTCATTTAAAATAAAGTTTTATTCGTATACCATCATATTCAAATCTCGGCAGAAACGGATACCCGGAATACCAATTTTTTCTTAAAAGTGTCAGAAGAAATTATTTATGCATATTTTTATTCTAATTTGTAACCAATTCTGATCTAGTTTCAATTTTGCAATAAAATCAAAGATAAAGTAACCTTTAAAATTTGAATATTTTCAAAATACTATAATTTATAGAAACAAGCTAGCATGTTCGGTTCTAAAACACTGATTTAAAAATATTTTTTTCTTATGTCTTGTGATTTCTAAACTTCGAATAATATATTCATCGTGAAAAAAATGTTAGTTCTTATTGTGGTGAAAATTAATATTTCATTATAAGATATTATATCTAGTTTAGGTTAAGTGAACATAATTATAGTTTATGAACAATGTAAAATTTCACCAAAAATATATATTTTTCTTGAAAAGAAAATTATAATATTAAAACTTTATTTGGCCATTAATAATGGTTAGTGCATTTAAATGCAGTTATTTTAAAAAGTTGATTCAATTAATATTTCTAATTCCAATTTTATTATAGATAACAATTATAATTCATTCCAAAGTAAATATGTGATGCAAAAAAATAATACATTTTATTCCACACATTAAACATATCCTATGTTTTTAAAAAAAATCGTTGAAATTTATTTTTTTCACAATATAATTTACAATTATCTCAATATGAAATATGTAATTATACACAAAAGTAATAATAACTAAAAAAAGCATGTAAAATACAAAATTTTATATTAAATGATAATTTTTTACGGCATTTTTAAATGAAAATAAAAAAAAAACAAATTTACCTTTTCGATTAAAAATGTTTAACTACTGATCAAAAAAATATCTTGTGATGAATTCGAATTTGTTTAAGAAAAATTTGTTTATGTGTTTATGTTTAATTTTATCGATTGAATCTTCGAACCCATTCGCCTCAATAGATGTTATTGATTTACAAGAAAACGATAAAAAAGTAGGTGAATGTATTATCGAAAGCGAAATTAATTCTATTCCAAAAGCACCAGAAGTTGATTATTTAGTAGAAGGTATTGAAAATTTTAAACTTGAGGATAAAAATAACATTGTAGAGTTATTCATTTCAAGATTTGATAGTCCAAAGGAAATAGATACTTTAACTAAAAATGAAGTGAGCTATGCTTTATTCAATTTCTTAATTTTCAATTATGAGGAAGTTAATATTGAAATTATTAAAATGTGTCAATCCGATAATCACAATGAAATGTCTGAAAAGAAGGCATTTATGGAAATCTCAAAAAACATTCTCACTGGGGCGATTGAATATGTTTTTCTGTACGAAGATTCTGTGAAAATGGAGGTAGAGGAGCTAAATCATAGTTTAGAAGAAAAAATGACAGAAGCATCTTTAAACTTTATGAAATGTATTGAGGCATTGGTGAATTACGTTTCTAGTCCAGAATTTAAAGAGGTTTGTAAAAATATCACGTGGAATAAACTAGAAAATGGAATAGAAGAGGATGAATTTTTTTCATCAAACAAGAATTTATTTCAAAATTTATTTTTTAAATCTATTTTTCCGGCATTTAATAATTTTTTATTAGAGGAAATCATTAAGATGGATACTTTTATCAAAATATATAAATCTGGATCGAACGAAAATTTTTTTATTTCCAAAGGAACATGGATCGATTGTGCTGATATTTCTAACAAAAATCTAGTTGTTTCGAAACTATATGATGAAATATCCATGAAAATCGAGCTAGTACCGGAGAGAATATACCGTTTTACTTTTATTTTAGATGCTATGGACTTGGAAAAAGAATATAAAGAAGAGTGTTTAGAGAATAGTCAATCTTCAATTGAAAATTTGAAAAATAAATTTTTTCGCATGCAAAATTCAGAAGATCGATTTGAATATGATGATAATACCCAAGAATCGTTAGATGCTATTAGAGAAATACTTGGTGAGAGTCCTAAATTTTTGGAGATCAAGATTAAGAACATAAAACAACTCGAGAAATATTGCAAGGACCATAATATAAATTGTAATCTGGACTTTAAAATATCTTTTTCGTCTGTTCATCAATTTTATTCTGAAAACTTGTTAAATGATTTATTTGACGAAAATCTCAGTTTGAGTTTACCCGATGATATTGAAGATCAGCTCATATGTTGGCCAGCATTTGAAGCTTGTTTTTTGACTCATATTTTATGATAATAATATTTTTGAGGCTATTTGATTGACATGTTTTAATTTTATTAAAATGGAACTAAAATTATATGGAGAATGGTTTGGAATTTTTATCATTAATCTCTATTTTTATCTTGTTCTTTTAATCCACAATAAATCAAATTATATAAATTATTTTATATAATTAAAAGCTAAACCCTGAAAAGTTGGATGAAACATATAGATTAGCATTGTATTTATAATGACCCCTACAAAATTGATATTATGTAATTCAAAAATAAATATAGACGAGTCTTAAAACAATGTTTGAATTATTTTTAAAAATATAGTTCTCTGAGTCAATAATAACTAAAGAATATTTTTTTTGTGCTAGGTGTAGGTGTGTTCACGATAATCGGTATTATTTAGAAAACATGGTTTTTTGAGTATTTTAATAGCTTCATGATATATCAAATAAATTTCATTTTAACACATTTCTTTTCATAAAAATCGATAAAAAATTTGTGGTAAATAAATTAATACTTTTTAATTTATATCGTTGTAACCTCTCCGCGATTATAGGAAAATAAGCGACTTGATATATTTCTTTAAAAAAAAAGAATACAAAGGAAATTTTGCTTGGAATAAATTTTCAAATTATTTATAAAAAAAACACGTAATTACTTTTTCTTGTCATACGCGATCTAAATATCGGAAAATATTTAAATTTTATCAACAAGCAACAATGCCTTTTCCTATAAAAAAAATATGTGGAAATTAATAAATAAAGAAGGTAAGTGATCTTAAAAAAGCTTTTTCTATAAAATTCTTGTATAATAATCGTTTATATTTAGGTATAAAATAAATTAAAGATAAATTTGTTTATCATATAGCTTCTAAGTTTAAAATCTGGACGAAGTAGAAGCATACATGTAAGCTCATACACTCCGCAAAACACTTGAACTCATCTCATTGAGAGAAGAAGAGCAGTTGATGAAGATATATCAGGAGAAGGTGTCAAAAGATGCATCAAGGAGTTGGGCAATATTCCCAACCCGCTGATCACGTCTAACTAGATAAAATATATAAAAAGAAAATTAAGCCATAAATAAATATTAATAATCATATAGCTTCTATATATACATAAATTTACAAGTTAGTCAAATTTTCAAATAATTACAATATTAAAACAACAAAAACATGACATTGCAGTAAAGTAAAAGCGATATGAAAAATGGAAAAGGGAATATAGTACTATACGAAAATAATATATAAGCAGGATGGCGGTATCACAATATAAATTAATGATTATTTAGAGCTGATAGAAAACTATTTTTGGATCAGACAAGTGAAAAAGGCATTAATACCTATATACTTTCATATATATTCCATTCGATCTGATCAGGAATCCTTAAATAATTTCCAACAATTTTTATGATAAGGATCGTATACATGTTCAACTTCAAATTTTAGATATATATTTAAATTATAGATTTGATATGTATTATAGTAAGCTAATATGTTCAGAGAGCCTAACCTACACCAACACATTCTTGCGGCATCAAATTTCATGATTATTATGAGTTTTAATGTATTATAAATGATGTTCAAATAAATTTAGGATTTTAAAGTTATTAGACCAAAAATTTTATCCATAATTGCCGCTATTTTTTAAAATCTCTACGAGGAGTATCTGTAATCATACTATCTGCATCTACCATGCACAAAGAATATTTTAGATAAATATATGATAAGATACTGCACGATTTACTTTTGTGTTAATTATCCTACACAATTCTTACCATAACCTAGAGGCACTTATAGATAATAAATGATGTCTATCTTTATAGTAATTCCTTCGATTTTTGTGCAGTATATTTTTATTACAATAGATGTTTTTAAGATTGGATGCGTAGCTTTTATTGAATCCCAAACCAGGCCTTTATAAAATCTTCAAAACTAAAATAACCTATGTATCAAGGTTATTCTTATGAGTATTATTATATACCTTCAATTGATAGGATTTTTTTATCAAATGTTCTATTAAAATTTTCTTATGCTAAAATTATATGGTAAAATAATACCGTGAATCCCACACTATTTTTTTCTGTACAAATCAAAATCTAAAAAGAATCAAGAACTCGTATTTATTTAAAATTTACATGAATTTTCTTATTTCAGTTCATAATTTTTATTGAAAATATTATGTGTTATTTATGGTGATAAATGCGACAATTGATTCTAAATAAATTGTGGATCTGTATTGTATTTTTATGTATTAATTTCATCTATAATATTTCTTATTTATTGAAAAAAAAATTTAAAAAATCGGCCACTTATATAGCTTATAAATTTTGTTTCCACCTAAAGCCATTCTTTTGTTATATTAAGCAATTTAAAGTTACATTTTATAGAGATCAATGTTTTTTTCAACCCAAATTTGAGAATCACAAATTACATGCAATAAATTTTGTCCGTTTAATTTATCTTTATTTGGAACCGATCATTTTCCTTTTGGAATCGCGTGGGTTAATGATGTCTGGGATTTTATTATATTTTTAAGAAATGATTTTTCACTTTTGTTTTGCAGCACAAAAAAATTTAAAAAACAAATTTTGAAACACATTGTCCATTTTTTCTTCAATAAATAAAATAACTAGTTTTTTACAGGTTCTATTGAGCATTTATTTGCCGTTTTAAATTACCATTCTAGAGTTTTATGATTATCAAGGCATTTATACTTGATTTATTGATTAAAGCTGTAAAAAATCAAAAAAATAAACGAAAATAATATCTAATCATTAAAGTTCCAATTAAAAGCAAAAAATATTTTTATTATGCATATTTTAAACAAAAAAAAGAGTACGCGAAAATCATTTCGTAAATTAAAGCTAGAACCACATTTTAACATAAACATGATTGAAATAAATGTAAAATCCAGTAAACACTAGATTTTTTTAAACATTTAGAAGGTAAATGTTTTCATTCTTTATATTATACTTGGTATATTTTAGTATTTGTTATGTTATCATCCGAAATTAATATTAAAAAAAAACTTTATCTATAAAATTATTAAAAATGTTAACGGTTTAAAGCTATACATCGGGTTTCCATACTATCTGCTGCATATATCCTTCTGTATAAAACTATTATAATATTACCCCCATGTCGGTCACTAATTTAATATAAAGCAACACCAACCAAATTATAAATAAATTATCCGCTCAGTTTTTGTGTTTATTTAATAAAAAAAGGCTTCATGCTTATATAAAAACATAAAAGGTTTTGTTTCATTTTTAAGTCTTACAAATAAACAGTAAAATATCATTCTAAGATATTAAAGCATCTTCACATAAAATCTAACTCAATTATAATTTTTTATAAAATACTACCCTACTTCATAATTTGGGTTGGTGTGATTACAAAATACCATAAGTCGTATATTAAGATGTTGGGAATGCAAACTGAGCGATTACATACGCACAAAAAATAGGATTGAGGAAGACACTTGAACTAATAAGTATTGAAAGAAGAAGATAAATCGAGGAAGATTGTAAAGATGACGAGGTGGAAAGAAGTATCAACAAAATCTGCTATATGGAACAATCTAAAGTTTTGCTTGAACAATTATACAAAGCATAAAATCAAATATATCCACCTATAAATAAATTAAGAATACTAAAAAAAAATTTAATCGAATAAATTTGAAAAATCGTAAACAATTAATTAGTCGTATAACGTAAATATTAAAATAAACAACAAAAAAGGTAAAAATTGCGGTATCATGCGACTTTAGTAAAGATAATGATTATCATATCCATAATAACTTCACGAATTAAAATTATAAAAAGTTTACGGTGTAATAAATTTAATTTTACGATTTAAAGGATAAAAAATGACACTAAAAAGGTAGATGTGCTTTAAAAAGCACTCTTTTACCTTGAAGCATATGAACTTAAAACAATATGTATATTATATATTTCATGGATAAATTTTTATATAAACAATATGTTGCGTTCGAAATTTAAGTATATCAGCCATAAATTTTCTTATTCTGTTTATAATAAGAAACCGAAGTGGTAAATTTGTGGTTATATAACGAGGCGATAAATATTTGTTTTTTAAACTTGAGGACTATAATACTATTTCCAAGATAAAACTAGATAAGTTCACCATAATCCAGATTATAAATCATAAACTCAATATTTAACAAAAATGCAGTCTTTTTATATTATGCAAAAGAGAATACTCGAATGCATCTTTACCCCTTGTTTTATACTTCATTAAATAGAATAATTCTGCCTCATATAAATATGTTCAATAATAGGTTCTTTAATTTATACATCGATACTTTGAAAGTATAATTAATTTATCTAGTTATTCTATTCTATTTTAATTTTAGTTATTTTCACTCTTTATATGTCCTCATTTTATGATTTTTTGGGCATTTATTTCAATAAAATGATTTAATAGGAATCAAAGTAGAGTAACTTCTCTGGTGTTATTCAGAACAAACACAAATATATCAAATTATATATTAAAAAGATACATGACTCTTAATTTTTTATTGAAAAGAAATTAAAAACATATTTCAAAACAGTGCTTTTAAAGTTTCTTAAACACAATATAACCTATAAATTTTGTTTATTGTAATCCTCATATAAATATGTAGTAAGTATAAAAACCATCAAATATTTATTGGCTTTTCGAACAATTCCTATAGATCTTGATGGATCTGAATTTTGTTATTTAAAAAATTAAATGATAAACCAATATATTCTAAAAACTACGTAGGAATAAAGAATATGCATTTCAGTGAGTTATTACTAACCTTTAATTAAAGCTATATTGAAGTTATTTAGCAATTACGTATTTTAAAGAAACGTTTTTAATTTTAACTATTTTTAAAATTATTAATAAAAAATAAATAAAATTAGGTGAAGTTCGATTGTAGGATATCAGCAATATTTATATTTGCGTGCGAAATAAATATAAAATTCTTTAAAAATAAAGGCGTTTAAAAATATAGATTTTGCTTTATTTTTGATTCTTCATGTATTTTTAGCATTATAATTCGGTCACCAGATAAATCCTTTGATTGGCTCCAGTCATCGGGATAGAGAAATCAATACAGCTTTTTAAATCAATTATCCTAATTGGTACTTAAATTTATAATTTAAATCGTTTTATAGCCTTAATGTCATTCTAAACATCAAAAATATTCTATACGAGTCAACATATAATTTGAAAGAGCTATTTTTAGATGATTACTTCCCCGCGCTATGGCTATAATATAAATACCTTTTTTGTATGAGTTTCATTTTATGCAAATTTGTGCTATTAAAATACATAGTCTAATTTTCATATGATCAAATATAAATATCTATAGAGTTAGAATGTATTTCAAATCACTCTATACATCCTTAAGGTAAGTTTTGCCCAAGATCGTCAAAAAGGTGCTATTTATTTTGAAACCCAACTATAACTTTCTATTCTTGTCGCATTTTAAGATAAAATTTTCCTTAAATAAATTAAAATTTCATGGTGGAAAAAACTTTTACATATGAATAAAAATAACACAAAAAATGCTTCATTAAATATTTTGGGATAGATAATTTTGAGTAAGTGGGTTTTTTATACATGTATCATATTAATTATTATTATATTTAAAATCTTATTTCTAATTTACACAAAATCATTTGTTTATGAAAATAATTCATCTGTAAATTTTTTTATTTTTAAATGATGGTTGTGGTTTTTTTTATTATATTTCGTATTTGCATTTCAATATGCTCAGAATTATCCATTGGGAGGAACTATAAAAAAGAATATGATCGTATGCTAATAATTTACAATGAATTATTCTGTTTAATATACGAACATATAGATGTGAATATAGACGAACATAACCCAACATTTAGACTTATAATGCAATTAAATGACATTCAATTGGTTAATTAAGGATATTAATTTTTGATAAACTCTATTGAAATAAACTTAAACTTCTTTATTTTCTATAAAAGTTTATGATGGAAAAAAGGATCGAGTATATTACGTATTCGTAGTTTTATTTGATTTCTTATTTTCGTTTGAAAGTAAGATTGTTAGTATTAGAATAAGAACACTTATTTCGAATCTTCCTATACTTAAGACCATACAGTTATTAATATGATCTTTTACAAAATTTAAAATTTCTAAAGTTGAATGGTTTGAAAAAGTTCTCAAAGAAATATATATTGTTGCGTAACTATTCATTTTTAAGAAGATATTGTAATACCCCGTAATTCAAAAATAATTTAGATTGCCTCTTTCGTCATATCTAAAATGATAATTTAAAATCAATTTTGATTTTTTTTAAAAAAAAGTATTAATAGATGTAAAAAAACTCTTATTGAATTTTTGTTATCTTGATTTATTTTTTGTCGTATATTTTATTTTATCGATTGAACCTTCGGATCGATTCGCCTCAATAGATGCTATTGATTTACAACAAAACAATAAAAAAATAGGCGAATGTACTGATGAAAGCGAAAGAAATTCATTCCCAAAAGCACCAGAAGTTGATTATTTAGTAGAAGGTGTCGAAAATATTATACATGTGCATCAAAATATCATTTAAAGCTATTCATTTCAAGACTTGACAGTCAAAAAGTAATAGATATTTTAATAAAAAATGAATTGAGCTATAATTTATTCAATCGCTCAATTGTCGAACATAAATTATTTAAATGTGATATAATTGAAACATTTCATCGCGATAATCCCAATGGAATGCTTGAAACGAAGGCATTTGTGGAAATCGCAAAGGATATTCTTACTTCGACTATTAAATCTCTTTTTCTGTGCGTAGATTCGGTAAAAATAGAGAGTCTAAATCATAGTTCAGAAGAAAAAATAACTGATGCATCCCTAAACTTTATGAAATGTATTGAGGCATTGAAGAATTGCGTTTCTAGTCCATAATTTTAAGTGGTTTTAAACAATGTCACGTTGAATGAACTAGAAAATGGAATAGAAACGGTTAAATTTTTTTCATCAAACAAGAATATCTTTCAAAATTTATTTTTTAAAGTCTTTTCCCGGCATTTAATAATTTTTTAATGCAAGAAATCATTAAGATGGATGCTTTTATCAAGATGTATAAATCAGGATCGAACGAAAATTTTTTTATTTCCGAAGGAACATGGATCAATTGTTATGATATTTTTAACAACCGTCATGATTATTTGAAATTATATGATGAAATATCCACGAAAATTGAGCATATACCGGAGAGAATTTACCATTTTACTTTTATTTTAGATGCTATGGATTTGGAAAAATAATACAATGAAGAGTGAGCAAGAAATAATCAATCTTTAATTTAAAATTTGAAAAATAAAATTTCACGAATAGCAGATCTAAAAAAACCATCTGAAAATGAAGAATATGCACGAGAATCGTTTTACGATACTATTAGAGAAATACTTGGTGAGAGTCCTAAATTTTTGGAGGTTATAATTAAGGATATAAAAGAATTTATTGTAAATATATATTGCAAGAATCATAATATAAATTGTAATCTGGACCTTAAATTATCTTTTGCGTCTGTTCATCAATTATATTGTGAAAACTTGTTAAAGGATTTATTTGACAAAAATCCCAGTTTTAGTTTACCCGATGATATTGAATATCAGCACATATTTTGGCAAGCATTGGATTCTTGTCTTAAAAATTATATTCATTATATCGATATTTCTGATGCTATTTGATTATCATGCTTTTATTTTATTAAATGCGTCTATAATATTTATAAAAATATATATGATCTTGATTTTCCCCGTTTTTTAATGACTAAAATATGTTTTTTGTTATTTTATTTATCTGTTTCAGGGATGAAAACTTATGTATAATTTTGAACAATTATGTGATATTTTAATACAAGTTATATTCAACATCGGAATATAAATTACACAATATTGAGATGTTATTTTTCATAATATCCATTAGAAATGGTTTGTTACGATATTTTATCTAATTTAAAACTTCAGTGTGTAACTATTATTTCGAACGGATTTTTGCGATAGAAATTTTTCGCTTGGATTTTTTTGAATGAACTATTCGGTTCGAGTTTTTCAGTAAACCATAAGAAATCATCGCGGTTCACATGTCGCAGATATAATGAAGATGCGTTTAAAAAACTTCGGTTTAAAAAGGATCTAGACCCTGAAATACATTATAGATACGGTTTCATTAAAAAATCATATCTTGTGAATGATTAAAAATTTAGCCGAAATAAACAAATTTTCTGATTTATGCTGCTTCTTAGCACGTATTTTACATACAAAAACTTACATATGCGCATATATTTAATTCAAAAATACAGATTCATATCATTGTTGACTTGTTCTCAATCCACTAATTTGATTTTTTAGCTTTTAAAAAACTAGAGTAAGCTATTGTTATAACCATTTCACAAAAATTTTACTATTCAAATTTAATTTTCTTTATAATCATCTTATTGTGCTTGTTTGCATTATGTGCGGCCTTAACAAAGATAAATTTCGACTGTAACTTCATTTCAATTAATATTTGTAAATAAACTTGGAAATATATTAAAATAGTGGTCAGAGCCTAAGATTTTTTCGATAATTCGGAGTTTTATTCTTAAAGCAGTTCCAAGATCGATAAAGACTGAAATTGAAGGTTATTAATTGTTATTATACTTTACATCACTTTAATGAATTCACTTATACCGCCCTTTTTATGAGTATATGATGAAAAATCATTTTCACAGCGAAAATTTCTTCTTCATATTATTCAATACAATTTTTCAAACATATTTCATCAAGGAACTTTAATGACATGGGTGTATTGAGTGTATTTGATCTAAAATTACCAAAAACATCCAGAAGGACAGAATCTCAAGTAATAAACGGCATGCGTATCTTATGTTTTAAAAAAATTATAACTCACCTTAAGAGCATAATTTGATGCCATGTTTAAATATAACAGTTGATGCGATATATGTAAAATTACATATTATTTTATTTATGAGTTAATTTCGGAATTATAATTTTTTATTTTCGCTTTACGTATAATGTGATTGATTTCCCGTGGTGTATGATATCCATAATCTCGGCTATATTTTCATCTCTCACATCTTCTTCGATATCTATTCTCTTTTCAAGGCCTATTAGTTTAAGGATTTTCCCAGATATAGTTACATATATAAAAAAAATTATTTATAAGTAATTTTAATATTTGTACACTTTACATGCATAATTTATCAATTCAATCAAAATGCAAATAAATTTTTAGTTGTTTTGTATATGTTTAAATTTAATTATTTACAATTAATCAAACAAAAAAAAAATTATTTTTTATATTTTCAAATTTGATTTCATATAAGCTTATATTCTGATTTTTATTTTATCCCGCAAAACATAGTTCGATTTTTTTATGGATTCCTTTTTAATAGCTTTTTTTATTCATAATTCATCATGAAGTAAACACAAAAATCTTAGCAATTTTTATTTTTTAATAATAATATTATTTTCAAAATAATTATAACAGTAAATATTGGGATCATATGACTCCAATTTTATTTTAAAAAAAATGAATGTAAATTTGTTATTGTAATTTATAATTTAAGGAATCAAAAAAGTTATAATAATCTCCATATTCTTGAAGATACAAAAATAAGATATAAAAACATGTATAGAAAATATAACTAGACGCCATTTTCTATACCTTATTTTTGTGCTTATGATATTAACAATTCGGTTTATTTTTTGTAGAAAATGCAATTTTTTTATCTGAATTATTAAACTATTAGAATGCAAATTTTTGCCAGAAAATTTTATGAAAATATCTATTTTTTTAATTTTTGTAAAACCTTTTAGGGATAAAACCACAGTAATATATTAAATGCACATTTCTAATAGCTTTAAACCCAATCTTATAGGGATTTTACGAAATAATTTTAGGTTTTTGATGCTTAAAACTAATTTTCCTTAGTTGATTTTGGATATAATTTTTTTTAGAATTCAAGTCCGTACCACATGTTTTTTTCGGCATTTTACCCTATTTACCTCTAATTTTTTAAATTATTTTAGCACAATAATAAATGTCTTATGCTTATTAACAAATAAATTAATATTTTATCATATTTTGCAAAAAAAACAAGGAAAATATTGATTATTCACGGTAAACCTAAAAATCACACTTAAAATGTAATAACCATTTAGAAGCGTCTATTTACATTTTCACCCATGTTTAACCCCAATATATCTTAAAACTTGTATTGCTGAGGTTATATTTATCCATCTTCTTATCAAGATTTTAAAGAATATATGTATCAAATATATAAAATACTCGAAAGTTGATACTGATCAATGTGCATGTATAACGCACTAAATTTATGTGAAAAAATTACCAATTTTAAATACACTACAATTAATGTTATTTAATGAAATATTCATCCCTATTAATGCGATTTTTAGGCTTAGAATCTAAAATTATATTATGTCGATTCATATTTTTATCCCTTTTAGATTGAACATGCTGCTGTTAAATTGTGAATTAATAGTATATTTATCAACGTGGCAATAGTGCATAAAAAAGCATATAATTAAAAAAAATGAATAAAAAAAAATGAAATATTCAAAAATTATATGTCTAAATCTCTTAAATTTTTATAATGGCACATGAATCGACTTTTTTGCATTTTTTAAATTCAAAACATTTAAAAAAACAGAAAGTTATTTCTGGCGCGAATACTTCAACAGCAACGCACAATTTGCAAATAAAGTTTCTTTAAATATATAAAAAGAAGGTGTAAATGGTTGATTGGTGTAAGTATTTTATCAGAGTCTTCAAATTATTGAATTATAGTTTAAATGCTTCTCAAGAAAGCGAATTGAAAATACATATATTTAAAATTGATGCCGTCTAGCTGTAAGGGAAACAGTGAATGCTGTCAGGCCAACGCAACAGTAAAAGAAAGCTTTTGGCAATAAACATACAGTTTATTGTGGCATCGAAACAACTCGAATTGATTCCCAAACGTATTTGCAGGCAATAAAATCCAGTATTGGTTTGACGGTACGTTTCCCAAGCGGTGACTTGATTGGCATTTTTAAATACGTTAATCTTTTTATAGAAAAAAAAGTGTGAACAAATAAACATAATCTTTCTTCAAATAAAGACATTTATTAAATCGATTTTATCAAAATAAGGTTCACGAAAATATAGATGCCTTTATTTTACATAATAATAAGAGCACATATTCGATACAATAATAATGGTATTGCAAGTTATACTTGCGTTCACGAATCGAATTAATTTGTTTCTGATCTAGAATCAAGTCTATGTTGGTGCCGAAAGCTTTATTTTACCGGGGTCATCAAATTTTTTTTTTGGATTATACCATGCGGCTAACGGTATTAATTAATTGTTTCAAGGTTTAAAATACTCTTTCGAGAGAATAATTTAAAACTTCAAATATATAAATTGAAGTCACAGACCAAAGAACTATACTAAACAACCCTCACCATTTTAAAATCGATTAGAAAATATAAATCTTGAAAATATTTACTTTCAAGATTTATTTATAAGTTTATAAAAATTATATTCACGTTAAGGCACTTTATTTATATTATAAAATTTAATAGATTATTCATCTAGTATTATGCCTATTCTAATGTATAAATTGAATTCTGTCTTGGTTATATAAAAATTATATCGATTATCCTAAAAACGTCTTTTAATCTTATCAGTAATGATTTATGCCAAATTTTTTTTTATATTTTCAAGAAAGCTTGTTTTAAAAATATTTATATATCAAGAAATTAGACCACTAACTTATTTATAATCTCCATTTAAAAATGAAAGCATGATCTCTTTAATGATACACATAATTTTTGCATCTTTTCACTAATATTTTTCTGATGTCTTTTGGGTATTTTCTATCCAAAATAAATTAGTATAAACCTTTTACTTTAAAAATATATATCAAATGTGATTTTTTTATTTAGTTAAAATAATAGATGCTAGATAAAACCATCAAAAAAATAGGTTTTATTTTTTTGTAAGTCTTTTTTCTATTATAAAAATATAATAGAGAAATTTATAAAAGTATTTTTCGTGATTCTTATTATCCGGAAAAATTATTTTGTCACTAAATTGTATTTTTTTTAAAATTCACACCTTTTTTTGGATTTAAGCATTTATACTATCATTAAATTATGTAATTTGCCGTCGAAGTATTAGATAAAAGAACATAAAGATATATTCCTACGTCGATTGACATCCAGAAATAATATTTTTTGCCTTAAAAGTAATAAGAACATCAAATACAAGCTTAATTGCACAAAATTTCAAATACCTCTACCCTTATACACAGAAAACCCATAATTGAATTTTAAATCTTTTAATAGATGCTTCAAAATATTAAAAATTATTTTTTTTATGTTTTAAGCGATATTAACTGACTAATAAACACGATATTTCCCACTTTCTCTTATTATTTTGAATTGTATGCTGAAAAAACGGTCTTTAAGTGCTTTAAAAGTTTTACATTCACGTATGAGCTAGATCGTGCAATTCAAAACAGATGTCCTCATATTATCTTTATTAAAGTCTACTAAAAAATTCCAAGATTTTCGCATGCCGTATTTTAATGATATTTTTAGCCATTTAAATTTGTTAAAGCAAAACTAAAATAGCTCTGTTAAACATTTTTCACATAAATTCTTTGGTTTAAATCATTCATAGTGAATCTTGTATTTTAAAAACTTATTAATATGTGTTTTCTTTAATTATATTGTTTGTGCATAATATCCGGTTCGGTTGACATTGCCAACTTATACATTTATACGTATGATTTTTTAGATCACACCATCTCGTGTTTCTTTTAGATAAACTTTATAGATTCATGATTAAATTTTCTTTTTATCTATATTTAGTCAGCACATTAGGAATAATGCACAACTCTTTGATGCATCCTTTATCACATTTCCCTTTCTATCTTCATGAACTGCTCTTCTTCTCTCAAATGAGATAAGTTCAAGGGTGAGAGCTTGCATGTAAGCTTCTACTTCTATCGAATTTTTTAACTCCTTAACATATTTTATATGATATTTTGTGACCACCCCATCCTAAACCATCACATATGTAATTTTAATTGTTTTCAATTGTAAATATAACAAATTCAGTTACCAAGATGAAATTCTTCTTATTTTTTATTATAAACTTCAGTTAAATTGTTAAGTCTAGCATTGCCCATCTAAATCAACGTATTCAGAGTTATTTTATCGTATAGAAAAATTTCTAGTCTATTTTGTTTGGTTAATTAAAAGTTTTTATTCGGGTAATAACTTTTATTTCTGATTTTCGTTCTCGTAGATCTCTTGTACTGAGTGAGTTCTGGTTTTTTTAAAATTTTATCGTCTTTATAGGAGCTAATAAGTACATCTCGCGATTTAATTGTACCTTCGCGTGTAATCATCCCCTAACATTTTCTCGCATCTTGTATCGCAGTGATCAATTGTTTTCATGCCTTTGTTACAATTTAGGCATTTTATAACCTCCCAGAAAACTTATTTCTGTCTTGAACAAAACAGTATATTTCTTCTTACTTGGTTTTATTTTGCCGTCTTTTATTCATCTGGATAAACTAACAATATCGTTATTCTTAGCTTAAAAAGATTTTTTTTTATTTTACGCAATAGACTTTCATGCTGCTTTTATCCACTGTCAAGGATGCGGTGATATTAAGATGATATTATTGCGTAATTTATTCTTTCATTAGTAATTGATGTGTATGATTACCTTTATCTACTTTTAATATTGTGGCTTTCTTCGGTAGACTCTATTTAAGAAAATTTTCAGCTGGTAAATCCTCTTCTCGGCTTTTACATTTGTAAACAAGGGCCCACATCCTTGCTTAATCTCTCTTTATATAAAGTTGTTTTTCTTTACTAGGCTAAATATGAAGAGAAAATTCATTTGTAAATATCTTTTATCTTAATGTCAAGTTTAGTATGTTCTTGAAGTTCTAATTTTAATTGGCCATTATTATAATTTATGTGTCATGTTGCATGCCATTTATGGCTTTAAATAAATTCCCGGTATTTATTTAGTCTTAAAAAAAAAATTAATTCGATTTAGCATTTTCTCTGGAATTATAACAGTAAATTATAGCATTTGTGAATCGATGTTCTCGATTACTATAAGATATTTATAGGCTGTCGGGCATTCAATAATAAATGAATTTCATAAATTTTATTTATCGAAAAATTAATAATAGCTTGTTCTTTTGCTTCATGAACGCGCTATACTGTTCCTAACCGATTTTCTAAAATTTATTCTCTTGTCTCCACCTCATATTCTATGATTTTTGAAACAATTATGTCGTTAACTTATATTAATTGAACATACATGTGATTGTTCTAAATATATTCCTTATCTTGACATCTTCTTTAGGTATAAGATATTTCATACCAGAGTAAACCATTCTCACAGATTTTTATTTTTCAAACATTCATATGATATTATCTGATATATGAAATTTTTAACCTCATCATCTTTTTAATAAAGAAATTAAAGATTCCATCTGGTCCAGCAGCTTGTCAGTTTGGCAGTGATTTTATGAAGTCTTCAAATTCAACTTCTGTCATGAAGTTTTTTTTCCTGTTTTTGGACTGGTAAAATGGGCTTAGATATTCGCATTAATTGTCTGTTGTTGTAATTTTCCGTATTCTTTCACTTAAATTCATCCAAAGTAATTACTTTCTTGATTTGACGCTTTGATTGTATAATTCTTGTCACCAAACCCTCTATAAAAAAAAGTATTCTATTAAACTCAAAGCAGTTATTTTCCCTGGTAAAGTAACATCTTTTTTGCGTAGTGTTCTATCTTTTTCTTTAATATTCTGATCTTTTCTGTAAATATTAACATTGTTTTGCGATGTAAATTTACCTCTAGGATCTAGTTTCTTGATCGCATTATTTATCTTAATTTTTTGACTTCGTTTATCTCGATTTTTTTAATTTTTCCGAAATATATCTGTTGTCTTTGTTTATTTTTTTTCGTGTGTTGTTTATAGGTTTTATGTGCGGTTTGTAGCAAGACCGCAACATCAGACATATTCTTAGGATTTTGGGTGGATGTAATTTTTCTATTATTACATTAATAGTTTGGATAATATTAGAGTCAACTTTATAGCATGTAATTTTTCTTGTTATTACAAATTCGTCGATGTTTGGCTTTTTTAAGCTTTTGTATATTTCATTAAATTCCCTTATACGCAAGTCAACTCTTCTATACACTTTAATTCCAAAACTGGATAGTTCACTTAATTTTGTAATTTAGAATATTTTGACGTTTTCGGCAGTAAATCGTTTGACAACTAAGTTCCTTCCATTTTAGTCTATAAATATTCTCATCTCTCTTCTTTTGAGTTCCTGTTGAAACAAATTACATTAGAATTTTCCGTTATAATATTTTCAGAGTTTCTCCCAAACACCAACGTGGCATACGATGGAAACGTATTGTTATTTCCGTATAGGTATATTGAACCCATTCATCAAAAAAGATTCCGTTGATGCAAAGATCGATTCTAACGTCAGATTTACTGTTGATTTATTCAAGGTGATTGCGCATGTTCCAATGCCACCACATCTTTTTGCTCGGCTACAGCCGCAGTTTCGCATGATTTGTCTTTGTAGGGCTCAGCTTCTGGTTTTTATGTTTCACGCATACAGAGATTTATTTTACATTATAGTTAATTTTATATAGACCCACTATTATAGCATAATTATAAAAAAAAGAACACGATATTATTGTAAAAATCATGAATATGGGATAAATTGACTTTCCACTAGATCAAACACAAGTTTTGCATATTTTGGTACAGCATTAAATATGAGAATATTTCAACAAGGATATAAGTTTATATCCATTTAGCCACACAGCTTGAAACCATTCCATTAAAGTGTAATCTAATGCCAATACTAGAAGATAGAGAATACTTTAAATTCTTGAAAAATTATAGATACATTGTATATTTATTTTCTAGATACAATAAAATGATAGAATTACTAGATTTGCATTAATTTTATTTTCTTTTTGCTGAAATTGAATTTATTGGGTTAAAATATAAGCATTTTTAGAAATTCATTGAGTTAGAAAAATACATCGAAATGTAATTTTTTTATTTCTTGACGCGCGATTTCGCTTATTTTTTGTTTTTTCAAACGAAAATTATATTGAGAAAATTTTAAATCACATATTTAAATTCATGCGGAAAGATTATTATTAAAATGGGTAACATGAAAAAACACCATTCTTACGTTAGATAAACTGCAATTAAACTTTATGTAATAAAAATAATAATTTTGATCGTAAAAACAAATATATCAAACAAAAAGATGCAAATTAACTAAAAAAAGTATTTAAGAACATAAAACATTGCTTTTCAATGTGATTAAATAATAGTGAGAATTCAAAAAACAAAGATTTTAAAAAGACATATGTTTTCTACAGAAGGGTCTATATACTGATGATGCATGGTGAGCCATTTACACGATTTAATAAATCTTAAATATTTATTTTTGATTTTCAAAACATTTTGATAAGCTAATATTAATTTCAATTTAATATTTTTTTAGAAGATATAGAGTTAACATCATAAATATAAAAATGCCCATCAAATTAAAATCAAAAGTATAGTCAAATTTGCCAATTTAAGACTTATATTTTCATTCTATAAATTTTTTATAGTGTTTTTTGCAACATAATTTTAATTTCAAAAACTACCCTGTAAATTAATAGAAGTATATTAAATCAATTAATTTTGTTTCGGATTTCGTAAAAAATATTTATAGTTATACGCAATACCATCTTTAAATTCTTCAAGAACAGAACTGTATATCGATTCGTATGTATCTTCTGATACGAATCCAAATATCAATGTTTTATTTGCAAGTCTAGTTAAATCATATGACCCAAGTATAAATCTACTTCTATTTCTATCAGTTAAATCTCTGATGATTGTTTTCAGATGGTCTATATCTTGCAAGTATGAGGAATTCTTCGCTTCCCCCATCAAATTGAAAAACAATAAGAAAGAATCTAATGCTTCCAATAGAAATATTTTCAAATCTACCAAGGTGTAGATGTATAGTGATTCAATAATCGAAATTGTGTTGTTCGACCTGATTTTTTGCAGTTTATATCCTTTTTCGGATTTAAATTTATGCATAATGGTGACTATACCTTCGCGATATTCTGTTGAGGAATCATTTATATCACAACTGAAGAGTAATTTAAAAATATGATATTCAAAGTTAGGAATCTTTTCGAAATAATATAAAAGTGTATCATCACCCCTGTAACTAAAATGCTTTTTTATATCAGCAACCATTAATTGTATGATACGTAGATGGGTATTACTTTTTTTGGATTGAGGCTGTTCACCAACAAAAAATAAATCAAGTTTTACCTTCGGGCTATGGAATAAATAGCGTTGTAAATTTACTGGAATAATTTTCAGAATATTTGTTATAACCCGATTTAATTTCTGATCACCGATATATTTTGTATTATCGATATAATTAAGCCATATCTTTTCATTAAATTTTTGAAAACTTGAAGGAAATTTAGTTAAAATTGAATAAGACATGAAATCCTCAATCATGTTCAAATAAAAACTAGAATGTGGAAATCTAGTCCGTTCAGAAGAATATACGTTATTAAGGCATCTATAGGCTAGATTAAGCTTCGTGAATTCATTATTAAATTTTTCGGTATAAGTATAAGCGTTTTGCTTTGGAATTCCAATACAAAACATGACTCCTTTTTTATAACACGCAGATTCGTTGTTTGATTGATCGGTAAAAACTTCTGATATATTTAAATCACATGTTGATACTACTACCTGTATGAATAAAATACAAACACTGTAATAGAAAAAATGATTCATATGATTTCTTAATTTTAAAATCCAAAAAGATTTTTAATTTATAGCTCTATATTATTTTATTAATCAATCTGATCAAACATTCCCAAAATCGATCAGACAACTTTGAACATGATAAACAGAAAAATCTGATAACACTTGGTGAAATCGGAATCACCAGCAACATCAAGTTACAGAGTTATGGAAATATAGACTAGGAAAATTTTTCAATGGAATCTAAAACTCGCTATTTTGAAAAGGCTATACAATATAATGCCCCGCTTCAAAATGTGATTCAGTGTAGTCCAAAATTACCAAAAATCGTATATTACGGGCTAGGAATACCAACAGAAAAGAATTACTGTATAAAAAAATATATATTAGGTGCTAATTCTTATTTATAATCGCGAAGGAAAATTATCTATAAGGAAAATTGTGAAGAGAATCTGGTTAAAAGGCACATTAATATCACCGGCTTTATAAAGAAAATTCATAGTGTTGGATGAGAGAAAAGACAAAAATGAATATGATAACACTGGCCAATAAGAAAATAATATCAACAATTTTTCGAATTATTTTAAATTTTATGCAAAAATTGAAAAGTTTTCATAATTTTTAAAATTTGTAAGAATATCATTATATCATTAGATCAAAGGGCATACCACTATTTCAGAGAAAGGGCTATTTATAACATTTTTTGCGTTTAATTTGTGATACTATCCTGTAAAAAAATTTTTTATGGTTTATTTGATTTTTTTTTATTGAAATTTATCAAGCAAAAGTATCTATTTCGTTACAAAGCATATTTACTTTTTACTTCTTTCAATGAAATGATCTTTGAAATACTTTTCAATGAATATTCTTCTTCATGACACATTAATAAAGGTATGTTTTCTTATTTTATTGTCTTTTCGTATGCTTCTGACACGTTAATATTTCCAACGCCCTAATATACTACTTTCTATTAAATTTTTTAAAATACTTTATCGTAAGATTACATAGAAAAATTTTTATGATAAATCTGATTACAATATAATTTATATCATGTTCTGTAATTTACAGTTTTATTTTTATTATTAAAAAAAATTTACATGACAAAATTATACATTGTCATATTTATAGATTATAAAATCAGATTTATGATGCAATCTATTTCGTTTCAGATTTATCATGTAAAATTACCAAAAAAACTATTATTTTTTCAAAGATTGGCTATAAAAATTTAAATCAAATCATGATGTATATTAGTTGCATATTTTGTTGTATAAATACAGTATGTCTACCATAAATTGTCACATTTATAGAGTTAGTTTTGAGAAGGAATCACATGCCCATATTAAGTGAAAGGAGATGAACTGAGAGCCTTATTTTTTTATTAAAACATATAAATATAATAAAAGGTTAAATATTGCATGATAAACACAAAAAATTATTCTTCGGTGCGAATAAGAGTCCCCATACATCATCCTATTATATTTGAAAAAGGCATTCTATTTATACATAAATAAGAGATGCAAAAGAACATATAAACTAAAAACATATTTTGGATAATAATCTATATAGTAATCAGATTAATTAATGTGATAGAAGCGTTTTGGCCTTTACTCTAAATATAAATACGCCACACACTACAAAATTATGACATCTACATCTTGAATGAACGACATCAGGGATGAAAAATATCACAAAGCGTACATTACTCATCTAAATAAGTCCATTATAACACATTTACACAGTTTTCTGGTTGTATTTTGATCATATTATATAGTCGATCTTCCGAAAAAGAAATACCCTTTTGGCTAAAAAAAAATCTATAGGCAACAATTTCATTAAAGACATACTAGCAAATATCCAGAATGATCATATGTAATTGATTAAAACTACTAATGTCTATAAATGACATAATAATTGGTGTAAAAATTTTATGCCTAGTTTAATTTATCGAAGATATTATTTTTAAGGCGCAAATGACATCTACTTATTCAATAAACTATTAATTGATAAATAAAATCAAAAAATAGTAAAACAATAATCCCATAAATCTCTGTTTTTATTTAAGCCATTGTTTGAAGGGTATGAATTGTATTTATTAAAATTATCTTGTTTTTTGCGTGTAATTGAACAATATGTAATTACCTTTTAATTTTAAACGAATTATTTTTCAACACGATAAACTAACTGCAATATATTTTTAGACAATAACTTTTTATTAATGGATCTATACTGTAGAAAAAAAATAAAAAGCAATATTTGCATATTTTTTTATCTAAAAAAAATTATGCTCATAATTCCTTGAACATATTAACATAGAGAATAAAACTTTATATGAGAATTTTAAGCAAAATTTTAGGCGTGGATAAAAGGGTAACTGTATTGAAAATGAATTTTTTAGATATATAGATGAGATTAATTTAGTATTGTGGCATTCAAAATACTTATTTAGAGAAAAAAATAGGTATATTTCTATTTTATCTTTTAATATGTTTTTTAGTCAAGCAAGATAGAAACAATGCCTATGATACATTATCAATATAAATAATCTTAATTTAGAAAGTCGGAAATGAAATTCTAGTGGTCAAAAATGTTGGGAAAGACCCGTACAAAAATTTGATCATAAAATTTTAAAAAAAATAAAAATAAAAGATCAATGATATTTCGACCATAACAAAAATTTAGAGGTCGAGAAAGTTTTTTGATATGCAAAGAAATATATCATAAAGTTCATGCAGAAGTTATTAATCGAGAGATATGGGTGTTTGAGAACAAAGAAAGTACCATTTCACAAATAAATATGATCGTTCTAGCTGTCATAAATAATTATGTAAAAACACATATTAGGCCCTACCCCTCTTAGAAATATGACTGAAATTGCCAATATTCTAGAGGGAATTCTGTGACTTATGAATAGTTGACCATAAAAGAGAATTTGTAAAAAAAACACGTATTTATAGCTCTATTATAGCGCTAGAAGCAAGTGCATAGAAGAAAAAATAATAAAAAATGCGTAAGATTGTGTAGCTGCTTAACAAAATCTTGGAAAGGAAATCGAATTCGATTGAATTATTTAATTAAAATCTAAAATTAAATATGAATATAAATATAAAAAATAGATCGATCAATACTAAAAAGAATGTAAGCTTCAGCATGCAAAAATCAATTTGAATAAAATAGAAGACCGCATAATCACCCATTTTAAAAATGGCATGTTTGCAAATAAAAGCTGATGGTATACAAATCCCGGGATTTTGGAGAAATTTTGTGAAAAAATGAAAGCAGGGAGTTCTAAAAGTGGCTTTATATTTCTATTGGTGCACGAAATTATATGTCAAATTTGTTATACAATTTCTAAAACAAATCGCCTACTTTCCTAATTGGAAAACAGCAGGGTCTGATGGAATCTTAACCTAATGATAAAGAAAATGGCATCTTTACTTTGATATTTCTACGATAATATCACAGAGAAATGTTTGATAAAAAAAATATCACATTCCGAGAAAAAAATGTTATAAATGGTAGTTTATTTAGGTTTAAAACCTGTATGAATAATCTTTACAAATGTCACTAAAATTATGACGGAAATGCTGTTGTTGTAAGTGAAAATAAGTAATGTATTTTTGGGAAATCAAAACGGTATCTTACGATGTTACAAGGTGCTAAAGAGCAAGCACATATAAACACAGGTATAAATAAGAAATATAGCAATAAATTGTGATGTACATGGGTTGACTTGAAGATTGCTATTGAAAAATCGAATGAAATTTTTCATTAGTGTATTTGTATAGTTTTATCTTTCATTGTGGGTATACATATTTATATCTGCAATAAAGAGTAAATAGAAAATTATAATAAGGTATAACAACAAAGAAATATTGAACAAAAGCATGGTGAGAGGGATACAGCAAAGTAATAGTCTATAGCCGCTTTTATGTGTCATATGAATGGATATTTTTAAGTGGTGTACTTAACGAAAAATTTCATTCAGTATATGACTAAAAGATCAATATTCTTGAAGAACAAATCATTTCTTATTGATTAATGATCTAAAGCTTGTGATCAAAGGGACAGAATAAACAGTAAATCATTCAATTAGATATGACTAGAAATGATAATATCAAAATCCGCAACAAATGATTTTAGATGTAGTGAATATGTGAATCTAATAGAAAGTTGGATGGATATAAATGCCTTGGATTTTAAAAGACAGTAAATAAGCAATAAAATATAGAAGGTTTTCCAAAATTTATGATTAAATTACATTTAGAATTATAATTCTTTTAAAATCCTGCCCTAAAAGCGTAAACTTATTAAAATCATTATATGAAGACTCAATTTCACCAATAAACTACTATATAGGCGTTCTTAAATGATAAAAAAAAGACATTGCTCAAATGAATGATCGGATGAGAAAGGTTAGTGCTGAAGAAGCTATTCATTTACAGCCAGAAAATAAGGAAAGTTTATATTGTAAAAGAGAAGAACTAGAACACTATCGAGTGTTGAATTTTTATCAGAGAAAATGCTTTTTTAGCTAAATAATACACTTTATGCCGATAAATAAATATCACTAAGAAGAAAAGATACCAAAAAAATAGAAGAAATAAAAAACACACCTATCATTATGATGCAAATACTTAATGGTTAAATTTAATATGACAATCTATCCAATGAATATATTGAGGTTTAGCGGAAAGAAAGTGTAACGAGTAAATAAAGATAAAAATACATCAAACACTTTTGAGTATCTACACAACTCAATAGATGTCATGGCAGGATCTTAAAGGTGGCTTTAAACTTAATTTTCGAGTCAAAAGAAGAAGCAAGATTTTTTGCAAACTGAATAGAGAATATTCTTGTAGTAAGATCAAAATGTCAAATCCGCGGAGAAGCATATAAAACAGTAGACCGCCTATCAAGGTAATGCAAAAGAATGCTTGGTCATTACTACACACGAAGACATGACAAAATTGTAAGATGCATATACTTTACGGTCACAAGAAAATAAAACTTTCAAAAATACAAGAACATCAGTAAACACTTGGCTCGGGAAGTAAGTGAAAACGAACTAGCGAAAATAAAGGTGAATAAACGAATAAAAACCTTTTTACTTATCAGATGATTGACCAGAAATTTTTGTGTACGTTAAGAAGAAAAACTTGAGCATGTTAATAGAAGTAGAAATAACGAACATTGATAAAATGAAGAATGTTGAAAATGTGAATCATAGAAAAACGAAGCATTACCAAATGACAATCATATAGCACAAATATAGAACTCAAATATTACCATACGTCATAACTTGGGATAAGGTAGTTACAAAATACCAAGAATCGTATATTAAGGGGGTTTAAGTGTAAGTGTAAGTGTAAGCTGAAGCAGAAGCATATGCACAAACAATAAGATTGAGATATACTTAAACTAAAAAGTCTTGGGAGAAATATAAGTATCGAGGAAAATTGTAACGATGATGATGTGTTAAGAAGTATCAGGAAAATATTTTCTATAGAGCCATCACAAATTTTCCTTTGAACATCTATAGAAGCTTAAAATCATATTAACTCATGTATAAAAATCGAATGTTTATTTAATTATTATTTTTTTTGGATAAAAGTCATAATATTCATTATAGATCTTTCGGCTAAAAATTTTAAAATTCCTAAATCATGAACAAAAATATTGATCGGATTATAAGAATCTATATTAGTTCAAGGCAGAATTCTTTAAATATTAACAAATAAAAATTCAAAATACTAGTTTATTTATTTCAATAGAAATTAAACTATAGATGGAAATATGGGTAAAAAAAATATTGAAAATCTAAATTGCCTATCCTATATTTTTAATCGAAAATGAAATTGGAAAATACTTGAATACTAAAAGTAACAAATTAAAGTCAATAAAAACAGCAATTAAATGTGTAAAAACCGATTGGTCTTCTGAAAAAGTATGATATAATATGTGGCACTTAATTGATAACGACCTTAGAAAACTATATTATCTTTTTGGGCAAAAATTTTATAAAGTTGAAAGCGTTTAAATCAATACATACAAGCTGTATAAAATAAACATCTTGGTTGGTGTTTTTTGCTACTTCTAATTGTTTTGCATAGGAATCACTAAGCAGAATAATCGACATATAATCCCCTCTCTAAATATTTCTATAACTAGATATTCTAATGAACGAAGAATTTATAGTCATAGATGATCATATTTTTTAAAAAAAGTTTCTAAAAACTTAAAAATTATAGTAAAAGGATAATTAAGTTATATAATGGAAATATATTAATAAGAAATAGTCGAAAAATGCAACAAATGAACTCTGAGTGGTAGAATACAGCACCTTTAGAACCATTATTTGGATATAAATTACTTTAAAACTTTGAAGATTTCATATCACCAATAAGAGCTTATGAATTTGACAAATTTTGTGACGAAATAATTTCAAAATTATATTATAAATAAATATGGACGACTTGACTTCAAAAAAATCGTTAAACGAGCTTTAATTTCATTTTTAAAAAGAAATGTAGGCTTTTAAAGTTGTTAAAGTTTTTTTAAAAATTTCATCGTATAATGAAGGTGCATAAGAACAATCGATAAATTATCAACAATCACAAAAACAACGATTTTAATTATAAAAGGAGAACTAGAAACGTGGCATCTAAAATTTAATTTCTATAAAAAAAATATTTTGCAAAAAAAGATACTATCACTGAGTTTAGAGTCATATAATCAGAAGTTACAATAAATTAAAATAAAGGATTTAAGCAAAAAACATGCTACACATATATAAGAGCTTTCAATGACTTTTTTGAGAAATAAAATCTAGCATAGAATTGATTATGGAATAGCAATATGAAATTTATATGTGTAAAATAAAATATGCAAACAACATAAAAACCTTTGTCCATAAACAGCAAAAAAATATTAATATAAATAACGTTTTAAAAAAGTTTAATATTTTAAAAAAACTCAAAGGAAGAAGACTGATTTTTATCTGAGCAGGAGAAAAGTATGATCTTGGAGAACAGGCAAAAGCCCGCATTAATACAAAGTTTTTTCTACCCACAATCACAAAGTAAGAATATATAAAAGAATTTTTGGAGATGACCATACACATGGAAATTTGATAATTTCGATTTAATCATCGTGATCATGCAAGAAAATTGATATTTAAAATATCAATGAAAATTTGAGCCCACACTGTTCAAAAAAAAATAGTGTAAAATCAACTATTAGAATTAAAATATGAATTATCTGTGATTAAAATTAGATTATCACATATAGACCCGATATTTATGTGCATTATAAAATCTGAAACTTGACACATTGATATAAAAAGGAGTAACCAGTATTGATAATCAGACTAATATTAAAAATGAATACAAAGTGAACATGATTTACTAGAATTTTTATAAATACCGATAAAGTATAACACCGTGCATCACGAGATCGATATAAATGCATCAAATGATTTTAGTCATATTTGGGGGTCTAGAAACGATAAAAGTAGCAAACAAGGCGCAAAAAAGGTATTTATAAATAAATGAATCAAATAATTCATAGAATAATAATATGCGTCAAAGATCCAAAAAATAAAGAATCTAAAGTTATTCAATGCATATCTGTTATAAGAAAAATCTAGATCTAGTAAAATATACTTTAACTAAAATTGAATTACCACTAGATAAATTATAAGCGGAAAATAAAAATGTTTGTGAAATGCAAAATAAAAAATTTAATATCTTTAAAATATAAAAGCTATTATAAGAAGATAAAAATGCTTTTTAAAATATAATAAATATGTAATTTACATAAACCAAGAATTTGTGGAAACAAAGATAGTCTCGAATAGTTTATGGATATAAAAAAACAGATTTGGTCTGAAAAAATTTAATTAAAGGTTTTAAAAATCCTTTACAGTTATTAATAGCACTAATAGCTTTTTATGAAAATTATTTTAATCCGTCATAAAATACCCGAAATTCAAAAGAAAATATCTTTTTACAAGCTACATTTATCAGAATTTACAAAGTAAATGCATGCAAGAGTTTAATTATTTTCAAATACAATAGAATGATGCATATAAATTTTTATATCATAAAAATTGTTCAATTATCAAAAAAAGGTTTTATTTTGAATTCATGTTATTAAAAAATGAAAAATCACGTCATTTTATATTTTTCTACATGATGTATCGATCGACCAATATACAAAGTCTAATTTCTGTTATTACTGTATTTAATGAGAACGTACACATTTAAATTTTATTTTATTTCATATAATACTGGAGTATTATGAAAAAAGCCAGAGTATATAGTCTATAATATAGCCTTAAAACACGTTTTATTAAAA
Source organism: Rhyacophila brunnea (assembly GCF_057557595.1). NCBI lineage: Eukaryota > Metazoa > Arthropoda > Insecta > Trichoptera > Rhyacophilidae > Rhyacophila > Rhyacophila brunnea. Next base: position 931,690 of record NW_028232783.1, read on the forward strand.
AATTTTCACTATTTTTATAATTGAAGAACAAATTCAATTCCAAATTTGTAAATTACTTATTATTATTCAAAGATATATTTTTTTCGAATTTTTTATCATTAATTTTTATTTATATAAAATTTTTAGATTAAATGTTAATCAACAGCAAAATATCCTTTGTAAAGGCTATATTGCACTTGTTAGAAATATCCTTAGACCCAGTACAGTTATTTGGTCCAAGCCCTTCAATGTTATTAATATAAAATTACGTTTTTCTATCTTTCTTCACTCTAATATATGAATTTATCGTGTTTTTGATATTAGAACTAGTATCGAATAAGGCGCTTTTTTTATGGCGATGTCTTAGCCATGAGATAGATTAAAAATACACTATATTGCAAAATTATTCTTTAATTTTTGCATGTATTATACCTTAGTTGACTTGCGAACATCGTTAAATAGTTTTAAACATATTTTTGTGTCCACTTATAATGAGTCTATTGTATACAGAAAAAAAACCATCTAAAATATTGACGTTTTTTTGGAGTTAATCATACGGGAAACGTAAATATTTTATTCTTTTAACATTATATATAATAAATTATGCATTCACCCGAAAAGTTTTAGAAAAAAATTGTAAACTATATCAAAATATATTTAAAGATCTTTGTAATGTAATTTTTACTGTAGAAAATATTTTAAATTTTGTTATAGAGTTATAAAAAATGTACGAACTGTTAAAGACCATAAAGTACTCGAAGATTTGCCTAAAATAATTCCCTAGCGAGTAGTTCAAGTAATGCATCTTTATCGGTTTAATGATTTATTTGAAGCATTACTACAATTATAAAAAAAAGACTATAAAATGATGCATTGAAATATAATAGCGATCATGAAAAGCAATAAAAACCGTTTATTACATGGTAAAAGATCCGAAGAAATTCAACGTATTTTATGTCTATTCGATCGTCAATAACACAAAGCTTTTAGTTTATAAATTAATTTTAACATATAATAAATCTTTTTCATGACTTTTATGATATGCAAAATTTATAGAATACGATTTGAATTCTTTAATTTGATTTAATTAAATTCGTAGATTGTAGATTTAGCAGAGAAAAATTAATGGCTCTTTTGGTTTTTTTATCTTATAGTTCACTTCAAGTTATAAATTTGAAAGTCCAAGAAATAAAATCTTCTGCAAAAAGTGGCATTTTCATGTGATTTGTATTTTAAAGTGTCAAATTTATATTTTCATAAATGGCTAGATTTTTATGCCCTATTATAGCTTCTTATAATAAATACCATTATAAATTTTAAATTAAAAAGGTTTTTTCTTGATTAGTTTTACCTGCGGAAAGAAATAATATTTTACAAACGTATTCATCATGAAACATCAAATTCGAACATAGTATAATAAAATAATTTATGGCTTAAATGGGATATAAAATACAACAAAAAGTTATTTTAAATGGTTTTATTGTCTGTTATATTACTTTATTTACATATGGTTTTTCAATTTAGATTTTAGATGATCAAAGGTGCCATTGATGTATTCATATTTTTATAAAAAATAATGCTTTCATTTATTTTCAACTCCCGTATGATTATATTTGAAAAGATGAAAACGAATATAAATATTTTAGAATCATTTTAGTGATGACTTTTTGGCTAAACTTATATTTTTTGCAGAATATTTGTACATGGATACAAAATAAAAATTCCAATCAAATTTAGTTTATTTATTTATGTTTTACTTCTATTACTACTAAGAAGTTCGCTTTGAATTAATAGTAATAATTGCTTTACTGCAGCATATCTCTGTAGGACACCCCCAATACTTCTTGCCACCCTTAATAACCGTGGATTAGGCCCTTTCTCATAGGTGGCAGTCATTATGTGGAGGGAATGAGATTCTGTTTACTGTTCATCGCTAAGAGTTACAAGCTACAACCACAATCTAAACTACCTATATCCCTGCTGAACGGTGTGGGATCCTTTTCCATACTGAAGGCACAGTTCAACGACTTACACAGCAACCTCCTATTTCTCGTGGCTTGTCATTGCTTTATGGTTTATCTTTTATTGATCACTGGACACCCCCTTGGGTATTTTTTTTAGAGTAAATTCGTAAGGAAATTATTAGGGTGGTGGAAGTGAACCCCGCGACCCCTCACTGGGGATCGACTTGTAAACCGCACAACCATACCACTCCCGGATACAAAATAAAGCTATTTTTCAATTTAGAAACATCATATTTGCTTACATATCCTGTTTAAACAAAATTTTTGTTATTAAGACGTAAAATTCTAAAGTTCAATGAAATTTTTAGATTTGACGCAATATTAAATTATATTTGATCCTCACCTTACTTAATGCTATTTATATACTTCCAAAGTTGTAACGAATACTTCGACTTCTTGTAGTGCCTCCATCTCATAACTGGAGCGATGAATAATCTGTTTTTTGTAATTATCAATATGAGCTCTTTAATAAAAATCAAAAAATACCGGAATAAAATATGTTTATAAACCTTTACATATGTTTCTTTTACTTTGGTTATAATCAGAATTATATTAAATTCTAGCGTTTTTGAAAGATTTATATTTGTATTATTGGGGATTAAAGAAATCCTTGAGGCGTATATTTTTCTCGAAGCTCATTATACTATCAAATGAGCTTGTATAGCTTTCGAAGCAACTTATTTATTAAAAATCTGTTTGTGCCATCATGTCTAGTAAAATATAATGCAAAAGAGTACAAAATATATCTAGAAATCACCAAAATATCTTTCTAATGTTGTATTTACATGATAAAATACAAATTATATATTTTTATCTTGTTTTTTTTAATGAACCAGCTAATCTTTTTTGATTTGTAAATACTCTTTAATTTAGTGCAAACAAAAGAATAAAATCGTATAAAAATATACAAGCTCCAAATATTTTTTTTATAATGCTGTAGGGAACGAATAAATCATTTTCTCGTTTATGTTTTTTCTAGTCAGAATAAAATGTGTTTTTTAGAAATTTCTTGCCATTTTTTCGGAAATTTCGTAGCGTATTATTATCTGCAATTGCAGTGACGTGTTTTTAAGAAGATTTTCGAGTGTTAAAATAAATATATTTTACTTCTTTCCATTACGTATTGTTTATTTAAGTTGGTATTACTTATTTATTTTTATTTCACTTTATTTTTATTTTAAGATCTATGAAAAGATTCTCTGTAATACTTTTCAAGCTTCCTCTTTTTACATTTTTTGAATTTTTTGATTTTTTATCATGTTCAAATTTCCTAATAAGGTCATGATTTAAATTATAAGATTAAAAATCTAAAATTACTTGGATTGAATACCATATAAACATATTCTAGCTTCATAATCTACGTGATTTCTGCATTATGCATATGTTTCTACATGTTTATATCAAGCAGATTCTTGTGGCTATTTAGCAGATACACTACCAAAATAGTTCTGAATTTATTTTTGATCAATCAAAAAAGAAATCAGATTTTTCTGGAAAAATTTGAGCATAAATAAATATTTATATTTTAAAATCCTAAAAATGTTCTGGACACTATTTTGGTATGTGAGTAGTTTCTTGAATTCGAGTTCTCAAAATAATACGAATGTACCCAACACAAATGAACCTTTAAAAATCCTGAAGAGATTATCATTAGAAAATTCACCCCAAAAAGATGAGACTTCTGATAATTCCTCGCCTCCTCAGTATACTTTAGGTGCAATACCAGAGAGAGGAATCAACTTTGATGGAGAATCAAGCCAGCAGTATCAATTTATATATTTAAATCCAGAACAAGTACGTATTTTGCAAATGCACAGTGGAGATTTCAGCACCTCTTTACCTATAAAAGATAGTAATTTAGCAGAAAAAGTTTCGGATTCAAAATTACAGATTTCAAAAAACAGTATGGTTTGTCTTTCGTTCTGTAGGCATTGTCGATGTCATAGTACGGATTTGAAATCTCTTATGACAACATATGTAGAATGTGAGCACGATTTCTCGGATGTTATTTTATTTGATCTAAATAACTTAGTTATATGCAATTGTACTTCCAAGGTGCATAGAAATATTGGCATTCATCATACTTTTAATAGTTCAGCGCAAATAGTACAAAATGTTAAACCCCATTCTAAATTACGCAGAGAAAACAGTGATTTTTCTCAAAAATTACAGAGCCTTACGCCTTCTCCCATGCATCAAGAAAAAAATTTACAAAAACCTCAATCATACGCGAATATGGTTGAATTCTATATCCCAAAAGAAAAAGAAGAACTTCCTTTGTTTAAGCAAAAAAAACATATGTCCTGGCGAAGTGATAATGGGCAAAACTCTATAAGCGAACGAAATAAGAGAGTGCAAACCTTTTCAGATAAACAAGAAAAATATAAAGATGATATATCGAGAAGAGACGTTGAGTTATATAATCCAAATGCTAAAAACCCTATTATTCCTAATACGGAATATAGTGAAGAACCATACATTATAAATAGATCAACTGTTGAGAACAATTTAGGGCTTGAAAAAGCAATTTTAAGCATTTTTAAAGAAAAGTATTCACTAATTATGAATGGTTTTGGCCATAAATATTGCTCATTTGTTCGGATTCTCTGTAGAGAAACGATTCCCGACTTCTATTTCTTACTTGATAAAATAGACAAATGTATGGAAATCGAAAAGCGACATTCTTTTGCAAACTTAAAGGATTCTATAAATAAGAAAGATTTGAATGTTGTATTTCCGTATAAGTTTGGCGACGAAATTGATCCAAATAATTTTACACTACCACAGCTTTCAATTTTCTGTGATACATTGTTCATATATGAACGATTATTATCAATTAATGATGTGCTTATTCACATGTATAAGATTTCTGACATGTTTAACAATAAAATAAATGTTAGAGAAAAAATTTTAGAGGATTGCATCATTGTAAATTCGTATGAAAAAGATGCAAAAGCCACCACGTCTGGAAATATATATAGATTAGAAAGACACAATATTTTTACCAATTTCAATATTTATTATGTCTTAGAAGCAGAAACCTATAAAATGATTGTTATACATACTAGTGCTACTATAGGAAAAAATATATCATGGGGTGACCGAGTATATATTGGAGCAAAAACTCTTATAGAATCGGATGTTATTATTGGCGACGAAACCATCATATTTGATGATTGTACTGTACAAAGTAAGGCAAGAATTGGAAAAAATTGCATTTTACTAAATAGATGTTTTATTTCAAATGCAGTAAGGATAGGTGATTTTAATATTTTTGGTGAAAATGTACAAATTGGATATACAGAACCCGCTTATGACGCAAAAGAGTACCATGTATAAATTATAAATAATATGGAACTGAAGAAACCATGTTGTGCATCTTTTTTAGAGTATACGGTCAAGTTTCTGGAAGATAAAGGTTGCAAAATATTTATTGGAAATCAAAACATTGTTGATTCAGATATATGTATTGCTAACTTAAGCATTTATCTTGATAAAGTATATTTAAACTCTTGTCTTAGACATGATAAATTCAATTTTTACTTTTCACGTACAAATTTGGCCAACACTTATATATTTTTTATCAATCATTTGAACTCATACTGTGAAGATTTTTACAATATTTCTACAACTGAAGAAAACTATATAAAAAAATACTTGGCTAATGCTACTTGTTGTGTGAAATCAAAAAAGAAGAGATCTATTTTGATATTTGATAATGAATGCCCGGGTGATAATACTTGTAAGATACTAGAAAACTCTATGTTAAATACTACACCCAATAACATGGATTCTTTTATCAAGGAGCTCTCTGATTATTGTTAGTATTCGTCGTTTAAATAAAATTATCGTGATTGATTATATTTCAAAACACTTGCACTGCAAAGTAATAATAAATATTGAAATAAGTATTAATTATATCGCAAACGGTTTTATATTACATATGTTACATATAAACAAATATATTGCATGGTTCAATTATTATTTATTTTTATATACAACCCAACCCATAAGCATATTCAATTTTTTAATTTCACCGCAATTCCTTAAAACTTATTCAGGTTTTGGGTTTAGACTGCTTAATAGAAATATATTTCTACTTAGGTATATTATGACTAAAAATTGTAGATATAATACTGATGTTTAGTAAAATTAAAACATAAGTAATCAGCAGAATAAATATATAAGTCCTGATATGACTACGTATATCAAGTCTTTTTTATGATATCTAAATCATCATTACACTAAAAATTATTTTAATTGCATAGACTTGCAATTCTAAATCACACCAAGGCGATTAAGTACTACAAAGAAGTATTTTTTTAATACGAAAACTTAATTTTTTGATGAATCTGTAGGTTTATGAGTATTTTCTGCATAATTATCAGCCTTTTCCGTAAGTGTTATAAGTAATTAAATAATTCACATAGCGATAAGAATTTAAACATAAAAATATTTATAAAGAAGCGATTATATCAAATATTTCTGCCACTATTTATAATAACATAAAAAAATGCAGAATTTAGTCGCTATTTATTGATAAAGAACATACAGATCAAAAGAAAAAATAATCATATGAAAGGCATAAAAGATGAACAGCAGAATTTTAGTTTGAAATAATTGTAAAATATACACATATTTATATCAAATCTTGTATTTTATGGTCTAAACATAATATCGATCTTTAAAGGCTGTAATTTAATATGTTATAAAATTTACTATGGCCTATTTCGAGCAGATACATCCCAGTCTTTTCAAATGACACTTGAAAAAAAAATTGATTTTTAATATGCTTCTAGGCTCTGTCGTGGTCATCGTCTTAGTTCTTCAATTTTTTCACCCATTTCTAAATTTAAAACTATAATTTATGATATCTTTCTAATATTTAAATATTTTTACCTATTCATCGCAAAATAATACGGTTTTTTGCTGATACATTAAGAATCTGACATAAATATACATGGTTTTTTTAGAAATACAATATAATAAGTAATGAAAATAAGCAATGATACGGCTAATTTTAAATTCATATATTTTATAGAAAAATGTATGTCATATGAATATGCCCGTATGCTCAACTTATGTTTCTTTTTTTTGCATAAACAAATAATTAAAATTATTTATATGATAATAGAATTTTTATGAAATATGCTAAATAGTACGTTATTATCAACAACCTTTTATGCGAATGTTTATATTATACGATACAAAAAATAACCAAAAGTCTTGAGACTTGGTCGGCGAGGAAATAAATAACTTTATTATGATATATGGACGCATATATTGTAAAAAAATTGTTTTTGATTATACACAGAATAATTATGGCTCACATAACATTACTTTGGAGGTTTTTGTGAATAAAAACGTCCGTGTTATTAACAATATAGCCCCTGATATAAATTTAAAGCTATATTTTATGAAAATAAGATATGAAATAGCCTTAATGAATAAAATAACTGGAAAATTTATTATTTGTTTGTTTTTATTCTTGATCTGCAGAGCCTCATACCTTATATATAAGTATCAATATGTTTTTAATCCCAGAATATAGCATAAAAACAGTTTTTTACATGCGAAGAGAGTATATGCGACTACTAAGCTAAATTCTATACAGAAAAACAGCATTTAAATTTTAATAAAAGTAATATTTACGATATATTTTATAAATAAACACATTTAAAAGATTGAATAATCAATCATTGAGATGAAAAATTATATGAAAGGTTTCAAGTTAATCACATAAAAATATGGCACGATTTAGTATCTGAGACCAGAAAACAAAATTTTTATAATTTCATGTCATATGCGACCATACAGTCTATTTTACTTGCAAAAGATAACAGTAGGTTTTATTTATAATAATAAGAAACAAATTTCTTTGTATTAAAATTGTTATGCTATTTATATGTAAAAAAAGATTTAAATCAGAAATTCTATTATCATAATTCCTATTTAGAACGTAAAAAATCAAAAATTATAACATTTTATGTTTAAGAAATCCTTAGAATTTTATTCGTGTGGATAAGAAATATAATTTATAGTAATATGTTCTTAACGATTAATTGTATATTTCTACTAACTAATTGGTAAATAGTTTTTATAAAAATATTTTATACGCTCACTTTGTATACATAGTAGCATATTTTACTTCGAGTTTCTATTTTTTTGATAAAATTGCTGATTCGAATATTTTAAAGTATAATTATATATTTACTGAATTTATCTTTAGCCTTAAAAAAAATTTGAATAAAAAAACACAAAATAACTTTTTAGCAACGTGCAAAACTTTTGGTATAAATCTTTATATTCCACAAAAACCCCATAATTTAACAGGCAGATTAATGTATATAAGCTTTTACAATAAAATACGTGGACATGACTACACAAGAAGGAAAAATTAAGTAGAAAATATATCTTCTTTAACCCAAAAAAACCATCATCTTATTATTTTATGTAAAAATAAAAAAAATGCAAAATCAACTAAAAGTTTTTTATTTCTTATATTAAAAGGTCAGATTTTCACATAACTAATTGTATTTTTTTATAATTATAATTAGGAAATTTTTATCACATCAATAGAAATAGTGCTGATACCAAGAAATCTTACTGCTGTAGATAGTTAGAGACAGAGAAAACATATTTATTTAGTCCCTAAACTTATTCTAATTTACAAATCCAGAACAATAATTGTATCATATATCATCAAATTGATTGCATGGTCACTAAATGCCATAAGTATTTAATAATGGTGTTATGAATGCTAACTGAAGCACAAGCATGCACATAAACAATAGAATTAAAACACCCAAATGTTTATTCTTGTTAGAAGAAGCATCATGGAATATTTACAAATTATGATCTTAAAAAAATTATTAGTAAATCTGCTCTATAGAGCAATCTAAAGTTTTTTTCGAACATATTTAAATAGCTGAAAATCAAATCTACCTAAATAAAATTGGCCTTAGGTTTTATAGAATTTATGACATAAAATACAATGGTAAATATATTTATACAAGAATAAGGATGTTTTTTAATATAATTCAAATCAAGGATAATTGAAAAATCCAAAGGATAGAGCATGTTTTTTACATGGGTGATAAAAATCATTTAAGTATTTCGGTATTTTAAGGTGGGTTGTTTACGCTTATAACATAAAATATTAATCATGAATATTTTAATCGCTTTAAATAACCGTATCCTTCATGTAAAAGATAGTATTTACATGGAATTGAATTTGTTTTGCCAATCTATTCTGGTTTAAATCCCTATACATGCATAAAAGCAAACGAAAGAATAGTTTTTTAGTTTCAAAGAAAAAAATATGTGCAAACGTCTTACTATACCTACGTGACGAATCAAAAATACAAAAAAGACATAATTTATTAGCAGAAGTAGGCCTATAATATTTTTCTTTAATCGATGTGTCCTAGAATATAAAAAACCGATGCAAAGTATATGTTATTTAAATTTTAGATTATAAATTAAATGTGTCATTGAGAAACGTTTATTGTTTACTTTCAAAATGGGTTATTATTCAAAATCATCAATACTTACATACAGACAATTGATAAAAGAATTTTTGAATGCATATTTCATGATATCAAGCAACCATGTGTCTTTTTAAAATTCTAATATATATATCAAAAGAGAGGTAAGGGTTGAAAAGAAAATTAAAAGAAAATGCAAGAAGTGCTACTTTAAACCATAGATGTATGCTATAAAAAGACAAATATCGGAAGTTTTATCATTGGAAGCCATATATAAAAATAGCATAATTATATCTTTATTATATATATTAGCCAACTCTGTTTTTTTTGTTATTTATCTTTTAATTACGAAAAAAAATACCAGAATTCATTCGTATTTTCTAACCGATTAGCAGACATTGCAACTAGCTAGTAGATAAAATTCAATGAGCTGATAAGCTTCTATAAGCAAAAAGTAAAATATCATCTAAAAAATATTTTGAAGTAAGGAAAATATATATGATAAATCCATTGATTATGTTTGAATATAAAATATTATATTAGAAAAAATAAAAATTATGTTATATGCCACAAAAAAAAATTCTGGATGTTATTTATTATTATTATAAATATCGATTCATATATATTAACATATAAAGAACTTAACTTTTTATATTTAAAAAATATCTGCAAACAAAACAAATTTAGAAAAAAATAAAAATCCATAATTCTTAAAAAAAATTCATTTCATTTAACTAGACGGAGAAAATTTTACTGCAGTTTTTGTATTCATTTTGAAGCCAAATCCTCATATCTTCGTGTGTACCTTCAACCTTACAAAAATATTTTTTTAAATCAAATCGATCCAAAAATGTGTCTTCCTTTTCAATATCGGGAAATTTAATGTCGAAAAAAGTAGTAAATATGAAGAAGTCCCGCTCATCTCTAGTTTTAAGCATTATAAGCTGCACCCGAGAATCAAAAATAGAGGTTTCTTTTTGTTTTGATTTCAAAATTGCGTTTTTTAATGAGTTCATGGTTTTACCTGTGTTTAAAACGAAATAACTCTTAGCTTCTGGAATTATATTTTTATTTTTTTCAGTTGGATCATTCATGATTAGTTTTAATGCAATAAAAAAATAAATGGATCTCGCATCGTTCATTAATTTTTCATTATAAACTTTTAAAAGATCATTCAAGAAACTTTCCTTTCGCTTAAAATATCTTTGAAGCTTGTCTAAATCAACAATTAATGTTAGCTTTTGCTTATTAGGGAGATCAATTTTTGATTTATTTTTTTTATATTCTTTCTTAAGATCATAAGACTTTTTCGTACCAAATAAACAAGGAAAACAAAAGCATATATGTTCATTAATTGGATTTGTCATTTCTGATATCAGCCCATTATATTCTAGTGATGAATATACACATGTAAGAATGATCATTAAGCGATAACACATCATCATTGAATTTTTGATATTTTTGATATATTAAATATAATAAATGATTTTTAAAATGATTGAATATATAAGGTGGTCGCAATACGAGGAAATAATTCGATTAATTTGACATCTTGATTTATGAAAAACATATATTTAATAATGTATAATGTCAAAATAGAGTATTTCAATTTGTTTTGATTTTTGACTTTTATAATACTTAAAAAAGCTTTCTTACTTTTGTTGAATAACATCATATGGTAATTTCATTTCAATAGATTTGGCATTATATGTTCGATGAAAAATGAAACACCTTTTTTTTAAATTTAGGTGTTTAAAATTACTAGACGAGCTAATGTGTATTTTATTATTTTTGCCAAAAATTTTGTCTAAAAGATATAAGACCGACTTCTTTTTAAATTAACCACACCCGTATTCTAAGCTTCTATCAAAGAAGCCTTCTCTGCAAGATATTTAGGCTAATAAATTATCAAACATATAAAATAGATAAATTAATAGCGCTAAAATTATTAAATTCTTTGAGAAAAGTATCAAATAAATCGAATGTCAGAATCTTGATCATGAAAATTATATTGGATTTTCGGTTTAATTCAGTAGAAATAACTGTAAGTCATAAAATTATTCTTTGAAAAACACCCCAAACTTCAATAACTTAAGTTAAATTTAATAAAATATATATAAACCTTAAAAACCCTTTATTTAAGAACCGCATCAAATTAAATTATCTTTATCGTAATAGAATATCCTGCAAGGCCAAATTAATCTATAATAAATATTTTAGACTTGATATTTTGATTTTAAAAAATACATAACCATTTATAAATCTCATTTTATTTTTTATATGTTGTTAAAGCTAAATAGTCACGATTGATAAAGCGTTTTTAAAAAATATAGCTAACTTTCAATAATACAGAAAACATCCATATATGAACCAAACTAATCTCTATATGGTATTTTAGTTTCAGAAATATTATTAAGTTATTATTTTTGATTTTTCATCGCACTAATTGTCATAAACTAAATATAGTTAATTTTTGAAAATTGAAATATCACCAGCTAAAAGTACCTATTTTATCGACATATATTAATTAAAGCTTGGAAACCCGAATTTCTTGGCCTTTGTATTTATTTTTCATTTACGATCGAATATAAAAACATGGAAAAATTATATATATGTAACTTTGACGTTATGAGACACATTAGTAAGTCTATATAAAGGCAAGAATTTTTTTAATAAAGTTTTGGAAATTCTCTTGAGCTGATAAAAGATCACAGACTTTTTGATCTCAAATCATGTTAGATAATGTTCATACGTTTAGAAATTATATAATTAAACCTTATAACCTTACAATAATTTTGTAAATTTGGCTTTAAAGTATATGTTATCTGTAAAACCAGCAATGAAACACTGACATTATAATTTTTTGATTAATAAAAACAAAATTATTCAAGAAATCATAGAATTGACACATTATCTGGAACTGATAAGTTTTGAGCGAAGGAGGGGTATCGATGAGAATATATCAGAGGAAGATATCTGGAAAAGTATAGATAAAGTTTGCACCAATAATTGGTAACACACAATCTGATTTAGAAAATATGAAATTAAAATTAAAAATGAACTCAAAAATAAAATAACAGATTATTCAAGAACATCTTATATACAATATAAAAATATTACATGCCTTTATTAACGCATAAAATAAAATAAGTTCGTATATTTTATTCCTTCTTTTTTATTATATTAAATAAATTAAAATTACGTCCCAACATAATAAAATATATATGTTTATATAAAAAAACGTTTTTATAAATTTTTTTTTATCTGATCCCCTTATTTGTTTATATCGGTTTATATTTCTTTATAAGATTGTACACACAATTTTTATTTACAAGTTAAAATTCCTAAACAAATTTATGGCATATTGCTGTACATCAAATCTTTAATTTAGGGTTAAATTTTGTATATTTATTTATTTTTCAAGTATAGTGTGATTTATAATTCGTCAAATACCATACCTATACTCTTGGCTTTTTCTTCTTATCTTACATCTTTGATACCTCTCCTCTTATTAGATCTATTAGTCTAAATTTTTTTATAATTTTATACTTTGAATTTATGCTTCAATTCAGTTTGCTGACTTTGAGTTATTTCGGTTACCTCTTATATTACTGTGTTGTCACATCATCTCATGTTACGACACACGGTATAATATGCGTCAAAATTTTTAAGTTTTTATGTAGTTATATTTAGTTTGTAGTATTAATGTCGCAAGTTTGCGTCTGTAATACTATTTTATGTGAATATTATGGAATTATCGTCACACAAGTGGTTGATTTGTATTTTAAAATTACACATTCACAATAGTGTGAGAGATATCGCACGATTTGAATTCTGTATTAGATTTTGTGGTGGAATTATCTGTTTTTATAAAATTGAATTTGTATCATATATATTAACTAATTTCTCAGATCAGTCTTACAAAAGACTAGCTTGGCCTTCTATTATTTTCCATGATTATATGATATCGCATCTTAAATTTATTTGCGATGTCTTTTATTATTGGCAAATATACAGGATGATTTTATATTTGCATTCTTGAGCCCAAACCATAACTATTTTTCAATTATCATTTAAAAGGACACGTAATCGTCATGGGGAATAAACGCAAAACTTATATCCGCTTATAAATTAAATTCTTTCTTATTTGGATTATACAAAACTCCGTTTTTTCTATTCGATTGAATCTTATAAGGTAGAATCTCTATTATAATCCAAGTATTCCGCTTATTTTAATTTGATTAAAACTTGTAAATTTTTGATATTTGTAATCGTATTCACAAATTTTTTTTATAAAAATAACTTGTAATATCATCCTGAGTTTTATCTTATGGTAATGTATTCTTTTAGGGAAGATCGCTTAAAAAACTTGATCCAGAAAATCTTTCTGTTGTTTTATATCAACTATTCTTTCAATGTATGAATCCTAGATGTAATTCATAGTTTCATGATGCATTTGAATGATAACCTGGCCAATGTTATATTATAAAACCATAATGGGTGTACTATACAAAGATACACAATCCGTTTCCCATTGCTAAATTCAGATCTCATTATATAGTAAGCGGGTAGAGATTATAATAAAATGAATTTGCAGGTAAAATTTATATAAAGTTAACCATACCAGATAAAGTAGAGGAATACATGACAGTTATCAAGCCTCTTGAAACACTTGATCAGATATAATTTGAAGAAAGAAGAGCATTAGAGGTGTATAAAGTAAGTGAAGATAAACAATATGAATCTAAATGTTTTTTACATTTCTACCGAAAAATTTAAGAAAAGCAGATGAATAAAAGAGAATAAATAACTTTGTATGATAAATTTTATTTTTACTAGACTAATTTACCCCTATAATGACATGCCAATATTTCGAAATATATTTTTATATATTAGTCATATGTAGAATTCAATTCAATATAAATACCGAAATAACGTATGTTAGAATTACAGACCGCGAATATTTATATACAGAGTCTCAAAATCATGAATATGACTTGTTTTATCTAATAAAATTTAAGTTTATTTTGCTTTTTCTTGGCAAAAATATGTATTCCTTGATAAAATTGAGCAACAAGTAATACTATTAATATAATAAAATATGATACAATTTTTGATTTTATAAACAAGTTTCCAATAAAAGATTGGATTAGAAACTACCATGCATGATGTATATAAGACTCACTCAATACAACAAGGGTATCTAATATGAACTTACCTTTTGATTTATATAGGCTTTAGCTGATGAAAAATATGGCATTAAAAATAAAATTGAATCAAAATATTTATAATTTAAATTCGTCTTTGCTCTACATTTTTTGATTTTCATATTTATTTCTGTGTATCGTTTTAGCAATACCTTTTTCCGATTCGGTTCTGAACTTTAGATTATCGAGATGAGTGTCTGTGGTATCTACTAAATAAATACTGTATAGATGTCAAAAAAAAATTTAAAATGTCAATAAAATCCTTTCGAATTCAATTAAAAATTGTGATTTAGGAAATAAATTGATCTTGGTTTATCTATGTTAAAGTTTCTTTTCCTTTTTTTATTGTTTTTATAATAAAAATACCAAAATTATTATAACTCTTTAGGTTGTCTGTATGGCCTAAAAACCATATCGTATTTTTCTAACAACTTAAGATATCTTGTTGTCTTTTGTTGTGTTTTGCATGCGTATAAATGCATAAGACTTAACAGAGAGATGTTTATATGCATTCTCATAGCAAAAATAATATGGATTATAAACACCTGCATTAATTTTAAAATTAACTATGGCACAGATTCGAAAAAAAATCTTTTTATACAAATTCTTCCTGAATAAAGGTATAAAAACAAATTTAAGATATTATATATGATGTATAAATTCAATAACATATAATATTTTTAATATAGCTATTTGAATTTCTTCAATAAAAAAAAGGTTTTATTTTTTTTATATAAAAACTTAAAAAAGTGTGATGAAAAACACTTAAAATTAAAATTAAAGAATAATTCTGCTATTTCCTCTATGTTTTTGATAAAATCTATAATGAGCTTATAAATATTATTTATTCGATGAATAACATGTGAAACTTCACTTTTTTTCTGATTTTGATTATTATAATAAAATAATCTACATTTTGCTATAATAATCATATAGTTTTATGTAAAAATAATAATAAAATGAGGTATCTGTCTAAATTAATGGATTTAAATTATTGGACAATAAAATTAGCAAAAAAAATTCACTATATTGCCAAATAGATCTATTTTTTTATAAAATATTGAAATTTGTTATTTTTTAGATTCAAAATTTGTAAATACGAATAATATTTGTAATTATAGGATTATATCATGTATCGGTCTATAAACGGTATTTTTGCAGTAAAAACTAAAGCATAAAGTCTGCTGTGAGATCCGTTAGAACTAATTCTGCAATATAAGAATATCGAATTTCTAATAATAAACTATATAAAGGTTTTTCTTCTTTGAAAATACATTTTAATTTATTAAATAATTCGGTAGTTTTCTGTTTAAAATTATCATTTTATAAAAAAACAAGTAGTAAAATGTATTAAATTTTTGAAGTATGTTTTTAGGCTTACTTTAAAGTATAAATATTCTTGCAAAATAAAAATATAAGATAAAACTGAACATGTAAGAGATACGTGTATTTAATTCTGTAAAATAAAGGGAATTTTAAGACATTTTTTTTTAGATTCCTAATAAAAATTGTACAATTTATCGTTTATAAACACTAATATGAATAATATATAATTAAAAAAGTTATAATAATATGTAACTTATGAATGATATAACGCTAAAATGTTAATTCATGAAGTCGTAATTCGCGCTTTTAACCTAATAATTGCATAAAAAATATATAATAACCGATTGCAGCTCGATAAAATACAAATTTTATAAGGATCATTTTGCAGCTTTATAAATCAATTAGAACTAAAATTTCTATAATCAAAAGAAAAAAATTTTGTTATAATTATATGTCGAAGTAAATATATCCTATTTAATTGTATAAATGTGCATAGATTGAATGATAATATATATTTTTATTCTTTTTAAGTTTATATTTTTACATAATATTTAGATTCTAATCTTTTCTTGCAAAATATACATGAAGAATTGTGTCTACACAAAATAAAAGTTTATATAAATGTGTAAAACTATGATTTATTATTAAAATCTTATTTATAAAAGATTTTCCCTAATTTTTATAGTTGTAATAAGCCTAAAAAAATGTATTTTTGAAATAATACACAACATTAATCAAACGAATTACATGATAAATGTTTAATCTTATGTTTCTATTCTTGTTTTGTGTTTTTAATTATATGGTAATATTTATTATTATTAAAAAGGCGAATAGGTTTTATATGAGTTGAAAATAACAAAATACACCTTTAGACGAAATATTAACAGAGTTGATGCATTATTTGCGAAAAAGTGCGAAAATATTCGTGTTGTTTTATGTAAACCTCTATACGTTAAACAATAAAATTTACTGATAGCTCTATATATATTCATTGCCTTATTGAATCGTTTTTTAGTTTTTATTTAATTTTATTTTGTGCATAAATTCAGGTGGTAAATTCTATGGCTTTTCATTTGTATCGTAAATGCAAACACATAATGTTTTACAAGAATTTTAGTCGATTTTAGTTGTAATTTAATATTTTTCAAACCTTTGAATTACATCTAATCATTCGATGTGTATTTAGTATCTAAAGTTGTGGTTATTTTTTGAATTCTTTTAGATTGTGGGATTGAATTTGTTTTTGATATTCAGTACAATTGATCAAATTAAACATTTCAGACATTAAAATTATAGGATTTCTATATATTTTTTTTTATATTGTGTAAATCAAAACAAATGGTTTTTTGAACAAAATTATAAAAAATTATGCATTTTGTTTAACATTCTATTTCATATTAACAAATGATCATTGAGAAATATTTAAATCTTGAGCTTTATAATAAAAAAACTAAATATATAAAATTCCTATCTTTTATTTTGGTAATCTATAATTGCCTTTTTGTAGCCAATAAACATTTAAATTGAAATTTTCTTACATCATAATTAGAAAACATATGATATTTTTTAGATCTTATGAAACGGAATAGGTGTAAAATATTTTGGATCAATAGACAAATCCCTGATTGGTTAAATTAATTAGAATAAAACAAATTTATTTAAAGTTAATATACAAAAATATAAAAATTTTTGATAAAATTATTGAAATACAGTATAGTATTTAAATTAATATAATATTGTAATTAAATACATAGAATTTTATTTTTCGATTTTAATTAAGTGAAGCAGAGCTTCATACGCCTTACATTTATTTTTACAAAAAGCTTGAATATCTTCAACCATTCGTCTATAAGTTCATTTCTTACATCTTTCTCTTTTATATGTAGTAATTGAGCTTTTTGTTCTACGACTCAATATTTTAGCATGGGCTAAAAAATCTGGACCATCAAAATAATCTCTTTGTGTATATCGCGGTCCAATAAAATATAATTATAACCTTTTATTTATGTATTTCATATTAAACCCACTCCAATCACTCTCTTATGTTAATCATTAGAGTTTCTTTAGTTTTATTCAGAGCAAATGTCGCGAATCCTTTACTAGATGATTAGGTTGTGTCTACAATAGTCAAAGCTCAGTTCTTATTTATTTGCCACCTTCTTAAATGAGTCTCAACCATATAGTTTTGTATTATTATATAAGCTTGAATAATGCATCCAGGTCCACACATTCATACTATAGTATTGTATTGATGTTTTATTTTATTTTCTTAACCTCAATGATTAATCTGCTGTTAAATATTTGATTTATGCCAATAATTTTGCAAATTTTTCTTTGAGTGAGGCTTTTGGAATAAAAGAACATAAATTTTAACGATTTCTTGATGTCATTCTAAAATTTCTTTCCATGTATATTTTCAAATGGAATGGTAGTTTGATATTTATCACTAGTGTATATCATAAGCCTATAACTATCACAAATATCTTTTGTAGCTTTTAAAGCCAGCGGAAAACTAGGTTGAGTTCAAAAATTCACATAAATCTATTCGTGATACAGTTTCTTTTTAGCAATATTACTGATTTTCGTTTTTACTTCATAATTACTTCAAAAATTTGATTTCAAAAAATCCGAACTTTTTCCAAGATAGCCTTTAGTGCATTTTAGATTATTTTTTACAATAAAAAATTGATATAAAAATTTTTTTGTTTTATTAAAGATGTATTTTAAAGGATTTTAAAAATTACGAAGTGGATAGAATTATTCGCTAAATCTGCATATAAGAACAATCACAAGTTCTGCTTATCCATCTATAAACTGCTAAAAACTAAATTAACCCATAATTAAAGTTATAAAATTCAAACGATAAAGAAAACCAAAAAAACACATATCACATAACTAAAAATAAGATTAAGAAAAATATATATGTTTATTCAATTTAATTTTCATTAAGTAAAAGTTTGTTTTTTTTAGTACTCAATAGCGAAAATTTCGGCGCAGTATTTGTACTCTTTTTCAAGCCAAATCCTCATATCTTTATGTGTACCTTCATCAACCTTACAAAAATATTTTTTTAAATCAAATCGATCCAAAAATAAGTCTTTCTTTTTGATATCTTGAAATTTCATATCAAAAAAGGTAGTAAATATGAAGAAATCCCGCACATCTCTAGTTTTAAGCATTTTAAGCTGCACTCGAGAATCAAAAATAAATATTTCTTTCTGTTTAGATTTTAAAATAGCGTTTTTTAATGTGTTCATGGTTTTACCTGGATCCAACACGATGTATGTTAAAGCCTCCATGTTCAAAAATCCTTCATATCCACTCGGTTTTTTCATAATTAATTTTAGCATGATAAAAAAATAAATTGATCTGTCATCGTTCATTAGCATTTTATTATAAATTTCTAAAAGATTTATTAAGAAACTTTCATCGTGTTCAAAATATTTTTGGATTGTTTCTAGATTAACATTAAATTTTTCATGAATCGGGCTATCTATTCTTGATTTGCTTGTTTTTGTTGATGGCATGAGATCATAAGACTTTTTAACACCACATAAGCATGGAAAGCACCAACATAAGTTTTCATTGGGTAATTTTATCATCTCTGATCTTAGTTCACTATGGTTTAGTGTAGAATTTACATATGAAATAAAATATAAAAAACATAAAATCATCGTTTTGTTTTTTTAGAGTTAATTTATAAGTTAAATTAGAAAAAAATTTCCTCAAATAGAAAAATCTGACTTTATAAGGATTTTTTAATTTATGGAAATTATATTTTTATTTAGTAATATTTTATTATTATTATAAGAAATCGGCTCACACCTTTTTTGAAACTTTTACATAATTTTTAATCCGTAGCAAATATTGTATTTAATTTTATGGGTGATTGATGAGAATACAGCTATTTGTAGCTTTAATGCTATAAAATAGATTACAATGTTCAACACATTTGAAATCGAGTTGGAAAAATTATAATTTTTTATAGAAAATATAATTTCTATAAATAAAGTTATTTTAAAGTATCCCTAAATTGGAAAATATGCAATTTTAATAAAACTAAAAAGGGTAAAGGTATATATTTTATTCTATAATATTAATTTGATTTTCCTTGGATCATCATATATAGCCTTAATATTTTTTACTATCACTATAAATGAAATCTGTTCCCATAAATATCAATCTAAAATGCTGATATGAATTTTTATGCGCATTTATTTTTTATTAGGGGTATAAAATAGGCTAATATTTGTTTAAATTAATTACTTTTTTATTCGTATCATAAAAACATTGTAATTATGGGTATTTATAGTGGTAATAAAACCAGCCTATATAAACCTATTTGTTTTTTATCAGAATATAAAAACATATGATTATAATTTAATTGCTCATTATACATGTAGCTAGCATAATCATCTAAAATGTAAATACAAACTAATTATTGATTTATAAGATCATAAAAACATTGTAATTGGGTATTTTTTTATGGTGGTAAAACAAATATTCTATGTTTTTTCAAACCTATTTCTTATAGCTCGTAAAACTATTGTATTTAGATTCTAGCTCTTTATGCGTTGGTAATTAATCAGTTAAGATTTAAATAAAAACTAGCTTATGTTTATTTATAACTATTTCTTATAGCTCGTAAAACTATTGTATCTAGATTCTAGCTCTTTATGTGTTGGTAATTAATCAGTTAAGATTTAAATAAAAACCAGCTTATGTTTATTTAAAACAATTTCTTATAGCTCGTAAAACTATTATGTTTAGCTACTAGATCTTTTTTCTATTCGGTAAACTAATTAGTTAAGATTTAAATAAAGCTTGCTTCTATTTACTTAAACCACTTCTTCTTTCGTGAGCATCATAAAACCATATATTTTTAAGTTAATTGTCCTCTATCTATTTAGTTAGAAATGTTAAGTCATTTTTAATCAAGCTGATTTATTTTTTATCTAGGAAATATAAACATTAAACTTAAAATCATTATTTTATATTGAGAAAAAAATATAAAAAAACTTTAGAGAGAGCTAAAACATAAATATATTTGGGGATTTAAAAGATATAAAAAAATTTGATGATATTAAAAAGCATAAGTAGAAATTAAAATTATTTATATGGTATATGGTTATCAACGATAATTTTCTTGATTTAAAAATGAACAGGAATATGTTAAACTTATAAATATAAATCATAATAAACTTGTATATAAAGAAAGCTATAATTATAAATGTTTTTTAAATCGTGTGTAGCATATAAGTGAGGCAAAATATTATTATTTTACTTGCATATATACCGAGAATGTTGGGAAAGATGTAATTTTTTTTTGGTTGTGGATTTTATTTTAAAAATTCATATATCAGTATTTAATCTATAATAATTAAATGCTATTATACGTAATTACAATGATAGTTTATTTAAGCATTAATTTTTACATTTTAGATATATATTTTTTCTTCTTATTAAGTTTTAACTTGTTAGTTATCATTGCTAACTTTTTTTGATACCTTTCACGGTTTCTTCTCTTATGCATCTCTTGTAGATATTTTTTATCATATGATTTATATTTATTTGTAAGTATATTTAATTATGAAGCTAAAAACCATGACATTATGATGTAATTACTTTTTATTTATAAATATTAATCATTTTTGAAGTTAAAACCATAGCATCATGGTGTTACTACTTTCTATATTCAAGCCCAATTCAATTATGAAGTAAAGAATATGGTGTTATCGTGTAATTACGTTTTATTTATAATATTATTCATCTTTGAACTTAAAAACCATTGTTCGCAGTGTAATGAATATTTACCTGTATATATGATTAAGTTGTGAAGCAATAGAAATAACTCGAAGTCACAATAAAATTGTGCATATATTCAAACCATAGGATTTAGGAAAACCTTTGTGATAAATGGGTCTTTAAGAGAGATATCGAAGATGATTTAAGAGGATAAAGCCAAGCGTGTAAATTTTTTTCTCCTAAGGGAAATTAAACATATTATTTGGAATTAAAATTACAGAATTACCCACAAATAAAGATTACTATGTGATGTTGTTATTTATAAATATGATTCAGTATCGTATTTATATAGATAATACCAAATTTTTGGTCTTATAGTGTAATGGTTAGCACGCCAGGTTCTGATCCTGGAAATCGGAGTTCGAGTCTCCGTAAGACCTTTTTTAACCTCTACCAAATAGGGAGGAAGGTATTCTACCTACGGTTTTCAAATAAATATTTAAATAAGTTAAAAATGTAAAACGGATATTTCCCTTGTTTTAATTTTATTGACATCTTTATTCATTTTTTCCTTCTTTTTTTATTAGAAGTTCTACTTTGATTTTGAGGAATAATCAATGGTGGAAGGCCCATTTTTAAAGTATCAATATTCGAGGGTGATTCATTCGGGATGGAAACTGGGATTTCATTCTCCTTTTCACCTTTTTCGGGTGATGAAGTAGTTTCACTTTCTGTAGTAATATCTAAATACAAATTATCTTGCTCATCATATCCACCGATATAATCTTCAAGTTCAGTTTCTTTAATAACTTTAATTTTGTTTTTTCTTATACTCTTCCGACCCGTCTCTTTTTTAACTTTTCTGTCATTTCTCGTAAATTTTTTTTTGATTCTATTCCAAATACCATTTTCATTTTCCTTGCTAAAAATATTTTCGAAGCTCTTAACAAAATCTTTTCCCATTTTCTCCCAAAATCTCAACGCAATTCGAAACTCTTCTTTCATGTCGTCGATTTCTTTATCCGCCTGTTTAACAAGATTTTCAATTTTAAATTTAGCCATTATCATATTCTCATCAATAAATCCGACATTCAAGTCTTTTGCTGATATCCCTCGCATTAAATTTCTTCTAACATATTCATCATAATCCTTCACTATTCTTGTAATAAGCCCGCTTGTACTAATCCCTTTAGTCCTCATAGTCGGAATAAATTTCCCTACCTTCTTGACTTCCGCATAAATATCAGAACTTTCATGGCTCTTGTACGGAATTTCATCATGAGCCACAAAATCAATTTCATGCTTCTTTATAAAATCTAGTGAAATGACCCACGGCGCATTTTCAATCACTTGATCAACATAGAGACAATGACGCACTGATTCGTATCGCTCTTTATCTGTAAGAACCGTCTTTCCCTTTAAACGATGTGTATCTTCATCATTCGATACGCCAACCATAAGATATACATCGGGAAAAAGCTCTTTTGCTTGTTTAAGACTCAGAGCGTGTCCGAAATGGAACAGATCATAGATACCGTCACAATAAATTCGAGTCGGTCGGTCGGTAGGAATATCATATTTTTGTATGGGTGATGATCTTTCTTCAAAACCGAATACACCTTCTGTTGGATATTTCGGTAAAATACTCGTATAGTTTTCGGATTTCGTCATTAGCGTGGGGTAATTTCAATAAAACACTATTCTCAAATCAGCTTGGAAAATATAAAAAAGTGATACTGTTTCAAAAAATAAATGTTAATATAAAATGAAACTAAATGCCTTAAAATTCATATTCGAAATTTGTAAAACCTCATTAGAGCCATCTTTAACATTATTATGAAATCATAGAATAAATTTGAATCATATAATAGTTTTTTTAGCTCCATTAAAGTCATATTTAATCTTTCTTAAACTTTCTCGAATGAAATCTTATGTCATCTTTAGCATTTTATAGCTACATTATAATCATATTTAATATTATAATTTCATTATTGAATAAATTTGGGACGCTAAGTTACACGTATAACTTTTTGAAATCATATTTAAGTGAATTATAACTTTCTCGAAAGAATTTGTATATCATTTTAAATTTCTTACACTTTATTGCATCATAATAAATATTATTATAACTTTACTAAATGAATTCGGGACGATAAGTCACAAATATAACTTTTTAGGGCAATTTAAGTAAATTATAACTTTCTCGAATGAATTTGTATAACATCTATATCTTTCTTATAACTTTATTGCCACATAATAAATATTATTATAACTTTATAAATGAATTGGGGCGATAGTTATATATATAACTTTTTGAAATCATATTTAAGTGAAATTTTACTTTCTCAAACGAATTTGTATAACATAATTAACTTTCTTACAACTTTATTTAATCATAATAAATATTATTATGATGTAATAAATCAATTCGGCGCGATAATTTACATATACAACTCTTTAGGATCATATTTAAGTAAATAATAATTTTATTGTGTAAATTGAAATGGTAGTAAATCTTTCGAACTTTTTAAAATAATATTTAGTTAGTTCTAACTTTATTTTATAAATTTGATATGATGATTTATGTTTAAAATTTATTTATGTATTAGAATCATATGCAATATTATTATAATTTTGTGTTATGTATTTGTGATTCATGTTTAACATTCCTATAACTTTATCACATAAATTAGTAGATTTAGAAAAAAAAAATATTCCTTATAATTATTGGAATCTCGAAAAAACTCGAATTTCTCGAAAAAAATAATATACGAATTTAAAAGATTTCGAAATCATCTTGATTTTGCGTGAGCTTATTGGATACCAGATACAATTTGGAGATCTTTATTGCAAACACTCTAATTTAATTGGATAACTGCAAATATAGAATTTCAGCCATATTAATCATGAAAACATTTGAGTGTTAAAATATATGAAATTATCAATATAGTCTAAGTCATCACAAGACACTTGAACTCATATCATTTGATGGAAGAGGAGCAGTTGACGAGGATAGATCTGGAAAGGTGTCAAAAGATGCGTTAAGGAGTTGTGCAATATTCCTAATGGGCTGTCTACATCTTAATAGATGAAATAATAAAAGAAGAAACTTAATACATAAAACAAAATTGCATAAAAATATTTTAAGTAGTCAAAAATCCCGAATAAAGCAAGACCATACATGTAAGTTCTCGCACTTCGTAAGACACTTGAACTCATATTATTTGAGAGAATAGCAGTTGATGAAGATAGATCAGGGAAGGTGTCAAAAGATGCATCAAGAAGTTGTGTAATATTCCCAACACGCTGACCACGTTCAAATAGATAAAATCGATAAAAAGAGAATTAACCCATAAATAAATATCTCTACGATCTTTTTTCTTAAATTTTTGTACGAAAAAGCCCATTATTTGACCTAAGCTTCCTACCGTTAAGATTCAGTTTTCTCTGTTTCTGTCAACTAATTAATCCATGAAAAGCGAAAGTATATATAATTGAAATGTATATATTCGGGTTAGAATCTGTATTTTCATTTTTGAAGATTTTAATGCTTTTCACGCGTGGGCATTGATAAAATACCAATGTATAATCAATACCGCGTACCTGCAAGGGATACAGCAAACACTTTTAGATCGACAAACAGAAAAAAAGAATTTGGATTAAAGCATACAGTTTATGGTAGTGCTGAAACGACTTAATTTAATTCACGAACCCAAATAGAAGTAATCAAAGCCAGTATTGGTATGATGTTGATGTTATTCCCGCAGCGGTAACCCTATTGGCATGGTCAACACTGTTAATCTTTTTTATTAAAGAATACTTATATAAAATTTGGAAAAAAATATGTTATAAAAAAATAATTATTCTTAATTATGGTATCCGAATGCAATATATAATTTTTTTGTCTTCATAAAAAAAATTCAAAATCCCAGATTATATGTTTTGTATTGATTTATATAGTCGAGGTTCGCGTTTTTTTTATCGAATTATTTTGGATATAATTTTTTTCGGGAATTAAAATGTAGTATAAAGTTACGAATATAATCCTGGAAATAATATAATGTAAACACAGATTACTGAACTTCGAATTTTCACCTAAATATATATTTATACCGTTTCAGTCTCTAATATTCCGTATTTGTTAGATTTTGGATTTTCATTTTTAATAAAATACAAATTAAGCTTAAAAATTAAAAGAAGGATTCTTCGAATATGTTTTATATAATTATTGTGCATATTAAGTTTTTTTTAAAAGATTTATATTTAGGCTAATTAAATGCAAGAAAAGAATCAAAACACTATAAATTTGGTAAATTAAAAAAATATCACTCAAATGTGCCAAACATTATAATCCTTTAGACATCTGAAAAAATAACAACTTGAAATATATTTCAAAGAAAAAAAGGCATTTAAACAAAGAAATTTGTCTAGGAAAAGCTTACTCATACATTTAAATCTAGTAAATTTTTTTTTTACTGATCACCGAATATATTGTAGATACAAAAGCCTCCTAATAAAACTAATTGAATATAAAACCTGTTTTATGCCTAAAAATTAAAACAGAGCTCGTTAGTAATTCGAAATAAAATTTAGTTTTATATAATAATTGCAAACTGAAAAAAAAACTATTTATAAATTTTTTAAAATAATAAGGCTTACATTAAAATGGCTTTTAAATAAACGTTTTTGATATATTCACAACTTATAGTAAAAAATATTTCATGTAAAGACTAACTTTAATTTCTTCGTGGATCAAAATAATTTAAAGCAAGAAGTTTTATAACTCATAGAGCATTGCCTGCGTAAAAACACCCCCAAAACTTAAAAATTACAGATAATTGTGGTTATTGTCTATAAAAACTCCGAATATTACACTTCATAGGAGATATCATGATTTCTATTCCTTCTAATTTTCAAGAACTTCAAACAGTAATTATAAAGGAAAACTTTACAAAATCTGTATATTAAGCATAATGGTAAGCATTAATGTGCTCAATTTTTTAGAAAAAGAGATAACATAGAAAAAAACGTATTGGAGGTTTTTAAAAAGTAACGATTAAACAAAATTTAGAAATAAATATAAAAGAATAAACTTATGATAAATTATTCATAAAAAAGGTATAAAGCTTAAATTAGTATCTAATAAAATCACCTTTTAATCTATAAATGTATATCAATAAATAACATGCACTTCAATAAACATCAGCACATTGTTATACTGATGTAAAAATGCCTAATTTATGCAGATATAGATTCATTATGAATATCCGAGATTCGTTTTCCCTGCAAAATTTAAGACATAGTTTAATTTAAAAATATATACATTTACTTTTGAATCTTTAAACCCTAAAAAATTCATAATATCAAAGTGTTTTATTATAATCAGAACAATAAATAATATACAAAATTATTTTAGTACGATGTAGTATTATTGGGGAATCAAAAGAAAAATTATCGTCTGAAATTAACTAGAATGTGGAAATCTAATTTCTTAAAAGTGATCATAAGTTGTTTTAAAATCTAGATGAGAAAAGAATTTTCGCCAAATAATATGTGTTCTTTTAAATTACTTTATTTAGATAAAAATACAATCTATTAAGTCTATAGTACAATCTATATAATAAAGCGGTCAAATGTATTGAAATCATATGTGGATATAATATTATTACACTGTATGCTTTGAAAGTGTGTAGTACGATATATATTAACTATTTTGAATTATAAATTATGGCTATTGACGGTTTTATGTCTTTGATAATAAAAGTATAATCAAAGCAATTCGAAATAATTATAATGTCTCTATCCTGTTAAATTTAGTAGTAAAATACTATCGTAGTGGTAAAAAAATTCATATTATAATTTCAAAAGGGTCGTCACAACAATTGAAACTCTTTTATCTTAAAGAATAATAGTTTTATTTACGATTTTTTCTAGTTTACTATCCTATATATGAATTATAACCATTAAGCGATATCTAGAAGAGTAAGTCAGATGATGTGATATTTACAAAATTATAAAGGATATTTTTAATTTTTTACCATAGTTAAGAAAGATCGAATACTCTATTCGGGATTTAATACATCATAAAAAATATATTGCTTGGTCTATAAAAAGTTAGGGATATTTTAAATAATTTTTAGCTTGGGAAATCATATTTTGTAAGCCAGATTTGAATTTTTTAATGTCTTTTTTAATATATAGCCATGCTATATATGCAAACTAATGTTCGAAACAAAATGCCTTGTCTCTTTGTGATTGCTCATAATGTGTTTTTATAATTATTTTCTTAATTTTAGATTGATAAACATATATTTAAGCTTTTCTGATTAAACTATACATTTAACATTTCTGTTATTGGCATCATAAATTGTTATTTCTTTTACATTCTGTGTTTTAATTACAAAATAATCATATATATTTTACGAATGGATTGTAAATGAAGAGAAAAATATCTTTAATTATATTATTATGATGTTATAGTAATGTGAATAAAATTTGTAAAACATATTAATAGATAAAATCATGCTTATCTTATTTTAATAAACCATTATAATAAACATTCTTTCTTTTTTTGATGCTTTGTGATAATCCTGTGTAAATTTATAAGCTTTACACACGGTAATTCAATAGAAATGCATTATGAATACGTAACACCCGAGTAACAAGCGTATTTAAATCTTTTTTCTTATGATTTTTCATCGCAAATATATACTTGAAAGTCGTAAAGATTTTGGGATTTTGAATTTTATTAGAGCCAATGTTTTTATAAAATATTACAGCACTATAAAACAATATCAAGCTATATTGAAATAAAGGAATTCGGACTAGAAGCTGTAAAAATAAGAAGTTTCTTGATATTCAAATCTTGTACGAATAGAAACGTTATAAACGATGGAAAAAAATATGCCTGGACTAATATACCTTCTATATATCTTGTTATTACCACTAAAATAAAAACTTTATTCGTTTCCTAAGAACTAAAGTTATATTAAATTAATTTTTTATTCTATAAATATGCAACCGTATTTTCATACTTATACTAAAACTTTTAGTTTTTTAGGGATGATAAAAAACTTATTTTACAACTTTTCATGTCTTATTAATTACTAGGAGTTTCACAGATATATTATGAGTAAATTTATCTATTTAAATTCAATTCGTTTGAAACCGCAAAAATTTAAGATAATTTATCAAGTAAATTTTTTGAATGCAGCTATTCAGGTTCGATATTTCTTTATATGTCGCTTTTGTATTTTAATTTTAATATAATGCAATATAAAAATGCTACGTATTTATGAAAAAAAAACACTTTTACATTTTTATAAGTTAATCTACTCCAATGTAACAGTGGTTCGAAAATAATCTTATTTTTTTTGTAAAATTATAAATTATTTTAGATTTTCGTTATTTATTCGTATTATTCATTCTTATTTTATTTATATTTGATATATTCGTATTATATTAAAATATTTTGTTAAAAATTATTAATTTTTCAAAACTCTTTTATGCAAACTTTGACATCTTCTCCATTTTGATGAACAAATACCTATATCTCCCTATTTCTATGATATTTTGAACTACTACAGTTTGATTCTTATGAATGTAAAATTTCAACTTACCTTGGCACCAATTCATTTTGTGCCCAACAAATTTTTAACGCGATGTACCGTATTCTTATGCAAATAAAAGCCCGTAAGCACCATATATATGATTATACGAAATAAATAGTATATGTGGAACTATTAGAGCGAATGATTTGGTTTTTGCAATTTTTTTATTTTTTACAGCGTCAATTATTTGTTATTTATGGGGCTGTAATCTAACATATGGGTTAAAAAAATGTGTGGGTTTTTAAAAAGAACAAATAGGTATCTATTTATTTTTTTATATATAAAATGGCTATTTTTATAGTGTTATAATAATACTAATCTTTGCTTCTTGGTTGATTATACAATAAAAAATTTTAATCTTTATTTAAGAAATTAAAAAAAATATACTTTTGGCAATTTTGATTTCTTCGTCGAATTGATTATAGATGTCTGAATATTTTTCATCTGGATTTGTAAAATATCACGCCAAACCTGCCATGTCAATGAATTTTGCTGGCTCCATACTCTTCGAACATATTAATTTTATGTATAAGCTAAATATATTTATCCTACATTCCTTTGCAGAACTACTTAATAATACACTTTGATTTTCCCTGTTTAATTGATGAAAAGGATCAAAGTTTGGAATGCTTTTTTTGAGCTTAGTTAGCATTCTTCCTTCCGATAACACATAATCACATTTTATATTATTTTTAGCTGTAAATTTCTCAAAATAGATCAATATTAATTTCAAGCTTACAATAAAGTAAATTCTTTGGTCATTTTTCACAAAATTTTTTTCCCATGCTTCTTGTATGTTACTAAAATGCTGTTCAAAATTATCAAAAAATTTATAAAGATTATCAGTTGACAAACTTATTTTTCCGTCAAGATCTTTGCCAGTCATTTCATTCTCTTCTTTCAATTCACTTGCTTCATTTTCGGAAAAACCACCACTGTACCCCGTATAACTTAAAAATCTCTTAATCTTCGTTGGTTCATCTGTTTTTGTTTCGATACTAAAAAACCTTCCCAACTTTGATTCCTTTTTTCCCGCAGAATAAATATTTTTTAAAATAAATAATAGTAATAAATGCATAACTTATATTTTTAAATTGCTTATATATTTTTTTAATCATTTTCTATTTCGGATTAGGAGCAATAATAGAAAATTAAAAATCTATATAGTTTTTTTATTTATATCCTAAAAATCTTAAAAATTTCTAGCAAAAGACTTTTACGCATCATTTAATATCTGCAAGATTTTTCTTATCAAAAAAGCCAGCATAAATTAAATTTTTACTCAAACAACTTCGATCTAATTATCATTGTTTCTTTAAAACCAATATTCGTTCATGATTTTTTTTGAAAGTTACTGTTAATTTTCTTGAAAACCAAAAAATAACATATTTACCTTTTTAATGAAATTGGTCAGATGCCGATTCTTTACCAATCGGGAATAGTTGCATTTTCCGTTTATTTTAAAAATTATTTTTCTATATTATTATATATTTACAAATTTAAACTAATCTAAAATTTAAATATTTTTTTAGGGGATATATAAAACTACACTTATATGATTATATATAAAAATACTGGCATATTTTCATTTTAAATCTTATAATAAGATTCTAATCTATATATTTGTCTCGAAATAGTTTCATATCTCTTTCTTTATATATAAAAAGAATGTTTTTCTTAATAAATTATAGTATGTGATTGAAAAGGTGCATCTATTTAATTAGATAGAAAAGTTATTATTAAAAAATAATTTTATGAAAAAACCAAAAAGGCAGTAAAAAATAAGGAGAATATATATCAAATAATTAACCTAAAAATATAACAGGATTTTCAAAAAAAAAGATGATAAAATTAAACAACTAAAAAATATTAAAATTTTGGATTAAAGATGTAATATAAATTATAAACAAAAAAAATATTTGGCGAACTAATTATAAACTTTAATTAAAATTTTAATCGTAATTTTGTGTTTATGATCACAAATTCTAAACCTAAGTTTAAATTATCATTTACCATTAATAAAAATTGAATTTTAGATGAATATAATGAAATTTAGAGATATTAAGAACAATTAAATGCAATTAAATGGAAGTTTCTAGTCTATAATGCCCTAAAAATTTAATTTTCTAAATATGATAAATACATAATGATTTTTTTATTTGAACATATGAAAAGCTGATAATACATTTCATCAAAAATGCCATATAGTTTTAAGCTGTGATTTCTTATATTATCGCTCCTATACATATTGGTAGTGAATTCAAATTGAAAATATCTGCATATCATGTCTATAATTAAAAGAGATATTCTATTTAAAACCTTTATTTATGCCTATCTACCTTTTTTTGCTTGTTTTAGGTTTTTTAAAACATAATTATGTCAATATCAACATTATGTAAGCATATTGACGAAAAAAAACCTTTCTATCGCAGCTGTTTTTTTTTTGTAAATCCATTAAACTTAGCAGTTATGAAATGGTATTACCATAATTATGCATGTGTCAAAAATTATAAATACGATAATATTTTTTTTTGTTATTTTAGTAATATCCTTCTTACTTTAATTCGATTAGGACTTTTCAACTTACATAGATCTCATTTTATCCACAAAAGAAGATTTTTGACCGCTAAAACTTTGATAAAATTATCACTGCTAGTCCACAAAAATTTATAAATGCCAAAGATATGCAGTTAAATACGGATTCTGGCAAATGCATGTTTTACATGATAATAGATGCTAAAAAATTTATTGAATTTCGTAATTAATACGCAAATATTATGTGAATTTCAATTAAGAAATAACATTTTGCATGATATAAAGTATATATTTTTGCGTGATATAAAGTGTATATTTTTGCGCGAATATGCTTTTTATATCATGATTTTAGTTAAAAAAAACCTTTGAAAGCATTTATTTGCTTACAATAAGCAATTCAAACAATCAAATAAATAAAATTCCAAAAATGATCGACCACATCTACACATACAAATAATATTTATCTCTACATTCTGTTTGTCTAGATGAATAGTTTTTTAGGGTTTTTAATAATTTGATTTTTTATATTCTATAAAAAAAAATTAAATAACTAGTGATACAATAACTTAAAAAAAAGTCGATCATACTTCATGGCACATGTGTTTATATCCTCAAAATGCAACAATTATTATTTCAGAATAAACAATTGTTGGCCATCTTTTAAAAAAGAAAAACAACAATATTATTAAATTGAAATCTAACTACGAAGGTGAAACTTGTTATATTCCCAGGGTATATTTAAATAACAGTCGCATTTTTTAATAGAAGCTCTTGATTTTTAAATTATACACGTGATGAACGCTTATCTGTAATCATAACGAAATTTGTTTGTGAAATATTGAAAAAAATTTATAGAAATTGTAACTTATTGTTTTGTACTATACTATTTTATACACCAAATTTTTTTCTATGATGAAAGGTTTGAGCTTGAGGAAAAAGTGATAAAACTTATATTTATGATCTTCAATTACTATATTTTAAATTTCAAACTACCCTTTAAATATTATAGATATATTTTAATTGTTTTAAAAAAAAATTTGATTGTTTCGTTTAATTTCGCATCAAATTTATAATTAATGTGCAAGACATACCATGATGTTTAGTACTTACCGATTTGATGATTACAACATGGTTTTTTATACAAAGTCTGTATTTTTTTTGATAATAAGTAATTTTAATTAGCTTATAGGTTTATTCTTCTCTCCGGTACATCTTTTATATACTTATATTTATAATGGAAGGAATCTTTGCTATAAAACTTATCTTATCATTCTGGTATTTGAATTTACTATGATACCAGAAATTATAGCTAAGTAATAAAATATGCACAAAAGATATTGACCTTAAAAACATATTATTATGTTAATTATATCAATATATTTTTTCGTTGAGTATTTGATGTGCCAATTGTATTGGTATAAAGCATATTCGTGCACGTCATGAGTTTAATTATATATTAGTATTTTATTGGGTTAATATACGACAAAATATAAGAAATAATTTTAAAGATGAAATTTAAGCCGATTTTCTATGCAGATTTAAGAGCGTATTTCTTTGTATTTATATTTAGAAAAATAAATTTTATTATCTGTATATTCTACCATTTTGTAAAAATAATATTTAAACGACTCTAATATTGCTTAAAAAATTATATTAGTTTTTATTATTATATCACAGTGACATATGACACAAAGATATCATTGCGTATTTTATAAATTTATAGGGAAAAAATACTAAAGGTTACTTTTAATCTATGCATATCATTATTATTCTTTTTTTACATTTATGTAGCTATACTTGTATTTTTATTTATTTTTTTAAATTATGTAATTTTCTATTTCGATGAACATTTTTCTCTTTGGCATTGAGTATATTCACTTATACCCGAATGAAAACCTGCATTTTTTTGTTCAATAGTTGTATTTACATGAAGAATACTTATTATTCTCGAAGAAATATTTTTTATCGTGATATAAATACTTTTAATGTGTATACTAAGATTTTTATTTAGGGTTTAATTTGATTTTTAGCTTTTTGTAGTTGTTAAAGCAAAAATTTATATTGCTCTATATAACAGATATAGCCTTTACTTCTTTCCACTTCATCATCTTTCATCTTTCTCGATTCATCTTCTTCCATCGATGCTTATTAGTTCAAGTGTCTTCCTCAATCCATTTGTTTGTGCGTATTCTTCCACTTCACTTGGTATTTCAGCACATTAATGGATAAATTTTTATTATATGAAATTAAAAGTATTTTTTATTTAAGGGCTATATATATAGTCGTAATTTTAGTTTTTTTTCTCAGGCACAGCTTGCTTGATTCTCTGTATACACAGCGTATTTATACCTTCGGCTATCTTCTCCTCTCTAAAGTCTTCTTCAATACCCCTCCTTCTTTCGAGACTTATTAATTCAAGAGTTTTTCTCAATCCCAAGGTTTGAATATATGCCTCAACCTGGTTCGTGAGATCTAGTTCCTTCAGGTACCTTCTATGATATCGTGTCACCACACCGTCCCATGTTATAACATATGGAATAATTTTTGTCTTGCATTTGTATATTAATGACAGTTCAGATGCTAGTAGGTCATATTTTCTTTATTTTTCGTTTTCAACTATGTTTATGTTGTCAATACTTGTCACGCCAATTTCGATCAGAGTGATGCAGTTCTTCTTTTTGTCATATAAAAAAATATCAGGTCTGTCATTCGATAACTTTATGTTTTTTTTAATTCTTGTATCTATTTTGATCTCCGAGAATTCGTTTTCCATTATTTCTTGTACAGAGTGTCTGCGGATTTTTTTGTTTTTTTTGACATCGTATTTTCTTGCCAACATAAAGTGAAGACGCCTTACAATCTCGTTGTGCTTTCTTGTAAGGTCATGACCAAGCATTTTTTTACATCTGCTTGCTAAGTGGTCGACAGTTTTAATTGAGTCGTTACCGTGCGGGCGCATTGATCTATCTCCAAAGAATGCGTTTCTATCCTGAATAAAGCAGAATCTCGCCTCTTCTAATGGTCTGATAT
Organism: Rhyacophila brunnea; assembly: GCF_057557595.1. NCBI lineage: Eukaryota > Metazoa > Arthropoda > Insecta > Trichoptera > Rhyacophilidae > Rhyacophila > Rhyacophila brunnea. The sequence continues at coordinate 966,633 of NW_028232783.1, forward strand.
TTCCATATTGTAGCCACTTTGAGGATCCTAATATTTCAAGCGTTGGATTTTTATGAACATCGAAGAGTTTTTGATGTAGTATTTTTTGTTATATTTTACACAATAAACTCTCTTTTTGTTTTAATTCAAGCGCAGGAAGGTTTATGTCAACGAGGCCATATTTCGTTTTGAGGAATTCATTTATTACGGATAGGTGTGTTGCATTTTCATTTGCAAATTTAAATATTGCGGCTTTTCTTGGTGATTGTTCTTTTTCTTGGTCTAGAGTTTTATATAATTGGTAGAGTATTCTTTCGGATTTAAATTCAATATTTTCCAATCCACGTCCTAGTTCATTTCTTTTAAGATATAATCTTTCTTTATTGGCTGGTTGTAAGTGTATTCCATTTTATATTAGTATTCGCCTGATTTCATCATCTAGCTTTCTAAAATCTTCTGGTTCTAGCTTTAATAAACCCACGTAGTAGTTTATCAGTGATATTGCATATTCATTTATTGCCTTTATTATATTTTTACCATTTAGTTTTGTTTTGCAAATGCTTTTTACTCTTTCTAGCATTTCTTTTCTAATTTTATCCATCGTTTCGGGTTTATTTCTCGATTTGAAATCTTCCAGTATCCCGAGATATTTATATTTATCTTTTCCTTCTATTACTGTGGCAATATCTTTGCAATTTATATTGTATGTAGCTGATTTGGTAACGCTAATTTCCATTCCGATACATCCGAAGAATTTTGTTGCTTCATTGGACATTGGTTTTAAGTTACTTTCTTCTTTTGACAAAATCTTTAAATCGTCAATGAAAAGGAAGTGATTGGTTGTAAATGCCTTCTTATCAAGGTTAATGGATATCGATGGAAACTTTTCATTTAATCGGCGGCTTAGCGGATCCATACAAAGAACAAACAGTAGTGGAGATAGGCTATCTCCTTGTATAATCCCCTTTTCAATTTTTTTCTCTATAATTTCTTCATTGTTTAATCTTAGAGATAACTTCCAGTTTTTTGTTAACACAGATATAAAGGAAATCATCCATTCTTGAATGTTAAGATTTTTTAAGCAGGACAAAATTTACTCGTGGTTGAATGAGTCAAATGCTTTTTTTATATCGAACCATGTTACGTGTATATGAAATTAAAAATAATAATGAATTTAATGACTTGGATGGGTGTTTAGAAAATCCCATAAAAAATTTGTTGAAGAATTAAAAATCCCTGATGATTTAGAAGCATATATGCAAGCTTTCACACTTCACAAGACACATTAACTCATATCATTTGACAGAAGAAAAGCAGTTAACGAAGATAGATCAGGGGAAGGTGTCAAAATATGCATTAAAGAAGTTGTGAAATATTTCTAAGGGGCTATAAACATCTCAGTAGATAAAATTTATAAAAAGAAGAAGCTTAACCCTTAAATAAAAAATTGTATGGTATTAAATACACGAAATATATGTCAAGGAGCTAGAAATCCCCGGCGAACTAGAAGCATACATGCAATCTCTCACACTTCGCAAGACACTTGAACTTATCTCATTTGAGAGAAGAAGAGCAGTTAATGAAGATAGATCAATGAAAGGTGTCAAAAGATGTATCAAGGAGTTGTGTATTATCCCTAATGGGCTGACCACGTCTAAATAGATAAAATCGATAAAAAGAAACTTAACCCATAAATAAGAAATTGTATGGTATTAAATATAACAAATATAGAAAAGAACGACGCGCTATAACTTTAATTTTTTCTCTATTGATTATTATAAATATCATTATCTCTAATTTAGGTATTGGTAAAATATAACACACGTAAATTCTTGAGATCAAGCACAATTTTGTGATAACATAGTAATAATAATCAATCTAAATGGTTTATTTATGGTGTTTGAAAAAATTCTAAACGGTATATCTATGTTAGAATTCGACATTAAAATATTAATATGATTTTAGTAGTTATTGAATTTTTGTGTAAATCCATCAAAATTTATATTTTATATCTTAAATGTATCTGGAATAAAACCAAGATACATTTTAATTGCCATAGAAACAAAAAAATATAGCACAATTAAAGATTATTTAAACATAATCAAGGTTCTAATCGTGTATTTTATAGTGAGATCAATCGATATTTTATTAGGATATCGGGAAATCAATAATTTGGAATATGCCGTTATAATTTGCACTTTGCATGTAGTTTTTGAATTAACAGTGCATAAGAGACGTTTTTTTTCTCGTTAATTGTCTAAATTTATAATATATTTGTATTTAGTTTATAAAAGTAATTTTTTACGTAAATATTTTTGGGAAATTAACTGTAGAGATATGGTGGTTACAAAATACCATAAATCGTATATTAATGAGTTATAGATGCCAACAGAAGCAAAAACATACACACAAACAATATAATTGAGGAATACTCCTGAAATAAACAGTATTAAGAAAAAAAGATTATAAAGGTGATAAGGTGGAAAGAAGTATATGACAAATCTGTAAATAGAATAATCTAAATTTTTGCTTGAACAAGTATAAAAAGCTTAAAATCAAATTAAGCCATAAATAAAAAAAATCAGGATATATATTGCATGGAGCAAATCGGTAATATAGAGGAATCTAAATTTCGGCGCAAGCAAAACGAAAAGTTAAAAGAAGAATTAGCTTTTAACAAATATATAGAGAAATATATTTAAAGGCATAATATGCATCTAAATTTCAAATATATTATAAAAAATGCCCAGTGTTTATTATTTTAACATAAACATCTTTCTCTATATGTTTTCAAAACTTTTACAAATTGTTATAAATAAATAGAAAACCATTGTTTTAAAAATAAACTGCATATAATGTAAGATGAAATTTTCGTAAATAATACAAATACCTTTTATTTCATTTGAGCGGCTCCTTTAATCATACTATTTTTTAACCTTAATCAATCAAGCTAAAATTTGAATGATCCAATAGAGCAGTCTATATTAGGCTTCCTTTAGCCCCATCCTCTACATAAATTATCTCCATATTCCTTTCCTTTCATGAGCTATTACTTAGAGTGCTTAATAAATCCTTTAAACTTTTTCTTATATCATCCTCATTGAATTGTTTCCTTTCAAAGAACATTTATTCGAGTGTTTTCCTCAACCTTATATAATTCTTTGCGTCTAATTCTATTTAAAATCTTTCCTTTCAAGTGCTATTAATTCATATATATAATGCTTCATATATACTTCTATGAATCTTATTCACATTTAATCATTTCCTTTCAAGGGCTATTAATTCGAGTGTTTTCCTCAACCTTATATAATTCTTTGAATCTAATTCTATTTACAATCTTTCCTTTCAGGTGCTATTAATTCATATGTATAATAAACCCTATAAACTTCTTCCTAAATCATCCTAATTGAATTACTTCCTTTCAAGGGCTTCATCAATTATTTATGCTTCTTCCAATCTCATCCTATTAAATCCTTTCAAGGGCTATTAATTCAAGTGTGTTCCCAACACTGTTAAGCTCCTTCATATATATCCTTTTCGCAAAATTCTTTTAACCATATTCTTCTTTCGTGATTAGTTGATTCACATGCTACCCTCTACTCTATCGTTTGTGCGTATTTCATCATGTAGATAGCATCTTCAAGTCCTCAATATACAACTTATGGTATTTTGTGATCACACCAATCCATCATAATACAAATCTAGTTTTATTTGAGGGTTGATTTTGGTATTGTAATTTTAGATTTCCTCTTCAAGCATAACGTGATTGATTTCCCGTGAGTCCATCATATCTGTTATATTAATTATGTCCTCTTCTCTTAAATCTTCTTCGATGCCTCTCCTCTTCTATAATAATACAGATGAAATTTATTCAAATGGTTTATGGGTTAATATTTTATTTCTTGTTTCTCATCCACAAATAATTTATATTTGAACCCCATTTAACAATGGCAAAAGTACCTTCACTTAACAGAGCAGGAAAAGTTAGAAAGCAAACACCAAAGGTTGAAAAAGCAGAAAAGAAGAAAGTTCTCTGTGGTCGAGCAAGGAAGCGTCAATTATATAATAGTAGAAACGAGAAGAAATTGTTTGATGGTATAAAAATTAAGTTCAATCCACAATCAATATAATTTAATAAAAGTTATTGATTATTAAGTTCTCTAAAATTTAATTTATGCGTTAATTTAATATTTGTTTTGTCATAACTAAAATTATAGATTCTACAATCTGTGAATGGCATTAAAAATATTTGCCATTTATAATTATTTATAAATTTATATGTTGTTTGTTTTTTTATTACTTTTTCAACCAGCCAAAACCTTTAAAGCTCTATGAACCGCCACAATATTATACTTCTTATAGCCCTATCATCTTTTTTTAAAGACTTATTGATTTAATAATTTGTTGTCTGAAATTATTTTTTAATTTGAATAAAGTGTCAAGATTTGTTATTTTATTAACTTTTTTTTATGTTTAGAGTTATGTTCTTTTATTGTAGCATTTCTTTCTTAAATATGATATATCTTATTAAAGGTTACAAAATATCATAAAAAATATGTTAAGGAGTAAAAATACCGGACGAAGTAGAAGCATACATGCAAGCTCTCACACTCCGCAAGACACTTGAACTCATCTCATTTGAGAGAAGAAGAGCAGTTGATGAAGATAGATCAGAGGAAGGTGTCAAAAGATGCATCAAGGAGTTGTGCAATATTCCCAACACGCTGAACACGTATAAATAGATAAAATCGATAAAAAGAAAATTAACCCATAAATAAATAAGAATTAAAGGTTACAAAATCCCATAAAAAATATGTTAAGGAGTTAAAAATCATGGACGAAGTAGAAGCATACATACAAGCTCTCACAATTCGCAAGACACTTTGTCTCATCTCATTTGAGAGAAGAAGTGTAGTTGATGAAGATAGATCTGGGGAGGTGTCAAAAGATGTATCAATAAGTTGTGCAATATTCCCGATAGGCAGACCACGTCTAAATAGATAAAATATATAAAAAGAAAATATACTAATAAATAAAAAATAAATATCTTTTTAAAGAACAAATTTGTATATCTTTTTAGGACGATACGGATAAAAAAAGCAGATATAACATTAAAACCACAATATTATTGGTTTGATATAAATTATGATTTCTCTAACTTATTGTTTTAGAATCAAAAAAGCTTTAATTTTAAAGAATTCTAAAAATATCAGACTAAATTCTTAGGGCGTGACGAAATAAGTAATTAAATTATGATTTTGTAAATTTTCATTTTATTAAAAGTATGACTTGATTACACAAAAATATTTACTTTTGTTGGTTCTATAATATTCATTTTCTATTTTCTGATTTTTTATTCATCAAGCTATTAGAAAGCGTGGTCAGGAATTTTCTTAATATGATCTTTAATTATTTACAGATTAATTTCGTAAAAAAATTATAAAACGAAATTCGATCTTCGATCATTTACAGATTAATTTAGTAAAAAAAAATTATTGAACGAAATATTCACCTTGAAATTATCTTTTTTCTAATTTATTTTACACTTAAAATATAATTATTGTTAAATCTTGCTAAAAAAAATGATTGTTCAGTATACATTAATATGTAATTATTTTTTATTGGTTATATATGTGTATATTTTTTACACTAAATGTACCAGCCTTTTATCTTGAAAATATAGAAAGCACAAATAAGTTTTCAAGAAAATTTATGATATATAACCATATAAAATAATAAAAAGTCTTGAAACACAAAAAATAGTCTTTAAATTAATTCTATTTATTCATTTATAATTTAGAAAAGTTGGTTTATTTACATTATGCAGTAGTCTTCCTATTATAAATCAGCTATTTTTTAAGAAAGCTTAAAATATTTGCCAATAAAATCTCTTTTTTTTGAAATTTATTTGAAAATACATAATATTAGATCTAAAAAAATCCAATCTTGTATAATTATTGCTTAATTATGACTTATTGTATATATATCTATCTAATATTGTATCTTCAACAAGGTTTTTCGAATATAAAAATGATAAGCATCATATTTTAGCTGTTTTAGATGTCATATATAGTTTCTCGAATCCCATACCTTAAAAAAAGAAAATTTCTTTACTCGGCTGTGAGAAAATCTTTGATGATTTTTATGTCTATTTATTAATTGCGATAAACGTTAGTTTAAAATCTCTAATAATAAAATTAAAACGGAAATACAGCATATACATTATTTTTATATCATTTTTATGAGAAATTCATTTAATTGAAGTTTTAATATTGGAGCTTAAAATTAAAAGAATGTTGTCTTCTCAAGGTTGGTTTCTATATAAAATCCACCATTATTGAGTCTAAATTGTGAAAGTTTATATTTTAAAGAAATTTATCTATATGTTTTTTTATGAAAAATTCGATATAATTGAGTTTAAAGTGTTATAAATTAACAGAAATTCATCTACTTTTGATTGGTTTCTATAGAAAATATGCCTATTGCTGATTGTAAAGGTTGATAGCTTATATTTAAAAGTAAGTTATCTGTATGTTTTTTTATGAAAAATTCCATCTAATCGAGTTTAAAATTTCAAAGGAAGTTATCTACATTTGATTGGTTTATATAGAAAATATGCGTATTGTTGAGTATAAAGGTTGATGGTTTACATTTTAAAGTAAGGTATATGAATGTTATTATTATAAAAAATTTTATATAATCAAGTTTAAAATTTTAAAGAAATTTATCTGCATGTTATTTTTATGAAAAATTCGATATAATTGAGTTTAAAGTGTTATAAATTAACAGAAAGTCATCTACTTTTGATTGGTTTCTATAGAAAATATGCCTATTGTTGAGTTTAAAGGTTGATAGTTTATATTTTAAAGTAATATATATGTATGTTTTTTTTTAATGAAAAATTCTATATAATTGAGTTTAAAAATTAACAGAAATTCATCTACTTTTAAGGGCTTAAATAGAAGTGTATTTATAAAGAGACACAAAAGGGAAATAATTAAATCTAAAATAAAGTTATTTGGATCAATACTAGATTGTGTAGAGTTATGTATGAAATAAATGCCACAATGTACTATAGTAAATATAATTGTGAGCATAAAAAAACAATGTCGGCATATAAAACATTTCTCTATATTTTACTATTTTTAAAAGACAAATACAATTTTCCGAAAAAAATAACTATTGAACATCAACTTGGATATTCACAGAATAGTAGAGCTTAAAATATTATTATCCTTTAATCTTTGCGACTATAGTCCCATAATATACCATTTCGTAACGATATGGTATATTTACAGTTCCTAATTTATATGTAGCATTCATAAGATATAGAAAGCAGAGTAATCAAAAATATTTCAAATCCCCAATAAAATGGCAATGAAACGAATGTCGGCAGAAGAAAAACGCACAGCAATGTTAAAAATATTCCATGAAAATCGCACATTTTTCAACATAAAAGAAATAGAGAAAATATCGGGTAAGCGCGGAATAAACTCCCAATCATTCAAAGAAGTTCTACAGTCATTAATCGACGATAATTTTGTATTCCAAGAAAAACTCGGACTATCCAACTATTATTGGTCATTCGTAAAAGATATGGGAAAACAAGCCCAAGACGAACTAGAGTCAAATATAAATGAGGAAAAAACATTAACGGAATCAAAAATAGAAATATTAAAAAAGTTGGAATATGAAAAAAAAGGAAGAGAAGAAACCAAACAAAGAGACGATCAAATAAAGTATCTGGGTGAATTAAATAATGTATATGATCAACAAAATAACGAACTTAAAAAATTTTCTGAATGTGACCCTCGAGTGTATGAAAATAAATTAAAAGAACTGGATGGCATTAAAAAAGATATTAATAAGATTACTGATGATATTTTTACTCTTCAAAGTTTCGTTGTTGATAAGTTTAATCTTGAGAGAACTGAATTTAATAAAAATTTTAATATTGATGATGAACTTGACTATGTCGAATAAATATTGTTAGCAGGATTGTGTTTTTTTGTTTGAAATTTTTATTGCTTTATTTTCAATATTTATATAGCACAAAATACAAATGTGGTCTTAGGGATTTACCCATGTTTCATAATATGATTTTTACAATTTGCGAATATTTTGTGTAAATATGATTTTCATATTAAGAACAAATTCGATTTTCGACCAGTATATTCATTAATTCTTATTTAACTTACATTATTGTACAATTTTAAATCATAAAAAAATTTATATGGGTCAATTACTTCTATACATATTCTTAAATTTATTTATTTACTTTTCTATAGTAAATTTACTATATTTTTTACGGTAAAAAAACCATTAAATTAAAAAGGAATATTAAATTTATTTATTTACTTTTATATAGTATTTTTACTATATTTTTTACGGTAAAAAAAACCATATAAATTAAAAAGAAATATTAAATTTATTTATTTACTTTTATATAGTATTTTTACTATATTTTTTACGGTAAAAAAAACATATAAATTAAAAGGAAATATTAAATTTTTTTATTTCATTATATAAACTACGTTTTAAACAATTTCCCATATTTTTCAATGGTAATTATAATATATGTATCAAAAATAAATTGGAAACGCATTATTAAATTTATAAATGCCTTATTTATACTATATTTTACTTAAATTTACTATATTTTTCAATGGTAAAAAAATGATATGAATTATAAATTCAATTGTATACATATTCTTGAATTTAAATATTAGTAAATATAAAAAACGATACTTGCCAATAATTTAATTGTATAAAATTCTAAATCTATTTTTTCTTATTTTAACGCATTTTTCAATATTTTTTCATTAATATCCATACTAGTCAAATCGGATGTGCCGAAAACAAAATCATTTAAACTCGAAGAAGAAAAGAAAATTATATAATACAAAAATTAGCCCATAAATAAAACATCTCAATAAAAGTTATTCCAAAGATATAACTTAAAATATATAATAGCTATATTCTTTTTACCCTTCCAATTATTTATAAATATATTACAATTACCAGAAAAAATCAGCATTTATCGTGTAAAATATTTAAATATGATAATACTTACCTTTTTAAAAATTCTTTTTTTTTAGAATCTTCCAAATCGATATTATGTAAATTTACCATTTTAAGTCATTTGTAATATACGAGAGTAATCCTATGTTAGATCTAATAGATCTATTTATATAAATTTCTCTTTTATTTGACCAATAAAAATTTCATATTTTATAGGGGACATTGTATTTCTCTTAACGTTGCACAAAAGTACACATCAACACCTTTAAAAGATATATTTAAAAAAAATTTCGATTAAAATTATAAAATTATGCCCATTAAAAAAGTGATACAACATAAATTATATTTTTTTTGTTTGGAAAAATTTACAAAATAAATGTCCAGAACTGTAATATACGTGCACAAATACATAAAAATTGCAATTAAAATTTAATACCGAATAATTTTCAACTACATATAACAGACTACTTAGTTGCATCTGTTGGAAATCTTAAAAACATAATATACTTATTTATTAAGTGAAAAGGATTCTAAAAAATATATATCTCTATGTATATCACCAGCTCCCTTTATTTAAAAAAGTAAAATTCGCTAATAAAAATAGTTAAAACAAGGTATCTGACGAATATTATATAATAGTAAACAATATGTAATCAGGCGATCTCGTTAACATGCTAAAAATTAACTATTAGTCACTATTAATTTGCAATTTGTTTTTTAATGGCGCTATTTATTGTTATTTATTCAATCACTGTGTTTGAAAATTCTTAATACTGCGTCAAAAATATAATTTTAGGCTGCTGTGGTTAGCAAACACATTTAAACACAAATCGAATATGTTCCTATGTTCAACTTTACGTTATATCATCCCAAAAAAAGATTTGTTTTCTGTCAGAAATGTTATTTACCTACAATAGATTTCAGATATTGAAATACATAACTACGCCTTAAATTTATATTATACTAATATGATACCCTTCTGATTAATTTATTAATGTTACGTGTTATTTAATAATCATATCTCAAGCAATAGTTATTTTCAAAACACATATTTTATTTTATTTTGTCTGCTCTAGTTAGAAAATAAACGATTATTATTGCTAACGAATATAAGAGGTTTACTGATCATTGTGTTTTGTATTAATTTTTTTAGGTATCTATGCAGAATTTTCTATAAAATTCATTCTTTAATTCTAGAGACATGTGTAAATATTAATGTTCTCATGGATTTGATACATGATAAAATGGTATTGTTTTTGCAAAAAAAAATATTATGTTTGAAATGTAAAAAAATGTTTAAAATGTACATTATTATGTGTGTCTCACGCTGAAACTGCCTCCTAAACGCGCCCCACACGACTTTTCGTGCTAAAAATACTCACATGCAAAAGAAAAGTAACTTCAAATGAAAAAACACAGATTGTGATAAATTCAATAGATTTTATTGTAACTCAAAAAAAATTATGTTAATTACGATTTTATACTTTTTTTAATCAAAATTCCTTGACCATTTTAAAAAATTGTAGGCGATAAACTAAATGAATCTAAAAAACGGAAAAATAAATTTGAAAAAATAAATGCAGAATTATACAAATTATACACTAATTTTGTATTTTACATTTGATTTATATCTACATTTATAGACGAACAAGTTTTTGGTTATAATAGACTATCAAACAAAGCCGAATCCGAATTTAGTTAAGCTATATATGCATATATATTATTTGCATTAAATATAAAAAATATTTGATTTTAAAAAAAGAATGTCTAAGTTTACAAGAATTTCAGATTAAAATTGTAATATTATATGTTTTGTTTGACTTTATAAGAAAAAAATTAAGCTTTATTATTTTTTAGAGTTAAAGCGATGTTTTATAATGACACTTTTATATCTAACAAAGCTCGATTTTCAGTTATTTTAAAAAAATAATGTCTGGTTTTACGTAAATAGATTCGAGCATGTGTTTTTCATATACTTTTGTATCAAGATTCAATTTAATATTTATCTTTTTCCTATCAAATAATATTTAGAAACATTTACTCTACGTTTTATTCTCATTATTTTAAAATACGCTTCCCTTTTACATATCTTCTCGAATAACAAAATTAAAAATATTGTTTTCTTTCGGAATGTACTTAGATTCGATAAAATTTTATTTTTTTGTATCTAAAATCAAGTTTCTCTATTTATGGTCCAATTTTATTTTATATATTTTCTTTTCTAATCTCCTCGACTGGAAGGTATTTTTTTTATTGCAGCCAATAAGAATACAATAAAACAGTGTTTTTTTAGCCGAGCTATCAAATATTGTATACATAGAAAATTTCCGCAAGAATTGATATTAAATTGTATTCTTTATTGTTCACTGAACAAAAATATTTTTTTGGAAGAATCAGTAACTAATTTGATTTAGTCTTTCGATTTAAACTTGCCTTCGGAGATGTCATGGTCTTCGGTGCTTTTTTACGGCAATAAATTGACAGAATAAATCATGTATTTTTTGATTGGCGAATTCTTCACATTTTTTGATTTTTATATCCTAGGTGATCTGTAAAAAAAAATCATTCAAAGATGTTTGCAAATTTCTGAATAGGTTTTGTATTGCGATTTTTTGTAAATAAAAACTTGCAATAGTTTTATACTACACAAGAATCAACTAATAACCTATATTTTAATTCTTATACATGCTTAAATCAACATAATATATTTTATACGGTTCATTTGGTGTTTTCGCTATGATATGAATCGTTTTATCTAAAATTTTAGGGTGCGCTGTTGGCCATTACACAGTAGTTCGCTATTACTCTTATTATTAGACGATAAATCTAAAAAAATACAATCATTTAATTTCACAGTTTTTTTATACCTAATAGCATGATAATGCTGTTTAGCAGCTATTAAGATCTTTTTTTTTCTTATTAGAGGCAATAATCATCTTTCTATAATTTTAACGCATATTATCTAATTGACATACGGTACCATTTAAACCCATTGACTTATTCTATTTCATATACTCATTTTTAAAAAAAATTATTTTATTGATATCTAAAATTCGGCTCATTAGTAAAATTGCGCTTACGTAAAATATTGTTATTTTTTGGTAACGCCATAAGTTAAAGATTGGGTGGTTTCAAAATACCACAAGTCGTATATTAAGGTGTTGGGAATGCCAACCAAAGGCGAAAGCATACACACAAACAATAGTATTGAGGAAGACACTTAAACTAAATTGTATTAAGAGAAGAAGATGCACCTAGAAAGATTGTAAAGATGATGAGATGGAAAGAAGTATAAGCCAATTTTTTATATAGAGTTATCTAAAGTTTTATTTGAACAACTATATTAAGCTAAACATCAAATTACACACAAATAAAACACAGTATTTTCTGTGTGATACATTTTTGATCAGCGTATATTTTATAGTATTTCATTTGGAATGAAACGCTAATCAAATAAAATATGAAAATATCACAGAATATATATTAAAAACAAGTATAGTCATCGAAGTTAAATAAATTCAACAATGAATTTATAGTTTCAAAATCTTGACAGCTGTAATATTAAAAATACAAAAATTTTATAAAATAAAAAATGTTTCCAATATTATGGATTTCCTGATTTTAATTCTTTGAATGCACCTAAACTTAGAGCCATGCATTTAATTATGAATATTTATTGATATTCAAATATCCCACAGATTATAAGCCCGTTTTTGATAAAATGTGTATATTATCTATAAATGAGACATCCAGCTCTCATATGCAATTTTGTTTCTGATTCTTGCCCATTATTACAATGCATTCAATTTCTACAAAAAAACCTTGAAAATTTAAATATACCTTAAGTAAATGAAATAACGATGGCCGATTAATTTTTACGCCTATAGTTAAAAGTTATATCTATGAAGATGTCTTTATTTTCCATATTATACCCATTCTTTCTTACATTAAAATATAAATTTTGCAGCAAAAAAAATCCAACTGTCCTTTTTCCCACTAAAAATATATCAATTCCATACAATATGTATTGTGAATATTTTAAATAAAAATTTTTATAAAGGTAAAAAAAATTACTTAATATATTCATTTCAAAAGATTATACCTTTTATCTAACAGATCTATTATTGCAAAATAAAAAAAATATGCTGTATTTTTACATGAATTCACTGCTGATTCACGCACGAATAAAGTTATTTAATTTTATCTGCAGTATTTATAAGCCTTATATAGGGTTTAAGTGAAGAAGATAATTACATAATATTATCTTCTTCATAATTTTTCTAATATAGAGGTTAGTAATTTATGTATAATGCCACATATTAAAAAAACTTGTTTAGTATTTTATGGGAATCTCATGGTTTGTGTAAAATATTACACCTTTTTTATCTTTTACCTTTCAAAACATACTGAATTTGTTTCCATGAATTTAAATATTGGCATTTATTTCTTTATGAACGCATATTTTGGTCTAATTCATCAGTTATACTAAATTATAGGGCTTGAAAGGTTTGAAATAAGTATATTTTATTTTATAAAAAGATAAATCTAAAAATACCTAAAAACCAAAAATTAAAAATTCATATATTTTATACACTGATATAAATTCATAATGCAGTATTCAAAGGATTCGGAAGAGAACAGTATATATTAATATTTTTATTGTTTATTTATGTGTTCTATCAAATTTAGAAAGAATTTATATATCTAATATTAAATTCAATTTTAAAATTGTGGTAGATGCACTCATTATTAATAACCATATGTCATTTAAACTGCAACTAAGCAGAAACAATTTACAGAAACTTATTTAAAAAAAATAATGCATAAATATTTTTATTGAAAAACTCTTTATGCATCTTTTCGTATTTTAACTAGAAATAAAAGATTATTTTCATAAGAGACAGGGAAACTATTTTATTCGGATAATTTTTAGATGACTTTTAGGGTTATCATCTTTTTGATTTTTTTTAAAAGTGGGTTATCCACAAAACTAATATTATTACTCTAATATTTCGTTATTGAACAATCGAAGTGTGTTTAAAAGATTTAATTTTATAGCTTACTTTATATTTAACTATTTCAATATATATACTTAAATTGTTTATGAACCCATAATATTTAATTTATCGTGTCAATCATAGAAGTTTTTGGTGTATTTTGATGAATTGGTCTTCAGAAAATAATTAATCCTTAGATTTTAACACTCTCGATACAGAATACTAAACTATAAACTTGACATTAAATTAATTATAACCTATAAAATATATAGTTATATCAGAATTTTGAAATTATGATAATATAGATCATATCGGTGAGAACTTGTTTTCTTTCTAACAAGCTTAAAATTTAATAGAAAATAAAATTTCAATGCGTAAATCGCAACATATGTTCTTTATTTAAAAAAAAAATGCAAAATATCAATATAGAAAGTTGTGTCCTGATTTTTCCACGATAATAGAACAAGGTAATACAATACTCACGTATACTATGATTTTTTATATTTAATGTGTTTCTTTATTAAAATAGACGACCTAAATTATATGTATTTTTTTGAACAGATGCATAAAAGTTTACTTTAATTTAGCATTTATGTTTATAAATATATTCATGGAATCGGACTATTACAAGGGTAAGAAAATTTACATATAAAATACTGATGAATTTATAAAAAAAAGCCAAAGTTAGAAAGCTTTTTATTGTGTTTTGTTTATTTCTTTTGACTCGTCTAAATTTTATACAAAAATAATATTATCCGTGATAAAATTTTAAAGTATTTGCGGTTTCGAGTAGAAAATTATTCATTTTATAATTTTTAAGTTTCATTTATGGTCTAGATGACATCTAAATTGTACTACTACTTCATCTTCATATCTATTTCATTTTAAATTTATGACTTAAGTTTCTTTTTATTAATTTTATCTATTTAAATGTTGTCAGCCCATTGGGAATATTGCACAACTCCTTAATACGTCCTTTGTCACTTTCCTTTGATCTATCTTCATCAAATGCTCTTCTTCTCTCAAATGAGATGAGTTCAAGTGTCTTGCGATATCTATGTAATAAATTATATTTATAATAAAAGCTGAAAAACTAGCTCCTTTTGGACGTTTTAAAAGCAAGACTTTTTATCGAAATCTTGATGCAAGTGATTTATTTCATTTTCCAATTTATATATTTATAATAATAACATTATCTATAATACATATTTGACCATAGTGAATTTGATTCTATATAAATTTTTGATAATTTAGATTGAATCTTTGCTTTTCGATTTTTTTAATGCTTTATTATTGTGTTTGCACTTAATTGGCTTTATACTAATGTTTTAAATGTAACAACTATGTGTTTATTTTTATGACTAAGTCAAGTGATTTTTAATTCATAACTTGGAGTAGTTATTATAACAGAACACATGGATAAGAGAAAAATATGTTCTAATTATACAAAAATAACACAAAAAAACCAAAAAAATAATATTAGCTGACATCTTAAAAAATTATGAAATTTTTTGTGTATTCTTGATTGAAGAATTTAGAATCTAATTTCTGTCGTCTTTTTGCAAAAGTTTAGTTATAGAGACTCTAATAAGAATTCAAGATTAAAAATGTTAACAACACTAATCGAGTCACGTCCAGCAAGGAAACATCACTATTATAATAATTATTGCCTTTATTCTTTCACTTTATTTGTAAATCTAACCATGTTGTTTTGACGCCACAATAATTAGCTATGTTTAAAAATACTTTATTGATTCTAAAGTGCGTTAGCCTTATAGTTTTTCTTTATCCCTTGCAGCTAGGCGATATTTATTACATATTTACTAATTTATCTCTAGCTTTGCTCGGGGAAAATTCGAACCTTCAATCTTTTTAATTAATGATTCCTAACCGAGGTTTTACACCACTAAACAAAAATAACCTAATAGTAATTTAAATCATCTTTTAACTTAAAATAGTTCACTATACAAACCAGCCTTTTTTCCATCTATGTAAAATAATTAAATCTTTATAAAAGAAATTTATGCTAATATTTCAATAATAGTTATAATTTTATGAATTAATAAAAAAATTACATAGCTTGAACATAAAAAAAATATATTTTAATAAAATATTTTAAAGGTAGCTTTACGCAGGCTAGTATTTAATATTATTTTGTCCTCGGTAAGAGGAAACTAAATCTAATGATACAAATATGTTCTTTACAATAAAAATTTTGATCAAGGTAAATTAATGAACTTTATAATTTTAAATAAAATTTTAAAAAACTCGGTTTCTACTTTAATCCAGATCGATTTTTTATATAAGAAATATATCTTTTAAACAAAAATTTAAATATAAAAAAAATGTTAAAATATGCAAAAAAGAATAAATTTTAACCAATGTTTTACGTTTTTCTAATTTAATATTTAAAATATGATGAATTATTTTAATTTTTTGCGTGTAAAAATAAACGAAACAAAAGAGCTCAAAACATATCAAACCTTGTTCTTGGTTTTTATTGAGACATAAGGCATAAATATCAACTATAGATACATATATGCATTATAATCACATATCGTAATACAAAATCGAAAATTTGATTTTCATAATTTAACAGAAATTATATAAAATTTAGAAATAAGCGCACACATTTCATTTAATCATGCCGTACTTACTGTTTATTTTCACATTTTTATCAATGATCTAACATGCGAAGGTTTTTTTTAAGATTAACGCGACTCTTAGTTTGTGATATTTTATAGAAACCCATTTATTTAAGACTTGTTTAAGGAGTTAAAAATCCCAGACGAAGTAGAAGCATACATGCAAGCTCTCACACTCCGCAAGGCACTTGAACTCATCTAAATTGAGAGAAGAAGAGCAGTTGATTAATATAAATCAGGGGAAAATGTCAAAAGATGCATCAAGGAGTTGTGCAATGTTCCCAACACGCTAACCACGTTTAAATATATAAAAAGAAAATCAACCCATAAATAAATATCTAATAAGACGTGTTTATGAATTTTTATAGTGTCCCTAGCTTATTAATCTTGTAATTGGAATCATCTTATCTCTACACTATCTTCTCTTAAATCATGTTAAGATCAGATTGTGCTTGTCTCGAAGCTTAATTTTGATAAGATTGCTTAATTTCAGATTATTACCAGTATCAAACATATTTTTCATTTATATCATCAGAAATAATAAAACTAAACATTGCATCGAAATAATTAAAAAAAAGTGGTTCTGATTATTTTTAATTATTAAATTACACGGTTATGGCAAAGATAAAAATAAAAAAATATCTATCAAGCTCAAAACATAACATTCACATCATAAAATTTTATAATTGATAATGAGCATGTTTTCAAAAAAGCCTTTATAATTTTAACTTGGCTTATTTTTACAAAGCAGATCTATCATTATCATTGAATATTCTGGACAACTTATATATTCCGAATTTGTAGTTACGTATATTTTCATGCTAAATAAATAGAAAAACTGCAACGTAAGGTGTTTGAAAGAAAGTAATATAAACATAGAAAATCTTGATTTAAGCTAGAAAGACATAGTAAAGCTTTAAGCCACAACCCTTTGACCATAATTATTATATACAGATCGCCTATCTGGGGTTTTTAATATCAAGAAAACGCCATAGTATTTGCAATTATGTCATAAGAATTTTGGGGTTCTCTATTACCCAAATTCGTAATCAGAGATGTCAAAGTTTATGTGTGAAGATGTTAATCTCGAATAGTGACCATCTTTTCTGATTGTTTCGAATCCATTGCAATTTCATTTGAGTTAATATAAATTTTTATAATCAGAAATTGATTAAAGATTGAATCGTGCTTTATGGTATGAGAGGGTCTTTTCTGCCCATATATGACTTAACGAATACATTTTATAAAATGGATTCAATCGGATTTATGCAAAATAATACGGATAAATAGACAAATCGCATAGTCCATTAAATTTATTTAAATTTAATATAAAAAAATATATAATTATTGAAATATAGTTTGAAAAAAATATTCATTTATAATTAAATATATAATAGTTTTTTCTTGAATTTTAATTAAGTTAAGTTGAGCTCCATACACCTTATCTTTAATATGATCGCAAAAAATAAATGTCTTCAAATATTAGCCCCTAATTACTTTCTTACGCCTTTCTCTTTTTTAATCGAGTAATTTGGCTTTTTGTTGTACGACTCAACATTTCGAGCATGGTCGAGAATCTGAGTCAACAAAATTATACTTATGTGCAATCATATGGTGTTTATGGTGATTTAATAAAATATAATATTGACCCTTGCATTCATCTGTATTATTACTGAATCTTTCTTACTGTTCTCTTAATGACATATACTGGAGTTACTTTATTTCTATTTAGAGCAACTGTAGCGTATATTTTGGGCGGTTATTCGCTTGTGTCTACATATTCAAGGCCTAGGTCTTATATATTGGTCACCTTCTGCATGAGACTTAACCATATATCTAAGCATTGTTTTATACGCTTTTATAATGTATCAAGGTCCGTCCATTCCCACTATATTATTTCTAAAATGTTTTGTTTTATTTTCTTAACCTTAATCTGCTAGCGGATCTTTGTATAATTCCATGAATTTCACACATAGTTCCTTTTGGGAAGCTTATGGAATAGAAAATCTTCTTATAACAATTTCATGATTTCAATATACTCAATCATGTATATTGTCATATTAAAAATACTAGTTTTATATTTATCACAGGTGTAATTCATACACCTATAGCTATAACCATCACTAGTATCTTTTTTAAAGTTGATTGCGTATAAACCACATAATTATATTCACGCAAGAGTTTATTATTTTGCGATAAGCAATTAGACTGTTTTTTTGTTTTTTTCTAAATTGATAAAAAAATTTGACATTTTATAGGGGTTATTAAATTTATTTTAAACTCAATATCATAAACAGTGACTTGTAGCATTATATAAATGTGTAATTTTTAGATAATCGAGAGGTATTAAGCGTAAAACTGATATACTTACATCTCTCTACGTTGTCAAAATTAAAAAAAAAACAGATAAAACGATAATAATTCATTTTTACAAGCATAATAATGATAAGTGTTAACCCTTGCAAAGTAAAATAATTAATATAAACAAAGTTTTTATGGCACAAAATAAAGCGAAAAAAGATACATTTGAAATTAAAATGATTTATAAGCATTTATAAAAAATGTTTTAAATCATTATTTGTAGGCATAATTTTTCGAATATAAAATCACAGAATTATCTACCATTTAAAATTTTAGAATATATATTACTTGTGCTAATCTAAAATTGCTAAGAAAAAAATTCAAACGTCACGCAAAAATCTTTTAAAATACGCAGCAAAGGTATAAACCTCTTGTATACTAAATTTATACATACGGTTTAATCTTAGCCAAAAAATACAAAAGCGATGCAATAAGTAACATAATCTGGAAATTTAAATAATGAATACTTGAATATGTGGGCATTTTCTTTAACAGGTGCAGAAATATGCAAAAAAATGTAAAACAAACCATAAATAAAATTACTATGCATTTATCATATACATTAAATATCTTGACTACAATAGTAAATGGATTTTTCAAATATTTCAAATAAAAACTTGTATATAAAATAGAACTCAGGTAATCTATCAACTCAAACCCACACCAATCTTTTTGCGTCTTTTAAAATAAAAATAAAAATAAAAGAATAGAATAGAATAGATTTATACAATTAAACAGTATAAAAAATTGTTTAATTATCAAAATAGCCTAAAATTTGATTTTAATCTCTTAAAGTTATAGAGTTTTAAACAATTTCGGAATAATATTTTAAATTCTCGTAATTTCAATCAATAATGCAAAATTTCATTTTTGTGTTTTTCAGGGTCTATGGTCTTAAAATTACGCTCGAAAGGCAAATAATAATTTAAACTAATTCCTTCCATTCCGAGCATCAATTAGGTTGATATCAATTATATTAGGCGATTTTTGTGAAATTTTCAACTTTGAATTATATTTCTGATTTTTCAAAATAATAGATCATTTGTGTTGTCATAGCTCTACTGGTAAAATGATTTTTTCTATATTTTAATCTGCATATCTTAAATTTTAATCCATAGAAAAAAATTTTAATTTGCATTAGTTCATAGAAAACCATCGCTATATACTCTGAAATCCTTTTTGTTTGCAAAAAAATATATACATAATTTTTAAATAATATAGTTTTATTATTTCTCTAATTGTGATTAATAGCATAAATTGGTTTTTTATTCAAAGTGCTAACTAACCAGACAGAAAAGGTTTTCATTCAAAAAAAAAATATTAAGTTGCTAATCAGTTCTGATTTTTTCTTGAATATATTTTTTAACTCTAGTTTTAATATAAAACATTCATATTTTTGCCTTTCTATAACGATATGTTGAATTTATAGAAACTAATTTACTAAAATATATTCGGATCTGTATGTATAAATTATAATAAACGAATTTTATTAAATTTATATATGCTGAAAATATGAATAATTAATAGATTTTTTTGAAAAAATCTATAATAATCTTATTAGTTAAATATTGATTCTTAATTGGTAATAATATAATGAAATTTGCCTTTTTTTATTCGTTTTTTCAATTTTTATCTTGTTAAAACTGCTATGCAGAAAATTCAAAATAAGTTAAGATCAAGATTCGAGTATTTAAAATATAAAAAGATTATAAAAATATATTAACCATTAGATCTATTTGATTTTTACTGTAAAATTAGATGAAAATTCCGTTTGAAATTTAAATCTTTCTAAATTCTTTGTGGCTTGACTTGGTGACAACTAAATATATCTATGTACACATTGAAAAGGATTTATATTATTTTCAATATAGTACTAACCGATTTTTTTAATTAAAAGAACTGTCATACTACAAGATTCTAATAAAAGATATAACTTTCGACTATAGTAAATCTTATGATACATTACGTATTCAGGGCATTATCGCTATATATAAATTTATTTTTTAACGTGTTTTTTTAATCTTGGCAACTGCTGTTTCATGTAATTTTACCATGCAGAATAGAGGGCGATATGATAAATTATTGTGAATAATGCGGAGATGAAAGTATATATGGTATTTTATTTTTCTACTATATCCATGGCTTTTCGATATAAAAAATATTTGGCTTGGATATCCTAATTTTATTTTGATTTAGATTTTTTTTAAAAAGTTCTCTTTTCTACAATTATACTAAAATATAAAGAATACAAATGATGTGTAAATAAAATATAGACTTTACAAACAGCCCCCATTTATTTAAATAGCCTTCATGTCACAAATATCTTGAAAAATACTAATAATAGCTCGTGGTTTTAATGTCGCCAAAGTTTATCTTAAACTGCAAACTTATTGAAATCATTATTATAAGCG
Source organism: Rhyacophila brunnea (assembly GCF_057557595.1). NCBI lineage: Eukaryota > Metazoa > Arthropoda > Insecta > Trichoptera > Rhyacophilidae > Rhyacophila > Rhyacophila brunnea. The sequence continues at coordinate 988,047 of NW_028232783.1, forward strand.
TTGATTCACGATCGATCAATGAACATCTGGTATATTCTATGCTACCGTAGTGGATCATACGTAAACTATAAAATAATTTTCAAATTATAAATTTTATGATTAAATTTAGAATACAACTTATTTTTAATTTAAAAAAACACAAATTTGATCCCTGACTTTGAATAGTTTTAATGATAAATAATTATAGCAGAATTTTCTATTTAGCTTTATTTTTACATGAAGTAATTTATTTTGTAAATGCTCTGTAATGGCCTATTTATAATTAAATTCCTTTTTATACTTAAACTAATAATATATATTCTTTTTTCCTAATTATTTTAATTTTACATCCTCTGTATAGTTTAAAAATCACTTTCGTTAATATATCATATATGTATTATTCTAGGTATTTTAACATGAAATAAATTTCTTCACGCTCTTTTATAAATTAAAAATGCGATTTTTATACACTTACTGGTTTTTATATAAAACTAAAAATAATAAAAATTTCTTATGTTTTATAATAAATATTTTAATTATTGATGGATGGAGTGGTCACAAAATTACATAAAAAATTTTTTAAGGAGTTGAAAATCCAGGAAAAAGTAGAAGCATATATGCAAGCTCTCACACTTCGCAAGACACTTGAACTCCTTCATTTGTGATAAGAAGGGTATTTTGATGAAGATAGATCAGGGGAAGGTCTCAAAAGATGTATCGAGGTGTTGTGCAATGTTCCCAATAGGCTGTTCACGTCTCAATAGATGGAATTGATAAAAATAAACTTAACCTATAAATAAAAAATGTTGATATGTATATTAAAATTCATGGCTTGTTGTCTTGTGTAAAGTGGTAAGGTTGAATCAAACAAAATAAAATAATTTGCCGTCATTTACTTAGGTAAAATGAAAAAAACGAAATAAAATTTATATAGAAATCGACTGTGATTTTTTTATTAATATCTTCTATAATAAGCGCAAATTGAATGTAATTCATAGACTCCCAAATAATATTCGTATTGTTTCAAAAAGAGAAATACAATACCATGTGGGATATTTTAATGCAAATATCCACTCAAGGTAGATACATTTTTATTTTTTATATTTATATTTCCAAGGATAATTCCCCCATAATCTAAGAAAATGTGTATTTTAATTTATTTGCAGATATAGTTTGAAATTTAAATAGATTAAAATATTGATTCATTTAAACACAGTTTATGTTAAACATGATTTTAATTTATATTGTGCAAAATTCTCGATAACTTTTTATTTTTAAAAAATCAGTCAAAATACTTTATATGATGACACTTAGTGCGAGGTTCATACAGCATAAATAAAATCGTATCAAAGATTTACAAATTGAAATTAAATTTATGGTAAAATTAAGGGTATGATTATAAGCGTATTGGTTTTTAGATTGCAATATTAGAAATCAGGATTATATATCTATTATCATGATGAAGAGTTAATATAAAGGAGACGCTTTGATATAATCGATTTATATATAATATAGAACCCTAGATCATGATTTCATTCCCCAAAAGATATTTACTTAGATTTATATGGATTTATATGGCTGTAATGCTTCTTTCATTTTTAAAAGCAGAGTCACAACCAGAAGTTCCGCAGCAACCAGAAGCCCAACAAAGTCCGCAACCAGAATCTCAACCAAGTCCAAAACCAGAAGCCCAACCAAGTCCAAAACCAGAAGCCCAACCAAGTCCGCAACCAGAAGCTCAACCAAGTCCACAACCAGAAGCGCAACCAAGTCCAAAACCAGAAGCCCAACCAAGTCCACAACCAGAAACACCACAGACGAAAAATCCAGATTCATCAACCCCAGGACCCCCAAATTCTGACAAAGAAGCGCCACCTGATAAAGATAAGCCTAAAAATGATCTAAAACAAACTAAACCTTGTGAAAACTCAAAATCACTTGATAACAATGGAAAAAAACCAGGGGAAAATGAAGAAAATGGCAAAAAATTGGATCAAAAAAATAAGGATAATAAAAACACACAAGAAAAGGGCGAGATATGTGGAGAAAAGAAAGATGATAAATGTAAACCAGGAGGGAATGATAAGAAATGTGAAGTAAAGGGTGATAAAAAAGGTGAGATATGTGGAGAAAAGAAAGATGATAAATGTAAACCAGGAAAAGATGATAAGAAATGTGAAGTGAAGGGTGATAAAAAAGGTGAGATATGTGGAGAAAAGAAAGATGATAAATGTAAACCAGGAAAAGATGATAAGAAATGTGAAGTGAAGGGTGATAAAAAAGGTGAGATATGTGGAGAAAAGAAAGATGATAAATGTAAACCAGGAAAAGATGATAAGAAATGTGAAGTGAAGGGTGATAAAAAAGGTGAGATATGTGGAGAAAAGAAAGATGATAAATGTAAACCAGGAAAAGATGATAAGAAATGTGAAGTGAAGGGTGATAAAAAAGGTGAGATATGTGGAGAAAAGAAAGATGATAAATGTAAACCAGGAAAAGATGATAAGAAATGTGAAGTAAAGACAGATGATATTTGTAAACCTGAAAAAGATGATAAAAAATGTGAAGAGAAAGAAGAGGAAAAAGGTGATGTCTGCGAAGAAAAGAAAGATGATAATTGCAAACCTGGAAAAGATGATAAGAAATGCGAAGTAAAAGAAGAGGAAAAAGGTGATGTCTGCGAAGAAAAGAAAGATGATAATTGCAAACCTGGAAAAGATGATAAGAAATGCGAAGTAAAAGAAGAGGAAAAAGGTGATATCTGTGAAGAAAAGAAAGATGATATTTGTAAACCTGAAAAGGATGATAAAAAATGTGAAGAGAAAGAAGAGGAAAAAGGTGATATCTGTGAAGAAAAGAAAGATGATAATTGTAAACCTGAAAAGGATGATAAAAAATGTGAAGAGAAAGAAGAGGAAAAAGGTGATGTCTGTGAAGAAAAGAAAGATGATAATTGTAAACCTGAAAAGGATGATAAAAAATGTGAAGAGAAAGAAGAGGAAAAAGGTGATGTCTGTGAAGAAAAGAAAGATGATATTTGTAAACCTGAAAAGGATGATAAAAAATGTGAAGAGAAAGAAGAGGAAAAAGGTGATGTCTGTGAAGAAAAGAAAGATGATAATTGTAAACCTGAAAAGGATGATAAAAAATGTGAAGAGAAAGAAGAGGAAAAAGGTGATGTCTGTGAAGAAAAGAAAGATGATATTTGTAAACCTGAAAAGGATGATAAAAAATGTGAAGAGAAAGAAGAGGAAAAAGGTGATGTCTGTGAAGAAAAGAAAGATGATAATTGTAAACCTGAAAAGGATGATAAAAAATGTGAAGAGAAAGAAGAGGAAAAAGGTGATGTCTGTGAAGAAAAGAAAGATGATATTTGTAAACCTGAAAAGGATGATAAAAAATGTGAAGAGAAAGAAGAGGAAAAAGGTGATGTCTGTGAAGAAAAGAAAGATGATAATTGTAAACCTGAAAAAGATGATAAAAAATGTGAAGAGAAAGAAGAGGAAAAAGGTGATGTCTGTGAAGAAAAGAAAGATGATAATTGTAAACCTGGAAAAGATGATAAGAAATGTGAAGAGAAAGAAGAGGAAAAAGGTGATGTCTGTGAAGAAAAGAAAGATGATAATTGTAAACCTGGAAAAGATGATAAGAAATGTGAAATAAAAGGGGATAAAAAGGGCGAGATCAGTGGTGGTATAAAAGGCGAGATTAGTGGTGATAAAAAGGGAGAGATCAGTGGTGATAAAAATAGTAATAATTGTGAACCAGGTAAAAATGATAAAACATGTGAAGTAAAAGGGGATAAAAAAGGCGAGATCAGTGGTGGTATAAAAGGTGAGATCAGTGGTGATAAAAAGGGAGAGATCAGTGGTGATAAAAATAGTAATAATTGTGAACCAGGTAAAAATGATAAAACATGTGAAGTAAAAGGGGATAAAAAAGGCGAGATCAGTGGTGGTATAAAAGGTGAGATCAGTGGTGATAAAAAGGGAGAGATTAGTGGTGATAAAAATAGTAATAATTGTAAACCAGGTAAAAATGATAAAACATGTGAAGTAAAAGGGGATAAAAAAGGCGAGATCAGTGGTGGTATAAAAGGTGAGATCAGTGGTGATAAAAAAGGTGAGATCAGTGGTGAAAAAAATAGTAATGATAGTGAAGCAGGAACGGATAGCACATGTGAAGTAAAGGGGAATAAAAAAGGTGAAATTAGTGGTGGAGGAAAAGGTACGCTATGTGTATCTGGGAATCGTAGAAATTGCTCTATACAGAAGGATGATAGAGGAAAATCTGGAAAGGGTGAAATTACAGGAGAAGGTTCGGGCAGCGCTGATATATCTGGGGACGTAAATGGTAGAAAATCTCCGAATATAAGAACTAATTGCGGTCCTCGTACAGGGGGTGGAGCAAAAGGTGAAATTAGTGGTGGAGGAAAAGGTACGCTATGTGTATCTGGGAATCGTAGAAATTGCTCTATACAGAAGGATGATAGAGGAAAATCTGGAAAGGGTGAAATTACAGGAGAAGGTTCGGGCAGCGCTGATATATCTGGGGACGTAAATGGTAGAAAATCTCCGAATATAAGAACTAATTGCGGTCCTCGTACAGGGGGTGGAGCAAAAGGTGAAATTAGTGGTGGAGGAAAAGGTACGCTATGTGTATCTGGGAATCGTAGAAATTGCTCTATACAGAAGGATGATAAAGGAAGATCTGAAAAGGGTGAAATTACAGGAGAAGGTTCGGGCAGCGCTAGTATTTCAGGAAATAAAACAGGAAGTGGAAGCGCAAATATATCCGGAAAAAAAACAGGAAGTGGAAGTGCAAATATCTCAGGAAAAAAAACAGGAGGTGGAAGTGCAAATATCTCAGGAAAAAAAACTAGAAGTGGCAGCGCAAATATTTCAGGGAGTGGTAGTGCCTCTGGAAGTGGCAGTGCAAGCATCTCAGGCAATAAAACTAGAAGTGGCAGCGCAAATATTTCAGGGAGTGGTAGTGCCTCTGGAAGTGGCAGCGCAAGCATCTCAGGCAATAAAACTAGAAGTGGTAGCGCAAATATTTCAGGGAGTGGTAGTGCCTCTGGAAGTGGCAGTGCAAGCATCTCAGGCAATAAAACTAGAAGTGGCAGCGCAAATATTTCAGGGAGTGGTAGTGCCTCTGGAAGTGGCAGTGCAAGCATCTCAGGCAATAAAACTAGAAGTGGCAGCGCAAATATTTCAGGGAGTGGTAGTGCCTCTGGAAGTGGCAGTGCAAGCATCTCAGGCAATAAAACTAGAAGTGGCAGCGCAAATATTTCAGGGAGTGGTAGTGCCTCTGGAAGTGGAAGCGGTTCGGGGAGTAAATCGGGGAGTGCATCAGGAAGTAGATCGGGAAGCGCAAGTTTTTCTGGAAGCAAATCGGGAAGTGCGAGTTTTTCTGGGAGTAAATCGGGAAGTGGAAGCGGTTCGGGGAGTAAATCGGGAAGTGCATCAGGAAGTAGATCGGGAAGCGCTAGTTTTTCTGCTAGTAAATCGGCCAGTGCAAGTGTCTCTGGGAGCAGATCTGGCAGCGCTAGTGCTTCGGGAAATAGATCTAGAGGTCGTGGTATTTCGGGAAGACAATCTGGCGGCTCTCGTAGGCGGTCTAGAGGTCGTGGAATATCTGGGGCACGCTCCAGGGGATCTAGACGGACTTAAAATAAAATTTTTAAAACATTAAAAAAAAATTACAAAGATTATGTGTGAATTTTGAGGCAAAAATAAAACCGTTGATCATATATTACCAGCCTACATCTATTCTATCAAAGTTTGATTTGAAGTGATAAAATAAAAATATTAAATCATTATTAAATACGCAAAAAAAATTAATCAATTTGTTTTTTTTTACAGTTGACTTAGATGCGTTAAATTTTTATTATGTACCAAGGTAATATTTTTCAAAAATATACTGTAAAAAAAATTGGTAGTTCTAAAGAATATATGCAAGCTGAAATAAGTATTTATTACTGTCCTAATACGTTTTTGCAACAAAAATCATGGCATTACTTAAAATGATAATTGTTTTAAATCCTTTTTGTGGTTATAAAACAGTGACAAAGCCTGTTATTAGCAGATCATTTCATATTATATTTAAATTAAAACTTATTCCGATTAATTTTATCTATTCTAGATATAAATTTTTACTTGTTATAAAGTAAAAATGTTAAGAATAATGAATGCCTTTTTATTTGATGCTAGCGTTTTCTTTAGACCATAAATCTAGTAAAAGTATTCAATAATTGCATCGTATAAGGCATAGCAATAGTAAATTGTAAGATTAGCTTACTACGAAAATATTAAAAGTGGATTTCATAATTTTTATATTCTGAATTCTCAAGGGTATTCTCATAAGCACACTTCTTAAATCGATAATGTCTTGCATACAGAAAATCTCTGCTTCGTCATTTAAAAAATAACATTTATTGATTTTTTCGTGTATTTACAGCCGTGACATATCTTCCAGACAAAAAATACCAGCAATGGTGTTTTTATATAAGTTCAAACCAATATACATGTCAAATGCATATATAAGTGTTTCTAGACATTCATTTTTGAACACATAATCTTATAAACATTAACTTATTAATTAATACAAAGCTTGACGACTTTTTATTTTCAAGATATAATTGCATGTTTTTTTAATACTACAAATTATTTGATTTATATTGGCTTCTTATAAATTTTTACTTCCATCCAATTCAATATAGTATGCAAAAAAATATTTCAGAATTACTTGCGTATGTGGCATATAAAATTCTCTAAACTCATCTAATTATCTAATGTTATATTCCGTTATATTTGAACTATCTTTAGGCGCCTTTACTTTTATTTATCTTCAGGTAATTAATGTGAGAATTTATTATTTTTAAAAGATCAAATAAATTTTCTATATAAATATCATGTCATTTGAAACACAGAATCACGAAAATATGCAGCTTTAATTAGAAAATGTTCAAAACATTCAGATAAGAAACATTTCCTCACAAACGTACAATTGTATTAAAAACCATGGGCCAAAAAATCATTAAGCGACGAAGTTTACAACGCTATTAATCATATAATATTCATTTGCACCAAATCTATAAATCTAGCAAATAAACATGTTCCTGTGTTCTTTATTAATTTTTTGGCTGTATTTTATGATTTGTGAATCACCCAAAATAAAACCATAATACTTTAAGTTAGTTAATTAATACTGTGTAATCTCATTATAATTCAAATATATTTTCTAGTTTTTACAAAAAAAAATGTTTAGTGATTACATTAACAATATTTATATATTTGTAAAGTATATAAACTTCTGAAATTTTAAAACAACTTCTAATTTACATTTTAGTATATATTTTACACAATTTATTGGCTTAAAGGTTTTCTAAAAATAAAATATCTGATAATTTTGCTAAAGATATCCTATAAGGAAATTGCATGATTTGAATTGAACCTAAACCTGGCATATATTAAAATTATATCATAAAGTTTCAATTATATTGTAAAAATCACTTTTCTAAATAAAAAGTAATTTTACATAATTTAAAGTTCTTTAAAATACAAATGAAAATATAAAGGTTTATTATACTAATTACAATAGAATAGAATATAATCGTACAGTAATTCAAAGAAATTATTTTCAAAATATGAACATGAAATATATATTTTTTTTGTGTGCCTGGTTTTAGAAAATACAATATGGTATAAATTTAAAATTATGTTTTTATTTAAGTGATTTGTTACTTTTTTTTTAATTTCTAGGTCATTTAAAAGAATTCATTTTATGAATTTTCTTTAGTATAAATTTATGCCTTCCATATCATCTGATTCTCTTTTGCTTTTGAATCTTAATTTACGCTTTAATATTTTGGCGATGCATATTTTATTGCACAACTTATTCATTTCTTCATGTGCAAGTATAAATTTCATATAAATTAACGTTCATTTCTTCATTTTAAGGATTCATTTCTTTTACTATATCTACATTTGATCGTTCACAATCAATTTATTGTCTATGCATATAAATTATTTTATCCGCCCAGTGCCATTTATTACTTTATGCCTATATGTTCATTTTAATATTCACGGTACAAATTAATACCTTTAAATCTTGACTTATTATGAATTGATAATGAAATATATTTTTTTGAATAAATAGAAATAAATTATAAATAGTAAAAAAACATAAACAAGAATGAAAATAAAAATTCATAGCCATAAAATGTAGTATAAAAACCAAGAAACATACATATGCCTTCATAAAAAATTGCTAAGACCCAGTAATCTTTTTTTTAGTAATTATGTTATATGCAACTAGAATGGGAAAACATATGTTATAATACAAAATTTGAATTCATTTATGGGCTAATTTAATTTCTATGTTTTTTTAATGCATTCAAGTAAGACTTGAGATGGTTCTATTTGTTTTAATTTGCCAATATATCTTTCAATTACAAAATATTTAAAAACTTACCACAGAAACGATTCATTTCGAGAATTTATGCATTAAGTATTCAATCCCATTACGTGAATTAATGCTATATCTTAAGCTAGTATTCCTGAAATCCTAATATAAGATTATGGTATTTCGTAAGCACACTATCCCGTTTTACTCGATTTATTTAAAATTACATATTTATAATAATGAATTCATATTCATACACGCTTTTTTTATATTAATTTGTGTTGTGAATATATTGACTTAAAGTAAAACATCAAGCAAAAAATTTATAGGTGCAATATAAAAAGTTATTTTAGTATTATAATGAGTATATATACATAAAAAATATACATGGTCAAAATAATAAAAGATTTATATTAATTTTTAATATTTAGAATATAACCATTTGCTATTAGGCTGTTGATACTTTTTTTTGTCTTTCAAAAATTTATATTAATTATCCTTGTCTAGTTTTTTTGTTATTAATCTTATGAAAACGTATCGATTATGTACAAATAAATCTGGATTTTGTTTTACACAGAAAAAATATCTATCATACAAATAAACATAATTTAAACCATATCGATTTATATAGAACATTTTCCTGTTCGACTATCAATAGAAATGATTTATTAAAACATGCATAAAACCACCTTTCACTAAATGAAATTAGATAATAGGGTAACTATAAAAATAAAAATTTATTTTGTAATTGGATTTGACGGTGTATATCTACTTAAGACCTGCGTGTTATTCATACAAATATTTTTATTTGCATATTTCTCAAAAGATTTTATACTTGTATAAATATAGAAGATTTTTTTATCCAATAAAAACCTTTTTTTTATGATAATAACTTTTAGAAAAATAAAACACTCATAATATGCTATGGTGTATTTGTTGACTTATTTTATTGTTTACCATTAGAATAGGTTTTATGTGATGAAACTGTCGGTTTTAATACTTATTATTTTATGTGAATTTTTCCGTTTATATCATACATTATTATTGATTTTTTTTCGTTTGTAAAAAATGGTTTTGGAATCAACTATTCTTCAGAAATCAAAAGATTTTTTAAGATTATAGTTTTTTTCTCCTAGATGGCTTTAAAAAGTGTATTAAATTATTTGTACATTTATTTTGAGATTCAAAGAATTCATTGAACAAAGAAGAAATATATTCATGGCGCATTTTCATGTCCTTTTGTGGTTTAATAACAAAATGCTGAATGCGGTACAAAAATTTTTAGAATCATTGTGAATCATATAAAATACTATTATATACCGTTAATTTACCATAATATTTCTATTAAATAATTAAGTAGTCTGACCCTTCTATATGCCACTTAAAAAATAAACTATTTAAATATACATTATTACTAAAATTTTTAAAATGTTTTTTTTGTTATATAACGCTACCTCTTCATACTATTTGAAATACAAATTTGTGTAGACTGAAAATCAAACTTCAATTTCTTTTTGAATTTACATTTATTTTTATTATTTTTAGGAAGTTCGCTTTATACTTATAAGAACCATTTCTTAAGTGCTGCATCTCTCTGTAGGACTCCTCCTGCTTTTCTTGTCACCTGTAATTACCGTCGATTGGGTCCTTTCTTATAAGCCGCAGTCAATATATGAAAGGAATACAATTCTGTCTACTTTTCATCGCTAAGGTATGAGGCTACAACCACACTCTACACTTACCCAAATCCTGCTAAACGGTGTAGGACTTTTCCCATACTGGAGGCACAGTTCAACAACTTACACAGCAACATCTTATTTCCCATGGCTTTTCAATGATCTATATGCTTTTTTTTTGGTTTTATACTGAACACCCTCTTTAGGTGTTTTTCATGGAGTCTATTAAAATGAGGAATTAGTGGGGTGAGTGTGTGTGAAACCTTGGACCATACATAAAAGCTACGACTTGTAAAACCACACAACTATACCACCCCTAGCACAACTTTTAATATATAATTTTACAATTAGAAATCACTTATAAATATTCTGTAAATATTAGGTCTTTTGCATACTCTTCATCGTATAACCCTTTTTTTATTGTCTCTAGAAACAAATCTATTGCCCATGTACTTTAAAATAATGCCTATCTATATTCAAATTTTATTTGACAAATAGAAAAATACGATTTTTATTTACATCTAGAGATCTGAAATGCTATGTTTTTCACGATTTTTATGATATTAACTTGGCTGAAAAAATCTAACAGAAGGCCTTGTATATGATCTTTCTATAATTTAAATCTCGCGTTTTTATGTCTCTGAAAAGCAAATTATGATCATAAAACATCTTGTTATCGAAGCTCTAGGTACATTATGGTAATTCTAGTTCGATTTAATAAATAAATAATGGTTTTTGCTTATAAAAAAATAAGAAGGTCGATACCAAATTTTCTGTTATCTTTTAATAGAAATTTTATAGAGCAAAATTATCATTTTTGTATGTTGTTAATATTTAGAATATTTTTAATAAATAAATTTAGTGGATTATATTGTATTTCTGTAATGTTTTTACAAACAATTGTCGTTAAAAGCATCATTATTGTTATTTTTATATATCTGTAAGCGAAAATGTATATTAGATTAATTTGAAGGTATATACAGAATCATATTTATAAGGATAATTGTGTGAAAATATCAAAAAAAAACATTTAACAATGATTACAATTTCATTTCTTTGTTTCTGTGTTATTTTTATCAATAATAAATGAGAATGTAGGTCTATATATTAATAGAATCTATACGGAAATTATATTTGTACAGAAAATTCTTGGAATTTATTTTATGCCGTAAATATTATACTTCCGATTTGCGATTCCCCCAAAAATTTGTGTTATACCGATTACTACACAAATTAGATATGCCTAATTATAAATTAGAAAAATACATAATTTATTAATAAAAAAAACCTATACTTTTTAAATGATAGAATTCCATGATTTTTTATGGCTAATTTTGATATTATAATTTTAGATTATATCTTCAAGAATAGGGCGATTGCTTTTCTGTATGCACATCTTATTTACACTTTTGACTATATTCTTTGTCTTACATCTTCCTCTATACCTCTCCTCTTTTTAAGACCTATTAGTTCAAGTATTTTCACCAATCCCATAGTTTGAATATATTCCCTGATTTGATTGTGATTTCGAGTTCTTGACGAATTAATGATGCTGTGTTACCGCACTATTTCATTTTACTTCAGGTGGTATGATCTTTGTCTTACAGTTGTTTATGATTGACAATTCCGATGCTAGCAAATTTATGAATAAATTGCACTATTAAATAATATATAAATTTATAAATGATAAATTGCATTTAAATTATAGATTTAGCCCAGTTGATAATAATGGTATAAATATGCATTTTTTTTTATATATGAAAAAATTTGATAGTATATTTCACATTTCAATATTTATTGAGAATAATTCATAAATATGAAGATAAACTATTTAAAAATAAAAAAATTGATATGAAAAATATATGCTTAAATATTGATAGAAATAATCGACAAATATGAAGATTTATTGTTTATTGCTTAAAAGCAGTATCAGATAAAAATTAAATTTTTAATTTCGAATCCCCATTATGATGGAATTGAGAAAATACATAGATGACTTTTTAATAAGATTTGGTATAAAGCTAAAAACAGAAAAAATAATAGATAAACTAATCAAGAAAGAAGTTATAGATCTTAAAATGCCAAAAACCAAGAATATCAAATTATTTCTGGAGTATATGTCTAAGAAAAACAAGATATACAAAAACATTTTAATTAACAGAAATCATAAACCAGATTTCACAATTTTATTGCCATTAAAAGAAACGAAATCCAAAATTATTCAAAAAAGCATTGAACTGCAGTTTAAAGACCGCATCGAATATGTTTTTATTCAGAAAAGAGATATTAACATATTAATTCTAATAAAATTTAATATTAAAAGTATTTATAAACCAGTAAATGAAAATGTATCTATATCGAAATATACAATACCGTATTTTTTAGCATATGAAGCTTTAAAATTATTTTATGAACATGATCAAATTGGATTTCAAGATTTCGTTTTTGAGATTGATGACCAGCATGAAATAGAAAGAATGAAATATATTGAGGTTATTGAACATTTAAAAAAATTATCTTTGCCTTTAAAAATTATTGATGATTATTGTTTTACCAGTGCTTTTAAAAACACGATGGTATTTAATGAAATACATGAGTGTTCAATCCAACTTGAAAGTTCTAAAAAGTGGCCAGATGATTTAGAAGGGCGTGTTATTGCAAAAACTGCCTTTTATTGCCTAATATTTAAAAAAAGCCCGCTTAAATGTAAAATTGAAGAAGATTGTGTATATCTTCAATACAAAAATTCTTTTTATAGAATATCAATAAGAATGAAAGAAGATTTGTGTGTTTATGATAAAATACGAGAAGCTCTCTTTTCTGTAATAAAAAAGCAATCGACCATGTTCAAAGATTGTGTATATATGGTTAAAAAGTATGTTGCTTCGCATGGGTTTTATCCTTTAATAATAGACGATTTTTTTATAGAAATCATTTGTCTCGTTTTATATGATCATGAATATCCACCATGTTTGTTTTTACAAATTTTTATGTCGTATAATTTTGATTTACAGAATAAAGCTTATGATTTGGATTCAAGAACACTGGTAAATTCACATAAAGATGGATTTATCGTACGTTATAATTCATTAATATATCGGATAAGTTTACCGGAAAGTATTTATTTACTCAGGCTTATAGAAACTGGTAGGAAAATAAAAAATATCGGGTTTAAGGCGTTTAATGAGACATTTGAAAATTTAAGTGATAAATTGCTAGTACCATGTCTTAAAGACTTCGATGTTGTTTTTAGCATGCATAGGAGATTCGGATTTGAAATTATAAGTGATAAGGTTTCTAATGGATTTACACTTGGCTCGCCTATCTGGAACGGTTCTACCCATAATTTAGATGACTTGAAAAAATTCGCTTACTTTTTTTATTCACCTATTAGTGAAATTCTAATGGTAAAATTGAAAAATAGAAAAGATTTGGCAATGGTTACTAACATGGTACTTTTAAAAACATCTTTTGTGTGCTTTAAAATAAATATTTTATGAGTATTATTATTTTTTAGCATAGTCAAAGCATTATACTATTATTAGGCATCTTTTGTGTAATTTAAAGCAAATAAATTTAATGTATCTTTCATTTTGGATGATATCGTTGTGTTATTAAAATAAACAATATTTAACATATTTGCTTATAGCTTAGGATGGATTGTTACAAAATACCATAAGTTTGATATTAAGGTGTTGGGAATACCAACAGAAGCAGAAGAATACGCACAAAAAATAGGATTGATGAAGGCACTTGAACGAATAAGTCTTGAGAGAAGAAGATGCATCGAGGAAGATTGTAAAGATGATGAGATGGAAAGAAGTTTAGCCAAATATGTTCTAAGAAGCTATCAAAGTTTTTCTTGAACGACGATAAAAAGCAAAAAATCAAATATATCATCTATTTTGAATATAGAACCAATAACTATGATTTATAAAACACTTTTAGGTGCTTTTAAGTACAAGAAATTGATTTTTCTTCTATTTTTATGTATGTGCAAAGTTTCTTTTTAAAATACTAATTAGTTCTTAAATTTCTAAAAATTTTTGATAAATCACTATTTTTATTCTTAAAAATGCGTAAAAATCAATAAAAAAAAAGACGAAAGGTTATATACGAGCAAATATTGACTTTCATATTTAGATAAGATTCAAACATAAATATGCACTTAATATATAAAAAACTATATTGTTTACAACTCTCATATAATAATGAGAAAAACATAAATATAGTAGTGGTGTCGTAGCTATTAACATAATCCATTATGAATTCGCCATCGAGTGCCTTTTCTTCTTCAATTATATAGGTTTTTTTTAAATATTATAGTTATAAGTGAAGAAAAAAATATGATATTGCCTGAATCATGTTTATTTAATTACAAGCATCAAAAATATAAATATTTTTCATATAGCTTTTTAAATTGGTGCTCAGAGGTTTTAAATGTAAAAAAATTCGGATCGAACCCTTTTTTTTTTGTTTTATATAGATGAAATTGTATATTTATTTGACGAAATTCTTGCATTTTAAACCATTTCGTAGATTCTATAGTCTTCATATTTTTAAGGTTTGCTTATGTTCAAAGAAATTTCGCTAAACTCAAGCATCGCGTTGTAAGCTCTCTACTACTTATCCCCCGCAAATACCGTGCAATATAAACCGATCTCGAGCTTATACTCAATAAGAATAGCTAATGTGGTCTATATTTTTTATTAACAATGGTATTTTTTACAACAGTACATTATTTTTACTTATATTCTTGCTGGTTGGCTTGGTTTTCTTTTTATTTTGTGATGCACAGTTTTACGACTTCACAAATTTATTTCTAAAATAAATTCATTAATTTTTCAAAATTAATTGTTCACGATACGTTATATAGTTGCATTTATGATTGATCGAGATATATGACGGGATTAAATCATAAAAGCGATTATTTTTAAAATATTATCAACGATATTAGAAGCTATTTCGGTGATTATCCTACTGTTGATATTTTCCAAAGAAACGATTAATTCTTGTAAACGAGTATACCGATTTATTATGCAAAAAATTTATCAAATAAAATATTTATAAAAAAAAACAAATTTTAATATTTGAAAAAATATTGTACCGAATGCGCAGAACAATAGTCGCTATTTTATTAAGATTTTTTTGGTGTAAAAATGCAAATAAAAGGCCCATATCAGGTAATAAAATCGGAAATAAAAAATAAAAATTCATAGGAATTTTTAATTTGTCGAGAACTTTCTTTTTTTGCACTTTAAAAATATAATTATAAAATAGAATTGTTTTTGTGCAGACATTCATAAATTTTTTTTTATTGTTGTTTTTTAACATGCAACGGCTTGTATCGAGACAGGACTTGGCGTTTATAGTTTTTTTATTCTAAAATGCGTCAGCTTACTATTTTTTTTAAGTATAATATTTTACATGAATTTATTTAATTATTGTGCTTTTTTGATCATTTTCGGATATAATAAGTTTTTACAAAAACTACTTTTGTTTTATAAAGACTTAATTGATCAAAAACTTGAGCGCAATATAAAAAACATTAAACTTTGACCTTTATGAAAAGTTTTAATTATCACAGATGACTATTTTCACTATATTTGCTTGATTAAAAAAAAATCATATATTTTATTCTCTTTTTCAATTTATGTATATCAAAATATGCAGCGATAATGTAATTTCGTCGATTTTTTCGATTTTCTGATAGCCGAAATCCCCAAATTATTCACGAAATATAAAAAAATACAGATATAATTATTATATATATAAATTAAATAGTAAATAAAACCAAAATAGAAAGATATAGGTATGATCTGTAATAAATGTATGAAATGTGTAATATTATTTATCTAGTGGCTAATGATAAAGTACGCTAACAATATAAAAAGCCAAAAAATAATTAATATACCCCACAATAATATTTTTAAAGTATATTTAAAAATTAAAGCATTTAAAGGAATAAAAAACATATGTTATCTAACAAATATAATATTTATTTGATAATTATTTGCACAAAAAATCAAAACTAACAAGCAGAAAAAGATTATACATAAGTAGTAAACAATACAAACGTTTTTTTATTATTTATATCTGTGTAAACATTCATTTTCATGATAAAATAGCAATTACATTAAAACAGCAGTGTTATATGCAACAATTTAGTATATCCGATTAAAATTTGTCAAGTGTAATTACATTTCTGCTGTATTATCGACGTAATTTTACCTAATTTGTTTTTTCAATTTACAAAAGATCATCTCAACCAGTCACTTTTTTTAAAAAATCACGAAGGGGTATTATGTAAACACTATCAATATACCCCTTTATATAATGCTTAATAAATCATTTGGCTACATTCAATCAGATTACTTTTATAAATTAAACGCGGCAAAATATAATAGCGATAGATACCATATTCTGTGAATTATTTCTGGTATTTTGGTTCACTTATTTTATTTTATATATTTGTACCCTATAGTTGCTTATTATCACACTTGTATAAATGTTTAAGCTGTCTGGTAATAATTTTCGGATAAAAAGAACAAGCGATTTAATTTCTTTACTATCTAAATTGTTTTTATTTTCTGTATGAATATTTATGCAGCTATTCAATCGTGATATTACAATATAAACATGAAATTTGCATATTTCCAAAATATTTAAATGTTTTAATTTCTTACAAAAATAATTTTATTTGAGTTTATCATAATTTCCAAAACACTTTCTAATTTTAGAAAAAAATATTCTATGTCCTGGGGGAAAAAAAAGCCATCCAGAAATTTTGAATACACAACACATAAAAAAATCTTATATTACCTAAATATAGGCTATGAAATAGTTTATGAATATAGAGGCTATATAAATTTGATAAAAATGATTTGAAGTTTGTAAATATCTGATTTTAGATTTTTTTAAAATAAATACTCGGTGGCAGATTTATTTCTTGCTTTTCTATTTTCATGCATTAAACTATCGAAGAAAATTTTAGGATCTTTTGATAATCTATTCGCATCATGGTATTAATTTTTTATAGTATTTGTAATTTACGTTTAAAAATATTTATCCTGTACTTTATTGTATGAACAAGATTAGTGCATCTCTTCTTATGCTGTTTACATAGCATAATATATATTTGAATAGCGTTTTTTGCACTGTGCAAACTATATGAATATTATCACACTATAAACCCGAGATGTGAGTATGATTTATTAGAGAATACAGGCTATAATAATACTATTACACATTTAAATTTAGATTTGAATACAGCTTATTACAAAATAAAATATATTTTGAATATTATTGCACGATAAACCAGAGATGTGAGTATGATTTATTGGAGAATACAGTCATATGATTACTATTACACATTTAAATTTATATTTGAATATAACTTATTACAAATTAAAATATATTTTGAATATTATTGCACGATAAACCCGAGATGTGAATATAATTTATAATAAAATAGATGCCATAATAATACTATTGCACGATAAAATTTAGATTGGAATATTGCTTTATTGGAAGATAAAATTAAATTTTGAATATATTACAGAATAAACTAGAGATGTGAGTATGATTTATTAGAGAATACAGGCCATATCATTACTATTACAAATTTAAATTTAGATTTATACACAGCTTATTACAGAATAAAAATTTGGCATGAATATAGTTTATTCAACAAAAAAATATAGGTGTGAATATTATTATATGTTAAAATTTAGATTTGAATAATTTTACTCAACAAATTTAGATTTGATTTAGGTTTCATACAAGCAAAGCTATATTTTAATTTACTTTCGGAATAATGTAGTTCCATATAACTCGACACTAATTTTTTAAGTTCTAAATAAATAATGCATAAATTTTTACACAATTATCAAGCCATTAAATATAATGATTTATTTATTTCACCCTTCATGTGGCTTCTTTTTTTGATAAGTCAAATTTTCTGTAGCATCGACATCGAAGTGAACGATTTCAATGGTATAAAATTTGAAGAAGAGATAATCGAGAACCAACTATGTAACGGATACTTTAAACCATTAGACGGTAAAAACTGTTCCTACACGATTTCAATAAGCGGACAAGAAAACAATCTCCATTATTTCTATAAAGAGATACTCGACTTAGATGAAGAAACCCATTTCAGCTTCAACAGTTCAACACCAAAAAGCCTTATAGTGGACATAAAGCCAGTCATAATTGATAAAAGCAAAGAACATGTTTTAGGAAAAATAAGATACCAATTTGATTCTGAGTACGATACTTTCAACAAGGATGTCGCTAAAAGTGCACGCGTTGAACCAGCAGTTTATGCTCTTACTAATCTCGAAAAACTTCTTTATGAGATTTTACAAAATACTGATGCAAGAGGTGAGAAATTGCGTTTACTTGGGCATCAACATACTGCTATGATCAGGTTTGTGTGTATATTAAGTTTGTTTACTCTTGGATTGGTTACATCAATTAATATTTACCAGACTTTTGCTATCAAAAAATTCTTTAAGAAAAAGAAATTGATATAAGTATGTTAATTAAAAATACCGTTCTGAAGTTATGGACTGTATAATATAATTTAAAATTCCATTAATCATGGTATACTTTTAAATTACGTATTTTTCAAACTTGGATTATTCTTTTAATAATGCATAATGTAATTTTAAATTATTCTTATAATCATGCATAATGTAATATTTAATTATTTTTATAATCATGCATAATGTAATATTTAATTATTTTTATAACCATGCATAATGTAATTTTAAATTATTTTTATAATCATGCATAATGTAATATTTAATTATTTTTATAATCATGCATAATGTAATTTTAAATTATTTTTGTAAACTGCATAATTTTTTAAATCGTGCATATAATTTTGATTCATTTTAAATTACTAAATTTTAAATCATTTTTTTTACTTTTAGTGTAATTATGCATCGTATATTTTCAATGTCTTTAAAATTTCTATTTTATGATATATATTGACTGATTTATTATTTTTAATTTTTCTTCTTAGCATAGGATGGATTAGTAACGCAATATCATAAAGGGTATCTGAAAGAACATGAAGCTTCAAACCAAATTGTGGCATATATTAAAACTATAAAATTGTGGGATATATTCAAAATATACGATTGAGGAAAACGTCTTGAACAATAGGTTTAGAAAAAAGGTGAAGTACAAGAGAGCAGAATGTTTAAAGTTGTAGATAAGATTCGTTCACAGGAAATCAATCACGCTATGCTTGAAGATAAAATTTTATATTTCAAAATCAAAATTTGCTAGTAATTAAACCTTGCATCCATTATAATCGTTATTTAGTCGTATATTGGGAAGTTATAAATATAACAGAAACAGAAGCCTTCGCACAAACAATAGGTTTGAGGTAAACACTGGAATTAATAACTCTTAAAGAATAAGATGTATTGTGAAAATAATAAAGATAATAAGAACGAAAGAAGTATAAATCAAACATGTTATATAGAGCAATCTAAAGCTTTGCCCGAATAAATTCAAATAAATACATAATTAGGTTTTAAAGCTAAATTGTTAATTAACGAAGAATGATATTTAAATTATGTATAATTCAGCTTAAAATTTTATTCATTCAAATTTTATGGCTTTAAATTTTTTTAATTGTTCTTTAAATTGTGCATATTGTAATTTAAATTATCTATGTTAAAGTTTTAGATTGGCAGCGAATAAGCATGATATATTTTCTTTTGTTTTTTAATTGTTCTGTAATAATGCATAATTTCATTTTGGTTTTTGTTCTTATTGTTCATGGTACAATTTTTTATTGTTTTTTTAATTGTTGTGTAATAGTGTATAGTTTTGAATGAGACATGGTGTGTTATATTTTTTTTTGATACAGCTGATTTTTATTTTATGGTGTAAAATTTGTTCTTCGTATAAATTCCATCTACTGATGTGTAGACTGCCAATTGGGAATTTTGCATAACTCCTTAATGTGTCCTTTGACACTTTCCCCCGATTTATCTTCATCAACTTCTCTCAAATGATATGATTTTAAGTTTTTTGCAAGTGTGAGAGCTTGAATGTGTGCTTCTACTTAATCTGGAATTTTTAACTCCTTAATATATTTTTTATGGAATTTTCTAACCTCATATCTAAGTCATTACATATGGTTTTATTTTTGTTTAACATTTGTATATTAAACCAAGTTCATTCGCAAAGATGCCATACTTCATATAGTTCACATTCACAACTTCGGTTAATTTGTTAAGGCTGTTTTACCTGTTTCAATCAACGTAGTAATATTTTCTTTTTTAATGTATAAGAAAATACATCTTTTTCTGGATTACAGCCACAGTTTTAGATGATTAAATTCTTTTTAATTGTTGTTTATGCATAAATAATTGTTTATGTATGGGTCAGGTTTCCTTTTATCAATTTTATATATCTAGACGTGGTCAACCCATTGAGAATATTGCACAACCACTTGATACATCTTTTATAATCACCCCCTGATCTATCTTCGTCAACTACTCTTCTTCTCTCAAATGAGATGGTTCAAGTTCCTTGCGAAGTGTGAGGGCATGCATGCTTCTACTTCGTCCGGGATTTTTAACTCCTTTACATATTTTTTATGTATTTTGAAATAATATCATAGAGCTTTTTTTTAGTCCAATAATTTCGGATTCATTTAATATAATTTAAACCCTACTATTTTATACTTATTTTGCATCTAAAGTATACTATTACTTTTTTATGCAATAATTCTAGATTATTTTATTATAATAATTTCAGAAATTTTTTCTATAAACGAAATACCTATAAACATATTAACAATATTCTGATGTACTTTAATTATATCTTTCTACTAGTGCCCAGGAATATAACTATTGGCGACACGAGTGCTTTTCTACCATAACAGATCAATGATTTTCAGCTGTTTCAAGCCCATATAAGAAAAAAAAAATTTCAATTGCGCGAAAACTAGTAAGTGTATTTAATTAAATTTTTTAATAAAATAATCATGCGTAACTTTAATAGCCAGAAATATTATTAATATGATAAATTATATATAATATATAAAAAAACATTAGTGAAGCTATAAAAAATTAAGTGTCTATTGAGCTAAAACTTTTTGCACTATGATAACACATTTGCTCTAATTTTTTTAAATTTATTTATGTGGCAATTTTTTTATATTTTAAGCTTGTTTGATTTGTTTCTCACAAATCATTTATATTTACCACCAACTATCTCTTATTCCCATAAATTTTCTTCTATTCCTATCTTTATTTCATGACCAATTAGTTCAAGTGTTTTACTCAATCTTATAGTTTGAATATATGCCACACTTCCGTTTTCAACTTCGAATTCTTTCAAAAAGCCTTTGCCATATTGCGCTATGAAATATGTTGTACCCTTTG
Organism: Rhyacophila brunnea; assembly: GCF_057557595.1. Taxonomy (NCBI): domain Eukaryota; kingdom Metazoa; phylum Arthropoda; class Insecta; order Trichoptera; family Rhyacophilidae; genus Rhyacophila; species Rhyacophila brunnea. The sequence continues at coordinate 1,009,522 of NW_028232783.1, forward strand.
TATTAGGCTTTTTTTAAGTCGAAATTCTGAATCTAGCAGAAAAACATTTTAAATAAAAATAAATTAATTTTATTATCCGTTTAAATATTTACCACTTTAAATATTCATATGATTTATCGATCCTTTCTTAATGATCTCAGAAAATTCGGTACTATTTATGTATTGATATGATATATTAAATAAGAATGTATCTATAATAGGGTCAGTGTAGACTATATGAAAATACCATTTTTTTATCAGAAGGTATTTATACAAACATTAACACCTATTAAAAAAAAATACAGTACAAAATCACCTAATTACTCTAAGATATAATATTTTAGATATTAGTTATAAAATAGACAACCCAACAATTTTTTGTAAAAATAACACGTAAGCAGAATTAGTTGGTGCCATAGAATGATGGAAAAACATATTGATCGCATATTAATTAGACCATAAATCAACTTTTAATATTTAAATAATATGTAAACAGGCAAAAAATTATAAAAAAAAGCAAAATAATTTGAGCTAGCAAAAAGGGTTTCTTGCATATATAGCTATAGTACAATATGTATTTCTAATTTTATAATGGAATATTATATGTTAACTCTTGGGTAAATATGAAAAACTCTAATGGATTGTTGAATAATTTTTTTTTGTAAAATATATTTTTATATTGTAAATGCCATCCATAATAATAAATTTTAATTCACAGGTAGCGTTCAAAAAAGTAAAATTTATAGTATAATTGAAATTTTTATATCATCTATGTCATAAAAAAAACAAATAATATGTTTTTTTTGAAGGTTTTGCACTTTCATAATTTGTTTAGTATTTTTAGGTTCTAATTAATACAATAGTTTATTTGTCTAAAACTATATTTTTAGGCACGAATATACATAAATATTATTAAAATTAGACAAAATGTGTGTTATCAGCCAATAATATGCATAAAATGCAGATTTTCTTTTTAAAATCTTCACGAAGCACAATCAAATTATTTTGATGCTATAAAAAACGTATCAAATAATTAATTACGTGATGAATTCTTATAAAAACCCCAAATATGATATATTTAAATAATGGTCTTAAAGCATGAGGACTTAATTTTGCTTAACGGATACAAACACAGAACTGAAATTCAAATATCAATTTTTTTTGTTATTAACAGTGTAAAATAATATGATCTAACCTCTTCTCATTTTTTTTTTGCTTTTTTTATGGTATGTATATAGAACTCAAAGGATGTAAGACGAAAAATATGTTTCTTATAAATATGATATTACCAAAAGCAATATACACTTGAGAAATGGGTATTTTACTGATCGATAAACTTACTTTATTTATGTTAAACAAAATTATATTTTACTGTATGTTACGTAATTTTAGATCAAAATATGGTCTCGGTCAAAAAAAAAAAGAAAAAAAACCCTTTATAAATATATATCGATTTATTAATTTTTCTCCTAAAATCCAAAAAATATATATTAAAATTTAGATATATCTATTTTTAATAAGTTTATGATATAAAAGTAAATTTTCATTGAATAATTAGATTTTATTGTTGTTTGATAACCACAGCCTTTAAAATTCCATATATAGTATAAAAATAGAAAAAAAACCTTGTTCTATTATGGACAAAAAGATGTATCCAGGCGTAGCAGAAAATCATATTTATTACGCACAATACTATCAATATCGCCTTTTTTAAATTTCACGAGTTACTGCATAAAACACATGTAATTTTTTTTTAATTTTTGTGGTGTTTATATTTATTTTTGAAGCTAATTGGTGTTTCTCGCTAAAGTAATTTCTGTAATTATATATATTTAGACCTATTATTACTTAATACTACAGTCATAATTTTACAAATATTGATTTAATCTCTCGTGTTTGAAGATAAATAGAAAGCAATCATGATTTTTTAGCCATAGAATGAAATATAGTTCGAAGTAAATGGATTTAATATCTGGTAAATTATCTAAATCATAGCCAATAGCGTAGTAATATTGTAGAGTTAAGGTTTAAATACTCTAGATGGATAAAGAATATTTAGTTTATATTGACAATTTTTAACCATGATATATATTTGTATATAAATATATGTTTTAAAGAGATAGAATAAAATTAGCCAATCTTGTTGGAATATTGTGCCTATAAAAGTAAAAATAAAGATTAAGTTACAGCTTATCTTTTACTATTTTGATGTGTGAATCGTGAATTTCTTTAAGGTCATGATATTAATAGATAAGATTTTCAAAATGAAAATATTAAACGTAATTATAAACAGCTTTAATAGCACTCAGGCAAATGTTTATTCAGTCAAGTTTATAATCATCAAAAAAATCAAATATTTATTAATTAAGGATAAATCAAAACTTGAGGTAAAAAGGTTTATTAGCTAAAAAAAATAAAGTTTACAGCCAATAAAATTTTATTTTTTATTTTCGCCTTCTTTTTGTTCTGGCGTTTTCAAAAATGGACAGGTTCCTACAACTGGCATTTTAGATTGATCAGCTTTTACCTCACTCTCCTTATTCTTGTCTTTTTGAGAAAATGAATCAGTTCGAACAAGATTCGGCTCTCTAAATTCAGAATCGCCAGAAGCTGTCATTGCAAATCCTATAAAATTGAATATAAAAAAGTAGATGTAGATCATTGTTATTTCCGAGGTTTGGAGTCTTTATATACCTTTTTTTTTAATTACACAAATTAGTTTTCTATAATTGGATATGTAAAAAGCAATTTCACATATTTAAAATTATATCGCGTCACATTTTTATTTGGAAAGTTCTTGTACTTCTTTGTTCTAAAAAAAATTTATATGACGTGAAATCATATTTGTATAATTGAAAATAAATATTTTCTAAATGTGGAAAATTAGGAAATATTGAAAGAAAATTAAAAAAATACCATGAGTAAAATTTATTCATTGCACACAATTTATACGGTTTGTCATTTCTGTGTTTTTTTTGTTTGCATTTTGGATTATATTTAATCATGGATATTGAAAATCTTCTAACTAAATAAAATTACTAATTAGCGTAAGCTTTTCTTTTGGTAATTATGAATTTTCAAATTGCTTTTTCTATTCAAAATAAGATGTTTAAATTACATACGAGATTATTAGAGTACAGTAGTTAATAAAATTATATATAGATAGCTCTCTCAAAACCATTACTTTATTTTAACAAGCTCAATACCATGAATTCGCAAAATTGTATTTTAAATATTATTTTTAGATGTCAATCATATACCAGAAGTAGAAAATTGCGCCAATTAGCTTGAAAATAAACGTATAAAAATACCTTTAACCATAAATTATATATACAATAAAAAACTACTGCAAATAAAGCTCTAATGAAGCATTTTTTAAAAATCTAATATGAACACAAGTAAATATATTTTTTGAGCAAAAATGGTAAGTTATTTAAGTTATCTATATCATCTTTTCTGGAAAAAACCATATATATTGATTTCTCGGAAGTCTGCATTTTGTCATCAGGGATATATCATATATAGTCGACCACGTTTTCCAGCAATTATAATATTTATTAACTTTCTAAAGAAAATAAAAAATTAGTACATTCAAATTATTTTATGCAATTTAAACCATATTACATCAAAAAAACAGAGGTAATATTTTCCATCAAGTTTAAAAAAAAATACATAATTTTATAAATATGCAATATATTTTATGTCAAAAAGAATTTCTCTATTATTACATCAACTTTCCATGCTAAAAAGAAAATACCGATAAATATTTTAAATAATACACGATTTATAGATATTTAGTGTAAATAGCTGCAAAAATCTGATCTATTCGGCTTATACTTCTAAAATTATATAGATTAAACTCACAATATAAACAGGAAATGTTTTATTTGAGTGGCGTCTTATTTAAACGCTGATCATAAAATTCAAGATGAAGCATATATTTTTTTTAATAAATGGAATTTCTTGCATGGATATAGTTCTTTAATAAATTTTTGCCGAAATAATTTACTTGAAGTATCTTTGCTAGAGGTTTAAAATATCATCTAAACATTTGTCAATATTAGAAATAATTTATAAGTTGGTGCACAAAAAAATAAGGATTTACAAATACAAACCTTTTAATATGTTTAGGTACACCAGAAGATAAACGAAGCATTGTAAATCATCGCTGCCATTTTTTTTTAAGAGTCAATCAGTTTCATGATGTTATTATAAAAATAAGCTATATTGGTGATACTCTATACTTAAACATCAAAGTAAAATTTATTTAGCTTATACATGAAAATTTTAGAATAAACCGATAAGAATATATGTTTAAAATATTTTTCTAGTGTTTATATAATATGCACAATTTATTGATTAAAAAAATTATTGGTACATCTGATTTAGCATCTATCATAGAAGGTTTTAAAAATTTTAAGATTATATATTAGATGCTTTCACTCTCGGATAAAAAAATAGCATGAATTGTGGGTAATAAACAAAAATAATAGAAAAAATAAATATACGATTTTCCATATTTTTATTTTTATGTGTATATATTTCTTAACTCACATATTTTCCGTCCCATTAATAGCATTCCCAAACGAATAACTTTATTTAATATATATTTTTTTCCTTATTTTCACGTATGACATATCATTCTATGTTCATGAGAAAGTCCCCCATATTCAATTCTAAATATGCCAGCAGTATGAAAATATATTAAATTGGCATAAATATTAATTTATAGTAAATTTCAACGAAAATATATTTGTTGATATTTTTTTATCCACATTTTCTGCTTATTTTTGTTGATAATTTCGAAGAATTGATCGATGATATTTTCTATATTAAAATAGTTTTACTCATTCTCACATATAAATATAATTTTTTTCGTATTCAAGTTGTTAAATTTCATTTAAAAAATGTTATTCAGCAGTAAAATATAGGATGAAAATCCTTTTTTTGTGCCGTAATAACCAAACAAGAAACTTTATAAAGACAGAATACGCATTCTAAATAAATCTAAATATATTTTTTTTTGTTAATTTTTGACATTTTACATGAAGAATAAAACCGTCAAACTTTCCAAAAAAGTATGAAGTTTTTATTCTATTACGGTATAAAAATGTAAGCCAAGCTAAAATTTTGATATATTATCCTGCGCAAAGCTCATTCATTTATATCAGAAACAATCTTATAAAATTATTTTATTCTATGCTTTATATAATCTTAAATAATTTCTAGAGCGTGATTTGCTTAGAATAGTAAAACAGACTTTAATTTGATTTTATAATTTAAAGACAAATATTTTACTTAATAGAAGCATATTTCAAAATAAAAACCATGACCTGTATGTATTTTGAGTCGCAATTTAAACTTAAATAATTCGAAAATCCAAAAATTGGGGTTTTAAAGTTTTACAATGAATAAAACACAGCCTTTATAAGTGTTTAAAATATAAAAATGGATTTTATTACTTTAGAAGCAAAAATATTACTTTTTTTTTTGGTTTGTTTTACTTAGAAAAAATCCGAAATTATTTGAAATTATTAGCTCAGCATACTTATCACTGAAATTTTGCTATGAAAATATAAATTTTTACAAATAGTATAATTAGTTTTAATGATACTACTACGTTTTTCTTTCATATAGACAAAATCAATTATCTTAAACACAAATAGAGCCAAATTTTTATATGAACCACGCTATGAATGGCTTTTTTTATATTTATAATGTTCTTAGATACAAAATATGATATTTCGAAACACTTATATGTTAAGGTGTTAAAAATCCCGGACGAAGTAGAAGCATACATGCAAGCTCTCACACTCCGCAAGACACTTGAACTCATCTCATTAGAGAGAAGAAAAGCAGTTGATGAAGATAGATCGGGGGAAGGTGTCATGAGATGCATCAAGGACTTGTGCAATATTCCCGATATGCTGATCACGTCTAAATAGATAAAATTGATAAAAAGAAAATTAACCCATAAATATATAAAATAGTTTCGAAATACTTTATTGATAAAAATTCATAAAAAAATATTTCAAAAATGAGTTTACTTTTTGAATGTTTATTTTTTATGAGTTTAGTCAAAATAAAGTTTATCTTTTTTCTAGTATATATTTAAAATCGTAGTTCCATTCTTATTTCCATTAAAAGTTTGCTTCAAATACTATCATGTATCGATAACATGTTATCAAATCATATCTTTTAAACTGAATGGTGTAAAATAAAAGTTATCAATTAATTCCAGAATACCTTTTAAAAAAACAAAAATTTACTTCGTAAAATTCAAAAATAAAATTAAACTCAATATGGAGTCCCTCGTTTTTTAAATATTCGACCTGATTTATAATTTTAAGCCCATTTTTATATTCATCATCATAGCTCAAATATACCACTAACAAAAAATATTTTAAATATCATTTATTTTTAAAAATACAATGTTATCGCATATACGAAAATGTGGTCAATTTATTAGATCTTTCTGTTTTCTGATTATTTTCCCTATTTAATTATTTAGTTTACTGTTCACTCGCCTAATAAAAGAATCTTTTATGTTTATTATGTTTAATAATTTAGTTCCTGGCATCTTAACTTCTTTTATAGTGTGAAATTGCTTTTTGTTGGCGAATGATAAATTATTAAATCTGCAATAAAATGTTGCTAAAATATATTTTCATTATCTTATGGCATAATTTTTTCTAATGTATCAAATCTAAAACCTTTGTAAATTTAGGCTGATAACTATCTATATATATAATTCATTTAAAAAATTTGATCGCTTAAAAATTAACAACACAAAAACTGATAGTTTGAAATGTACATTTCAAATATGTTTTTTTAAGATTTTAGATAATTTTAATTTTAAAATAATATTTAGCTTGTTTCGAGATAAAAACCAATATATATACCGAAATGTGAAACGAAAAGAGACAAAAGACTTGACATTTTCGAATTATAATTAACGTATAAATACTTTGTTAAATCACCAGAAGAAATTTCAATAGCTTTCTAGGATATTTCTTTAAGAGATCTACCGAAATAATATTCAGTTTAGTCTTTTTTTACCAGTTGGTGAAATTTATCTAAACTATAAATTATTTACATATTCAAAATAATTATGATTTTTTTTGTTTTTAAGATAAGCCATTTTTAACTATTTATTGTGTTCTTTCACTACATAAGTAAAAAATGTTCTGGTTTTGAAATAAGAAAAAAACTGGATTCAAACATATATAGAGACTTTTGTATATATCCACGGCTTAATAATGTTGGTTTTATAAAAAAAACTTCGATTCAAAGGAATATATTCAAATTTATCATTTTTAATATGGGAAATGTTAAGTAAAGGTTCATAAATAAATTTACCACTGCATAATTTTTATGATAATTTTATGCAAAATACTTTATTTTTTGCAGAATAAGTGTAGGAAAACCAGAAAAGTAATTTAAAACCTAAAACCATACAACACAGGTCATTTAAATACAAACGATGCCGATTTAACGAATAATATTTCTATAAAAAAATATACATTATTTTAAAAATGTTCATTTTAAGAACTATATACAAAAATTCCACCTAAAAAAAATTAAGATTTGAAAATGTTATAAATCAATCAACTTAAGTTTTAAACAATCCTAATCTTGCGGTAAAACTAAAGACTTTATATAACAAGAATTTTAAATGTAAATTTTCTTTAAAAGATATATAACAAAGTAATTAACTTTTCGTTTATTAAATTTTTTTTCAAAAAGCCAGCTTTCAAAGTTGAATATGAAACCTCTAAGAAAAGGAAAATTATAAGCGATGTAAATTTGAAACTGTAAAAAATTGTATAAAATACAAATCAATTTAATAAAAATTTACGGGTAGTTAAATATCAAAAGATAGAAACTTTATAATAGCAAAAAAGCTCGCAGTAAAATTATCAAAGATCTTAATAAATCTATAAAGGCAAACATTAATACTAACCCCCAAAATCGTACAATCCCTACAGCTTTAATATGAGAGAAATCATAAATAAAAAAAGCAACTTAATAGAAATAAAAGAAGAAAAATCAATAGTACCCATGGATTAATATTGTTTTATCGCACAATAGTAATTCAATAAGCAAGTTTATCAAAAAGTTAATACAAAGGCCAAGAAAATAGATGTAATGCATAATAAAATTTTGGAAAAAAAAGCCGACATGGAGAATGTTGTAATAACGAGAAATAGAAGAAAAAAAAAATGAAATTATTCGAAAGATGGAAATTAAAACAGAAAAATGAGCAATTGAAATGTAAAAAAAAATTTTATCATTCGATGACAGACTGAAGAAATTCGTGATAAAAAATTATGAGAAGCATATAATGTAATTACGAAGGAAAAATAAAAATAAAACATATTATGTAATACGTTATGAAAATCATCTCTATGAGTCTTTATGATAAAAAAAGTTGCACAGTACCCAATGAACGAATATCCGCAAGGTCAGGCAGAATATGAAATTATTTGTATATAAGATGAACAGCTACAAATTTTATTTGTTAAGTGTAAAAGATATATTTTTAGAAATAACAGTTTTACCAACAAAACACATACCCAATTCCCGAATAAGATACTATAAACGGATTAATATTCAGGTCAATAACCAGCATGAAAAATATATAGAAACCATTATGTAAGTGTCAGAAATATAATGCTTAAAATTAGAAAGACATAAAAATATACTAGAAACCTTACGCCGGGTATAAAGAGTTATAATAACGAGCATTTTAAAAAACGGATTTAAGCAAGAAATACGACAACCTACTCCTTACTACGTTTATTAATGTAATATTATAATACTATAAAACCCATAATGTTAAATAGCTGCACTTTAAAAATAAAATTAACCAAAATATACAAGTATTAACAAGGTGTTATAACGAGTAAATAGATAATACTAGTGATATATAATTTTAAAGAAAATATAGACAGAAGTTAGAACAGATATAATAAAGGGAGTGATTTATTTCCGAAATTGCTTATACCATGTCTAGATCGACTCAGAACACTTTTAATGATTAATTGTTCTATGTCTATATACATAATGTAAAATTTTCATATAAAAGAATCAACTCACATTTATCGATTTAGTTGGCTTGTTTCGAAATTTTCTTTAAACCTAAAGTCTATCACAGAAGCCAATTAAATACTTTTTGAGCATAGAAGTGTAACCAAATAAATATAAAAAAAGCATCACACGAAACAGAATCCAGCAAATATGCAACCTTATGCTAGAAGTAAATAAGGCTATGTATACCCAGGTATATTAGAAGATAGTTAATTTGCAATCCTGTCAGAGCGTTTGAGAATAAATGCTCAGAAATATTCACAGAAAGATCAAATCTCATAAAAACGGAACTCGGCACAAGAAACTATACTAAATAAGTCAACTAGAATGCAATTTCGTTCTATAAATACGATATCGGTAGAATTAAATTAGATCCTAAAGATTTTGCAAAAATATATGACTTCGTTCGTAAAGTTCAATATAAATATCCATACACCTAACATTCATCGAAAAAAGAAAGAATATATTTTTAAAAAGATGATTTAGGAATGTGACTTGTAATAATAGAATTTGTTTCAGAGAAAAATGCTCAGTAGGAATAAGGGTGTATCACAAAGATTTTTTTGCAATTTATAATATAGATAAATACAGATAATGATCTCTTATAGACATATATTTTGTAGATTTTTTAGCTTAAGTTAATAGAGCAAATCAAAAAAAAAGTTTGATCCGTAAAATTAAAAAAAAATTACACAAAAAAACCTTCCTACCTAAAAAATAATTCGCTAAGCGATGTAGCTAACTTTTTTAAGGGTTGAATTTTGTGAATTGTAACCCAAAATAATAAGCCAGTAGATGATTATGCTGTATAGAAATATGCTATTGTATTATTAATGAAACCGTCAACAATACGTGGAGACTTTTAGGATAGTAGATAATCGAATAAATAGATGCATAAGAATCCTGTCTAAAATATCACTCGAATACAAAACGGTAAAGTCAATGTATACAACTTTTACCCTCTAAAAACTTCTGTTTCAAAAATACTGAGAAAATAAGAAGACACACAGCTCAAGAAATTATAAAAAATAGAGAAGAAAAAATATAATTGGATGCATTATCGAAAATGATATCATCTATTGCATTATAGACCATATATATTCGCATACTATAGGAAGAAAAGTCTAATAACGATTATAAAAATAGGATTAAATGACATGAATGACCTGACTAGTGTTGAAAAGACGATACTAGGATCTAAAAAACTGTTAGTTTATGAACGCTCTCTTAAATTGATAATTTGAAAAAGAATATGATATCACGTGACATTTTATCTGGAGAGAGCGGCCACAAAATAACACAAGCAATTATATGCGAGATGAAAATGCGCAAACAAATTTTCAGAAAACGTTCAAAAATCTAATTTTGTCAGAAAATATTATTCATCAGACTTAATTGTAGAAGATGCATCGAGATGAATCAAAAATATGAGAAAATTAAATGATATATAAATTGAATCTTTATATTCGGGTAAATATAAAGTTTTTCGCAAGAAAAACTAAAAAGCTGAAAGAAAAATTTATCCTTAAAGTATATAATAAAATAAAAATAAAAACTAGTTAAATAGATTGATAATAAACATCAAGCCTTGATTTTATAGACCTTTTTTATGGTTCAAAGATAAACGGTTCAAATGCGAACTGTTTAAACAAAGAAATATTTTATTTAAATTTATCCCCAATCTGTTTTAATAATTGCTTCAAAAATAGATTGCAATAAATTCCTTATTTTTTAGTGTGGAAAACAGTATAGTAGACACATAAATGAATAAAATACACCGATTTATTCGAACTGGATGGCATATAACAAATTTTTGTTAAAAAATTTTTTCTAAAAAACCTTTATTCATATGAAATACTATGTCTATATATTATATTCTAAGATAAAAATTCTGGTTTTATATTATAAACACTAAAATTTCCTACTTTTAATATGTAAAAAATTTCATTATATTTCATTAATTTAGGAAATGGATTTATAGAATTTTTATCTTATCATATTATTAAATATCTTTATGCCTAATCTATGTTTTACATAATTTTTTCTGACCATTATTTTTTAATGAGCCCAAGAAATTGATCGCTAAAAAATTTTTCTGTTTTTTCTGTGTAAGGAATATGAAAACGGATTATAAGCAGATTATTGTGTCCTCAGCCTGTAATAATATAGAATACACGGAATTAATATAATTGCCCTGTATAAACTAGAAATATTATAGAGCGAAAAAAATAAATATCAGAAACATATCTTATGAATCCAGGTATTTATTTTTCTGCGAGGATATATAAATGTTGTAAAAATCGATAACTCAATATCATTTGTTCCAAAGTTTGTTGATATTTCAAAAAAACGAGTATTTTATTGTTTGTGATGTTTTAAGTGGTAAATTTTCTGAATATGTTAGAATCTTTATTTTTTTATATTAACTTATCGAAAAATACGTATTTATATTTTTATCTATTGCTATGATAGATCTACACGATAAGATATTATTTTTAGATGAATAGCAAGATATACACGTTTGTAAAATTCATGATCAAATTGTGATCACAATAAAAGCTCGAAATTCTGATATGATTTGTAAAATAATTATTCAATTGCCATTATTAGATTTATATAGGGCAAAATTTATGGTTATGATTTTAGTTTTTGTTCTCGAACACAGCATGCTTGACTTCCCGTATGCACAGGGTATCTAATCTTTCGGCTATCTTCTCCTCTTAGAAGTCTTAATTATTTAATGAACAATTATTTTTTATTTATAGGCTGAATTTATAGTTATAATTTTTGTTTTTATTCTCGAGCAAAACTTGCTTGATTCCCTGCGCGCATTAGCTTATTTATACTTCTGTTTATATTCTCCTCTCCAAAGTCTTCTTCAATACCTCTCCACCTTTCGAGACCCATTAATTCATTAATGAACAAATTTTTTATTTATAGGCTGAATTTATAGTTATAATTTTTGTTTTTATTCTCGAGCAAAACTTGCTTGATTCCCTGCGCGCATTAGCTTATTTATACTTCTGTTTATATTCTCCTCTCCAAAGTCTTCTTCAATACCTCTCCACCTTTCGAGACCCATTAATTCATTAATGAACAAATATATATAAAATAAAATATTCGCAAAAATCAAAAATAATTCGATATTATTCAAGAAAAAACAATTAAAAAAAATTTTACCACGAAAATATTATATCATCATAAATAAGTATTCTTTTTTTTAATAAACATTTAGTGTTGTTCAAATTAAAAAAATTGCAAATACAGGGGTCCTTTAAGTGCAGTGGACCACTAAAATTAGACATATTATAAAATTTTAGAAACCTTTACATTGTTTAAACATAAAATTTTGTAGGATTAGCCATACAATTTTTTTCGACTTGGGGCTATTCTTATCGGGACTTATAATAAAGCCTTTTATCTGAAATTAAATAAATACAATAAAGGCCAAATAAAGAATATCTACAAAATACCAAAAAACTGAACAGACAGGATATATTGTCACATTTATAATGAAAAAAGTTTATATCTATAATATAAAAGCCCACTGGATTTAAAATTAAAATACATAGACTATTAATCTTATTTGTATATACAGAAAGTATTAACGTAGAAAATTAAGATATGTGTAATTTATACAGAAACAGAAAAAACTTTATTATTAGGAGTTATGTTTTTGATTCTGTTAAATGTGCACAATTTAAAAAATTTATGATGAAGTTTTAAAAAAAACTTGACATTAAGTCACCAAATAGAAAATTGACAGATATCAATTTCTTTTTAGCATATAAATGGCCTTTTTAAAATAGCCGCATCGTTATTAAGGTACTTTTTTCTACTTACTTTATGTAATACTAAAAAATTGTATGTCTACCATAAAATTTTACTAAATTCAACTAAAGCAACTATTCCGTAACGAGATATCATTTCATAATAAATCTTGACATAACTCTTAAGTTTATAATTATTTTTTTGCAGATTTTATTATATTTACTGACAGTGTATAATTTTTAAAATAAAACCATCTAGTTGTAATTTTTGTTAGAAAGCTTACGCACAGTTTCGGAAGTTCTCAAAAAAATATTATAGCAGCAATAATACGATAACAGTTTGCTTTTTCTTCCTTCAAACAAATAAATTCGGAAAATAAGATAGTTTTATTTAAATTAACGCCATAAATGATATCAATGATATTTCTTTGAAAACATTAAAGTGATATTATATTTATATATTATTTGTTTACTAAATTTCACGTGTATAGTTCTATTTTTAGAGCCCACATTAAGAAAATAGTTTGTTTATGAATGCAAATTTGCAAAAAAAAGTAATTTGATATCTTAATTTGAAAATAATATATTTATAATATACAAAATAATATATTATAATATTATAAAATGTGTTTCAATCGAAATTTATGTCGGTTTTTTTTAATGGTTAAGTCCAGTTAAATTATGGTTCTTGTTTCCTATCCTTGCATCTATAAACCTTAGGTATATCATATAATATCATGATAGCATATACATCTTATTTTACATTTAAAAATATTTTTGTTATCTTTCGATCACAAAAAATTTGTTCGTATGGCCTTTTGACTATTTATTTTCTATAAAAATACCGCATGTCAATTTATTATTTAACCTTAACTAAATTTACTATTTTATTTTTAGATATCTTTAATGCAACTTTTTGCAGTCCAGTAAATTATATCATAAAATGAAAAAACAAACAAAATATTTAAAGGGTTCTAATCTAATTTCATGTCCCCTTTTAAGTAAATAGCACTCTTTATATCGTGCATCTTTTAACATATTATTTGAATAGAAAATAAAATAAAACTAGGAGCAATCTCACAGCATGACCTCAATTTTAAAACTATACATAGTTCACACTGTTCTAGTTATTGGTGAAAAATAAATCAATTTTATAAGCATTAGGACGAAGTACATCCATAAAAACGGATGTTTTTTTTTACAAAAACTCAAAATTTTATTTCTATTATATAGATTCAAGTCCACGATGTGATAAATTATTAGCCTTGAATAGATTACTAAAAAAAGATAGAGTGTAAATAATTTGCAAGAAACCCAAAGCACATTATAGAAATTCTTTTATTGTTTTTATGGTCAAATAGAAAAAATAGCATTATTAAATATTTGAAATAAATCAAATAATATAGTATACGATAGTGTCTCAAAAAAGGCGTTATTGTAAAATTATTATCAGAACCAGAATACCCTTTACAGAGCGTAAAAACAAAACATGGTAGCATATGTAACACATAAAAAATGTTATGTCTTTGACAATTTCTTGTCTATTACGATTATATTTGCAATTAAGGAAAGACTTTTTTGTCGAAATTACACTGCGAACAATTATAGTCAGTGCAAAGGTTTTGATGATTATTAAAAGCGATTGATTTCATATCTTTAAGTACCATATAAAAAATAAACTAAAAATGTTCAAAAGAAAACAAAGTTTTCTGATATTCGACTATAAAGCATATATATTAGTGAATATGTAACAGTTTTTATTTGCTCAACTAAATTTGATTTATATAAAATTCTTCACATGAACTAAATAATCTTTAATTTTATGTCATTTTTTGTTTAAAAGGTTTTTTTTAAAAGAATGTTCATGGCATAATCTAATAATTATCCTTTTATTTTCTTGTTCAGGGCAATCAATTTAATTCTAAGCACATTACTTAGATATAAAAATATATTGCGAATATGTATATTTAAATAATTTCGGCGTGTTTTTAGTTTTCTATAGGCCTGAAATATGATCGAGTATTATTTTACCAATTTACTTCTTTAAATCTACCTTAAAAATATATAAAATCGTTTTATTTCCATATTAAAAATTACTATTTACTATAGAATATAGTGAATTTTTACTTTTAACTTGAATAATTTCAATAAATAGTTTGTTCCCGCCCGTTTAAAAATATAAAAAATAAATTTGAAACATTTTAATATTTTAAATTTTGCTTGGAATAATGAAAAGATTTGATATGTCATCATGTTCCAAAAATAGTAAAGTTGATGCATTTTGCTTATATTTTTGGCATAAAATATAGACATTGAAAACAAACATTCAAATATCATGTATTTTTTTTTTGCCAAATAACCATTAATCGTGTAATAATCTAAAAATTGTACCAATGAAACCACAGAAATTTTCGATTTTGTTCTCGTGCACGCATAAAAATAGTCATTATATTATATTTTTTCTTGTTTTTATGATTTTACAGTGTTTAATTCAACACTCTATGAAAACTGTATACTAATCAGCCCTATAAAAAAATATCAAATCTTCAAAGTGAAAAAAATACTAAATATAATTTCTCGATATTTTATATAATTTGTATCAATTAAGAAGCCTAGCTATTATTTTTTTTATATTTTATAAAAATATTACATCATAGGTAAAGAGAGAAAACGGTGCATTCAGCAACAAAATAGAATTAAAATCATCTTAAATATCTATACGATTTTTTCAGTCGTTATTTGGCTTTAATTTAGAGCAGTGATTTTTTAAACATTCTTATTTTCTAATATAGATTCATTTATAATGCCTTTTGAATGACTCATAAGGGTAAAGGTTGTTTCATTTAACTACATTAAATTATGCAATTTAATATATAAACACATTAAAATGTATATATACATGGCATAATCTTAATGAAAACGGAAGACAAAACCAACCGCTTCTGCTGGTATTTATGAATAATTAAATATTATACGTGATTTTAATAATACTAAATTTAGTAAAAATAATTGTGGTCTATATTAAAATGATCGTATATATCCTCCAATATAAATTACTAATATATAATTACAACATATCTTGTGGTTGAGAAAAACCCTTGAATTAAATGGTCTCAGAAAAAGGAGAAGTATTTCAGAAGACTTTGAAGAGGAGAAGATAGCCGAAAGTATAAATGCACTGTGCGTACACGAAATCAAGCAAGCTGTGCTCGAAAAGAAAATTTAAATTATAATCTTAAATTTAGCCCTATAAATAAATATAATTACCCCATGTCTGACCCGAATATAATAAATACTAAAACAATTAGCAGAAAAAAATCTAATTTTCGATTTATATTTATAGAAATATTCAATCAATATGTATGAGTCAACAATTGATTTCGCCAAAAAATCCTTTTCAATCTGTCAACGATATAGTAAAGTCGTTATATGTAATTTAGGCTTTGATTAACGTCTTTTTCTATTTTATAAATTTAAAAAAAACATAATTTATTGGCATAGAGTTGTTTTTATTTTATTTTATTTATTGCTACAGTTTTGTGAATCTTTATTACTTTAGTTCATAAAAACCGATGCGAACTTTAATTGAATTTCAAATTTGCAAAATTAATTTTATTATGCGCGGGATTTTTTGTGCTGATTCGCGTTCTACTAATTACTTCAGGTGAACCAAAAAAAATATATTTTAAGCGCTTCAAAATATATTTTTTAGTAAATTGGCCTAATTATATTTAAAGAAATTCTATTATAATCGATCTCACAACAATTTCATATCTAAAAAAGTGAAAATTGTTCAACAGAAGTAGTCAAAAATTAATTTTATGTTTCGTTTTTTATTTTTTTTTTAATTATTTTAATTTATATATAGTTTGATAAAATAATTAAAATTTATAATCATGAAAAGGATAAGATTATCATTATACCATAATATTGATTTATGTAAACATAGGGTACTGTTATCTAAATTGAATAAACATTTACATATTTTTTTTATAATGCTAGTTGCATTTGAGCGATCTAAAGTACATCGTTTTTCTTGTTTGTATCTTTTGTTTATCTCAAAATATTCGACCGATTATGTAAAAGGAAAATATCATAATCTTCTTTTATTAGATGAAAGAATACATTGATGCATTCAGTTAATATAGAAATCATTTTTTCGTGCATATTTTTCCAGTTTATCTCTTGAACTTCCATATAAATTGAACTTTTGTGTTTAATCATTATTTTTACAAAATTATTTATTTTATTTTGTAATTTTTTAATGATTTTTTTATTTCTAGAATAGATATTTTCGAAAAAATATAATTCAAAATATTCGTCTAGTATATAAAAGAAACCGATATAGAGCATAAGATTTTGGATTTGTAAAATTATATGCGAGCTTTTATTTTTCTTGTAGTTCTCGACATTTTTAAATATTTTTCCCAAAAAGTCGATAATTTCATCTTTAGTCTCCCTTAGATTTAAATATACATCCAGGTCAGGGAAATCTTTATTTTTTATATCTGTAGTTGCTCTCTCAGCAAAAAATAATCGGTTTTGAAAATGTAAAATTAATCTAATCACTATAGATCTATTTATATTCGTTTCTTTCGACAAAGTTGAATCATTATGAATATATATAGCATGTGGTACTTTTTCGAAGAATTCTTTGTAAGTAAATGCCCGATAGATGAAATAAATTTTATTTTCCAAGAATGGAACAGTAATTTTATGGAAAAAATCTCGCATAAAATATCTAAATTTACTAAGTTTTTGATATTGGTTACTGGCAACTCTTGATAATTTAATTTTACGTGTTTTATCCGAAACAAGTTTAGATATCAAAATATAATATTCCTCTACAATCCTGTCGTATAGATTTTTTATATAATAATCTTTTGAAATTTTCTCATTGATTTTTCG